>NW_008334929.1:2708906-2724629 GCF_000622305.1 Nannospalax galili | reverse complement strand
TAGAGGTTTAATTACCAGAATATATAACGAACTTAAAAAACAGAGAACCAAGACACGAAGCCAACCAATTGAAAGATGGGCTAAGGAGCTGGAATGTGTTACTGAATATGTTAAAGCTGTAATGAAATGCTTCTAAAAAAAAAAAACTTGAAAATAAAACTTGAAAATTAAAAAACAAAAACAAAAACAAAAAACAAAACTAGATCACATGATGAAAGGTTATAAAAGGTCAGATTGTTCTTCTGAGAATTTTGGTCTGGACAATTTGGTCCTTGGGGGAATTTGCTGGGAGAGGGGCTCTGAAGACTGAGCTCTGAACTCTGCCCCCTCACCCCATGCCAGCCTTCTCAAGGTCTCCCCCTCGACCCATTCTCAAACTTAATGAAGTTCCTCTCAGGCTTTAAAAGGAACTCTCGCCTTCCCTTTAAGGCCCTATCATGTTTAGATCTCCATATACTGTATTGTTTCTGTTTAATGCGCTCCCTCCCATCTCAAGGCCATCTTGAGGCCCTTTTATTTTATAAACCTCATTAAAGAGAATTATGTGTCAGTTTCCTTCCCTGGACAATTGGCTGATGCTGTTTTTTTTTTTTTTCATTATATATGTAACAACTGTAGGACTATCACCTTTTTTTCACTTGCAAAATTCACGTGTTTCAATTTCACACAGAGGTCAGTGATAAATGTGACTCCACAGAAAAGGTACAAAAGACTCCTAATCTACAGCTATAACTATTAGAGAAGTGCACCCAGAGAAAAGACTTGTGCCGGTCCCAGCTTGGGATGATGATATTAAGATAATAGGTGTTTCCATCTTTAGAAAGCTGTTCTGATAAAGGTACCACTAGGCACTTAGGGCCATAAACTTCCTGCTTTAGTTTCACCGTATTTTACAATAAATTAAGAGATAGAAATTAGTAAAGGAAAATGAATTTACTTACAGTTTTCAGGCAGGCAAGCACAGAGCTAGTTTAGCAATCTGGTAACCCCACCTGCATGTGATCTCATAGACTCCACTCTGGACAATGCATGTGTCACTCCTTCCCAGCAGCTCTTTATTTCTTAAGTCCCCTGTGGCTACCAAACACACCCTAAAATATACCCTGAAACTGAAGAAAATGGACCAGGCCAGTCCAGCCTGAACTAGTTTTAGATACATGCACAGTTAGACTTCCTACATCCTCAAAATGAACTCCTAGGGAAATAACCTATTCACCATCTTATGCCTATGCCTGGTTGGGTATGCAAAGGATTAAAATCAGATGCACCATGGGAAAGAACATGTGCAATGTTCTTGGCTCACATAACCTGAGCTTGTCAATCAGAAGACCACTTACAAACTGCTCCTTCCAGTGGACCAGTGAAAAGAAGTCCCAGGCTGCAGCAGCCGGGTGCTGTGAGTGGTCTTCCTCAACCTGCCACTGTCTTACAGCATGGCTGACCAGTACGTCTGCTTGGATTCTCTACAAAGCTCCTGACTACTTTGCTATCTGTGCATACTTTTTCAGTTCTTTGGGCAAAATGCCATGAACTTGATCTGTTCTTCACAGACCAAATGGAAGAGATGAATAAAGAAGACCAATTTCCTCACCATTGTGCCTATAGTTTATAGAAATCTGTGAGACCATGGCCAGGACAGATGGTCTTTCCTGGGAAGGGGTCCTGGGCCCCACCTGCCTCCATGCTTCATTATAGAGAGTTTTTCATTCAATTCTGGCCAAGGAAAATTAAACCTTAAAGATCTCCACTTAAAAATCTTTTTAAATAAATTTATTAATTATGTGTCTGTGCATGATGTGTGCATGCATGTGTGTGTGATGCATGTACATGTATGTGCGAGGGTGTGCATGCCTCTGTGTGTGTGATGCATGTACATGTAAGAGGGTATGCATGCCTCTGTGTGTGATGCATGTACATGTATGTGTGAGGGGGTGCATGCCTCTGTGTGTGTGTGTGTGTGTGCAGGCCTGAGATCAATGCCTTGTTTTTTGAGACAGCTCCTCTCACTGAACCTGGAGTTTATCAATGGACTGGACTGGCTGCCCAGCAAGCCAGGGACCCTCCCAGCACCTGGATTGCAGGCAAGCACCGCCACACTGGTCTTTTTACTTGGGTGCTGGGAACTCAGGTGCTCATGCTTCCCCAACGCTTTACCCAGAGTCACCTCCCCAGCCCTGAATATAACTTTTTAATGATGATTTAGCTTGTTTCTCCTGGAAAAATTTCTAATTCCATATTTTTAAACAATAACAAAATGTCCTCAAGTATTTCTACACTATATACTATGCATTACACTCTATTTTATCCCAGAGAGGATGCTACCAAGTTACCATTCCAGACCATTCTGAATCACAGACCAGCTGTGTCTGTTACACAGTTATCTTAGCACTGAGGAATGGGCCCCTCAATTGGATTCCCAGCATTCTAAATGCATCTCTGTTGGCAACGGTGATTTTTCCCCCCTTTTGTTAGAATGGAGTTCAGATTTTTTAAAAAATTGTCATTTTATCTTGATTTGAGTTTTAGTGTAAGATACTTAAAAGGAAAAATGTAGCACTAGACACCACGGCAGTGTGACTCCTCATCTGGCACTCTGCATCTCCCAAGTCTGGCACAGAGTGATGCCCACTTACTCTTACTTATCCTTCACTAGAAAATTAGCATTTCAGTCAATTGTATGTTTGCAATGGAACATTAATGTATAATCAATGCAACTTTTCAGTAGCTACCATGAACCATGTTTTTCCTGTTTGGAAAGATTTACTATTTTGAAGATGGAAAATAAAACATAGTTATATTATTTTCTCTGTCCCTTTCCATAACTCTCCAAAGTAAATCACTTCTATTTCATATGCAAAAAGCTGTCACAGAATGTGCATATACATTATGCAGGTATTTAAGGACTAATGGATTAAGATTAAATCCATGCCTGACATGTGCTTTTTTATAGGCAAAACTGCTTCTCTTAGAGTAGCACTTGTTGGGACTGGTAGCCAACGGCAAGATTTTTCCTGGAACTTAAAATATGCAGAAATCTTGAGCATTCGAATGATTTCTAACTGCTTTAATTATGCCTTAGAGTATATTAAATTTTTCTCACTAGTATGGGTCATTGTGACATCTTTTGGAAACAAAGTAGTTTAACTTAAAACCCACAAGTCTGATTGGAAGTTTTAACTTGCTTTAAAAAAATCATAACAAGATCTTTAGATGTAACTTCCTAGTGAAATTGCCATGTTTCAGTCTTTAACTTTAGAATGATAACTTTATTTAGATCTCCATATTAGGAAATCAGAAATTTCCAAAGTAATAAATATACATTGAAAAGAAAATTATTTTATGCTTATTTCATGCTTAGAATCCATGCTACTGCTAAAACTCCTCCCCTGGGGGTCTAGGACTATCTACCCTCCTCCTAAGGACCCAATAACAAACCAAAGCACAAATCCACCACAGTTCACCCAGAAAAAACTATTTGTTTCTTGGGCTAATTTACAGAGCCTGGGTGAGGGGTTGAAGAGATAGAATGTCCTTTCCCTGGTCTTTTCTAGCACCCTCTCTCCTAGAGTCCAGGTTCATGTGCAGGTAGAGCAGAATTGCATCCATATGGTTAGGAGTGGATGGAGATTCACGTGAAGGTCCAATGATTCTCTCATTCCTCCTCCTAGGAGAGGATGTGAACTATCCACAGGTCTGATCATCATGAACTCCCACATAGCTGAGCTTATAAAGATGGTGGCAGTTTGGCTGGGAGGAGAGTGCCTTACAAGACGGGTGCTATGTGTAAAATCATTTTGCAGCTCAGTTTTTGGTTATAAGTAGAAATGATGGATTTTCTGTTTATCGGTGATTATGAAACGATAGCCGTGGTGTGTACCCGCTCCGCAGTTGGAAGAATACTGGAGAATCATTGAAAATATGGGACTAGAGTTTATACTGGTCATATATAAACCTTGGAAGAATTTTTTAAGACAGAGTTGTAGTTAATGAACCACAGGGAAAGTCTCTCTGCTCTGACATACCCTGTAATTTGAGAAGATTGAACCTAGAAGAAGCCTATCCTTGAGTTTCTAGAGAACAAATACAGACCCTTGATTTTAGACATGTCTTCCCAGCAGGTGTCACCTCAGTCATTATTAAATTACGTCTTCAGGTCATTAGCAACTCAGTTTCTTATTCATCTTGACCTGCTCTCAAGTTGCTATGACAACAGCATGGTGCTTATAACAATGTGGCTAGTTAAAGCCAAGCTGTACGAGGTTTGACTCACTTGCAGAAATATTATCTGTTGAATTTTGAGAGCTTCCAGCTGTTTACATAATTGTAATAAAATTTACTGAAATTCAGATTGCTTCCAGGTCTGAGTTTCTTGAACCAAAAACACAAATGTGTTGCAGAAGGCCCAATTCAGAGGATTTACTATAACACAAAATCTAGGACTATCAGGCACAGGTTAATGGCATTTCACTATAGTGAAGGCACAAGTGCAAATACTTGAAACTTTCTACAAAGGTCACCGAGCTTTCCAAGAAGAAGTTAATCCTATGTAAACTTACTGTCCACAGTTTTTTCCGTAATATAAGCGTTGGTTCAAATCTGCCTCAGCCTCAGCGTCCCCTGCTCTCCCAGCCTCCCTTTCTCTCTGAATCCCAGACGTGGGTTTGCAGGAGCTCAGTTTGTCTCTCCCTCTTTCCATTCTCCTATTCAATGTTCACTTTAGCAGGAGGAAATCTGTTATGGTGTAAACGTCCACCCCAAACACATTGAAATGTAATCCCCACAGTGATGTGCTAAGAGGACAGAAACGCTAGAGTTGGGAGTGGGAACTCTGGGAGGTAATTGTGATTCAGAGACAAGACTGGAACTAGAAAGCTCAGTCTGTCTGGCCACACAATGTCATGGTGAGCCCCTTCCCACTGACAAGGGGCTCACCATGTACAGTCACCTGCTCTTGAACTTCCTGCCTTCAGAAACTTAAGTCCACTCAACCATTATATTTTATAAATTAACCTGGTGTCCTAGTTTGTTCGTCATTGCTGCGACAAAATACTCTGACCACTACCAACTTGGGGAGGAAAGGGTTTATTTAGCTTACATATCCCAGGTCACAGTTCATCTGGGAGCCCAAGGTAGGAACTCAGGGCAGGAACCTGGAGGCAGGAGCTGGAGCACAGGCCATGGAGGAACACTGTTTACTGGCTGGCTCCCCTGGCCCCTGTTCAGCCTGCTTTCTTATACAACACAGGCCCACCTGCCCAGGGGTGGCACCACCCACAGTGGGCTGGGCCCTCCCACATCACTCATCATGAAGATGCCCCTCAGACACGGCCGCAGGCCAGTCCAATGAAGGCAATCCCCCAACTGAGGCTCCCTCAACCCAGCTGTGTCAAGTTGATACTAATGCTATCCAGCACACCTGGTGTCAGCTATTCAGGTATAGCAATAAGAAGCAGACTCAGCATCCTATTCAGGACCAGTTCTCTTCAGAAGAAAGCAAAAGATTTTATATTGAAACAAAAATGTTCCAGCATTTTTGTTACTAGTTTGGAAAATTCCAGCTGTTTTCTCCACACAACCAGAGATTTATGAGTAGACAAAAACACATGAGGCTGACACCAATTCAAGCTATTTTTAGTTCGTGTAACATACAGTGCATGTCAAATGACCTCTACAGGTAATATATTTCAAACAAATTTTTGTTTGCCTGGCAAAAATCATGATTGACTTTTTATAGGATGCTACTTTGGAAAGTAATCTCATTTTACTTTTCAACCCAGTAAGTATAAAATGACCCACTAATTTGAGGGTTACTGGTTTTCAGCCTAGAATTTGCAAGCTACTGCCAGCTGTGTCTCCGTGTCACTAGTGACCACTGAAATCCAGTTGAAACTAGGTTTAGCAAAAATGGAGGATTTGTTTAAATGATGTTGGGGTAGTGAACCCAGGTGAAGGATGAAAACTCATTTTGTGTGGGGGGTTCACCTTCGGAACTCTCACTTTGTCCTTGCTGCTGTCAGGACACCCAATGGGAAGAAGCTCTGGGGTCACACTGGTGTCTAAGGAAGGGATGGAGTCTCCTCCTGGCTAGCTGCACTTAGGAGCAGCCTAGGGGCTCTCATTGCTCCTACAGTCTTTTGCTTTAAAAAAAATTTATTTTTATTTCATGTCTATGCATATATTGCGTGCATGTAGGTAAGGCACCCATGATGTGCAATGCCCATGGAGGACAGAAGAGGCTGTCGAATTCCCTGGAACTCGAGTTATGTCAGTTGTTAGCTGCCATGTGGATCCTGGGATTCGAACCCGGGTCTTCTGCACGAACAGCCAGTGTTCTTAACTGCTGAGCCTTCTCTCCAACCCCACTCCTACAGTTTTTATACATTAGTTCACAAGTGTGACACAGTGATTTCTCTACAGGCAGCATGGCGGTCAGCAGTGCCGAATGTGGCAGTGGCTGAACTGAGCAAGAGTAACTTCATGGAGTTGCACATGTAGGAGAGTTTGGATTCACTTGGGAATCATGAGAACTCTGGGATGCTCTGCTAATGATGTTAGTTACCAGAAGACAGCTTAGTCCTGGTATTGGTGGGAAAATGATTTCCACAGAAAG
Organism: Nannospalax galili; assembly: GCF_000622305.1. Classification (NCBI taxonomy): domain Eukaryota; kingdom Metazoa; phylum Chordata; class Mammalia; order Rodentia; family Spalacidae; genus Nannospalax; species Nannospalax galili. The sequence continues at coordinate 2,718,019 of NW_008334929.1, read as the reverse complement.
AGCAATTGTAGAAGATTTTCACAAGACAAAGCAATAGTGCTAAAGAATGAAGGAGACAGAAAGGACTTCATCTGGAAGTAGTATGTGTTCTTTCTTTGAATAAATAAGCAAACAATTGCATTAAAATTTCCCATAACACAAATTCACCTGATTGAGACCAAGTTTGTAAGTTTTTGACTGAACAAAGCATTGTCAAAGGGATTGTCATTATACTTTAAAAAATCACAGCAGTCATTAAAACAATGAATAAATGAGAAATAGGCAGATAAATCAATTTGTATTCAGGGTCTATGTGTAGACATCACTCTGCTATCTCACATGGAGTGAGAGCTGTGGTCTTGTTCCCTTTTAAAGGACAGTAGAAAATGTCCCTCAGAGCTTACACAGCAGTTCTTTTTTTGACTAAAATCCACGTTGGCCACATCTTCATCTACTGCCTCCCAGCTCCTTCATCTCTTATAGCTGTTGGGATTCAGAGAGCTGGGAAAACAGTGAAGTAATGGACTCAGGAGAGAAACCAGCACCAGACCTTCAACAGATCAAGACCGCATTTATTCAGCACAGTGAGGGCAGCAAACTTCCACTGGGACAGAAGCTACTGCAAGGAGGGAGGAGGGCAGAGGGAGCACATAGGGCATAGCTGTGGACTAGGTGCAGGTCAGGGCATTCTTTTCCGGGCCCCCTCCTTCCTGTGGTCATTGGTTTAAGCTTAACAGAGATTCATGGTCTCTTCTACCTGGGACCATTTGCTCAGATTTACAGGGGACATTATTTGTCAGTAATAATCAGATGGGGGCCAAATGTTGCTAAATTCAATTTTTGATTCAGTGTTCAGTATTTTTTTTCTGCTAAGGCATGCCTGTTTGAATTTCAAGGTTTTAAATGTGTTGTTTAATAATGCCATACTTTAGTAGTATAAAAGGCTTTTAGTCCATATGGCTTATGAGCTGATTTTGAAACATCTTGGTACAACGCTAGCCAGATGCTAACTAGCTATTTCATTGCTTGGAGTGACTCTGCCAAATGGGGTGGATTCCACTCTATTCCCGTGTTCAGGGGAGGAAAGGGTTTACCAGCTAATACAGAATTACCACACTCATCATGGTAATTGAGTATATGTTCTTGGTGCCTGCCTTGCCGTAGTTTGACAAAGTTGTGTGTGTGTGTGTGTGTGTGTGTGTGTGTGTGTTTAAACTAAACTCAGAAAATTTATTTCATTTTGGTCCAAAGAAAACATTGTGAAGATAAAGATGGAGCAGTGGTAACTTGAGCTGTTGGAATTGTGCAACTCAAGGTCAGGCAGCTTTAACCACTGGTTTTAATGTTTTCTTGTGTTAAATATATATAATAATATATAAATTTTTTAAACCAATTTTGAGTGTACTGAATTACTAGTTATAAGCCCTAAGCTGCACAACAGATCTCCAACATCTTTCATCTTGCACAGATGAAGCGTTCTGCCCACAGGATGACAGCAGTTCCTGATTTTCCTTTCCCTCAGTCTCTGGCAACTAGTCCTCTACTTGCTACTTTACAAATTTGACACCTTACAGAAGTGGAATTGTGCATGCATATTTGTGTTTCTATGAATAGCTTATGAACTTGGCATAATTCTAAGTTCATTCATGATGGGGCACACAGCGTAACTTCCTTCTGGAGTTTGGCTAAATGCTATTTATTTGTGCATATGTAGCCCAAAGTTTGAAAATGTGTCTTCCAAAGGCTCAGGCTTCGAACGCTCAGTTCCCAGGTGATGTCCCTGTTTGAGGAGGCCGCGGTAACATTGGGAAGCCAGGCTCAGCTGGAGGAAGTCAGACACCCGGCCTGCCTTTGGAGACTAAAGCTAACTGAGGCTCGTTTCCTGGCTCCTGTCGTGTGAACTAGTCTGCCATGCGCTCCTCACAATCAGACACTATGAGCCGACTGAAATCCTTCCTGCCTGAGGTTGTTTCTGCCAGGCATTTTGGTGCGTGATGATGAAGCTAACCACTAAATAGCACTGGCTCCAGACAGTAGAGCTGTTCCTGGGACCAAATCACCATGTGCTTCTCATGCTTTTGGAACTGGTTTGTGTGGGAACCTGGGCAAGTTTGGAGTGGTGTGCTAGAAGAGACTTTAAATCCTGGGAACAGAGCTTACTGTTTGATTCTGGTAGGAGCCATGAAGACCAGAACGCAGGCCAGGCTCATGAGGCTCCAGTCGGGAATAGGGACTCTGGAGGCTCGGATAAGATGCTGGTTGTGCTACGATCTGGTGAAGAATCTGGGTTTTGCTTGTGTCCCGAAACTTGTGGGAGCCTGAGTTTAAAGTTTATACTTGGTAGGGGAAGTTTCAAGGCAGCAGAGCATTTTGGTTGTGACAATGATTAATTTGCTAAGAATTTTGACCATGCTATTTTTTTTCAGGTCTTTTTATTGGAAATCTGTTTATCATGTGGGTTTTTCTCTTTTCTGATTTTTAATTGGTATATAAATATTATAAGTGTTTATTGGATATCATGGTATGTTTCGATATGTGTTTTACAATGTGTAATGTTCAAATGCGGATAAACCTATCTGTTGCCTTAAATAGTTATTATTTCTTTATAGTGAATGCATTAAAAAAAACTTTTCTTTTTAGCCTTTCTGTTTTTCAATATTCAGTACATGGATATTTTATAGTCACTTACTGTGAGGCCACACACCAAAATTTCTCTCTCCAGTATCATTATAATTTAAGGCATTAATCAGATTTTTAGTGTTGCTATGCCACACACCTGGGGGAAGAACTTAAAGGAATATTTACTTTGGTCATGGTTTCAGACATTTCAGTTCGAGGTTGCTTCTGTTCATCTCTTTGGTCTTAAGATGAGGCAGACTATCATACAGTGGGTGTATGGTAGAGGACAGTGTTGATCCACTAGAATTCAGGAAACAGAGTATAAGGCAGAGAGGGGCCCAGGACAACATGCAACTCCTGAGGCTGTGCCCCAGTAACCTATTAGTTCCAGTCACACCCCGCCTCCGAAAGTTTCAGCACCTTCCTACCGTGCCACAAAATTCTTAATCAGTGCATCCACTGATCATAGGTCAGCTTCCTCACAATTCAATTACCTTTTAATGTGATTGGGTCTACCAGTTGGGCACCAAGCCTTCAATACACAAGCCTTTTCAGGCTGTATTTCTGATTCAAATCATAATAATATCTATTAATCAATATTTTACCATTACCACCCCTTAGCCTCACCTCCCAGTTCTATATATGTTGTTAACATAGTAGAATGTCCTCCTTTTATGACTGAGTAGTATTCCATTGTGCATATGGGCCACATTCTCTTTAATCAGTTATTTGATGGGCACTTGTGTTGTGCCAGCCCCAAGGCCTTATATGAGTTCTTCTTTTTCTGGATTAGCTGTGTTCCTTCTTTAGCCCCAGTGCAGCAGACAGACCAATGATGTTCCTTGTCATAGGGCTGCCCTTCAGTCTCCCAAAACAAACAATTTCGGTAGAGATTTAAGAGCTGCTAAAAGTGTAATTTTCAAGCTAATATAAAACATGATTATCCAGCAGTATACTCTACAAACCACAACACCAACCCACCAGGCAGGATATGCCACATATGTAATAGTGTACAGCTGTTATGGAGGTAACCAAGTGCCCTCTGATTGGATCTGAGGCCTGCTCCACAAAAGGGATCCTATGTCTATGTGAATAAAAGTCCCCAGAAAAAAAAAACTTCCATCTTCAAACTGGACTTTCTCCTGCAAGGCTGATCAACTGATTAGAACATCAATGATTGTGGAGGGTTTGGAATGTTGCAGGTCCAGAGCCTAATTACCATTTATCTGGAGCCATCTTTAGCTCCCTAAACAGCCACTCCTTGCCTACCTCTGTTTCTGATCTAACATCCTATGACCAACAGATAAAAACCTTTTAAAATGTATTAACTTAGCAGACCACCAGGTCTCACCAATCAAAAGGCTAAGACTATCATCAGATAGCATCTGAGACCTATAGTAGAATCTCCACCCCTTGCTACAACCTTGCCTATTGAATGAATCCACCAAAGGTGTTTCGGTTTATAACTTTTCTTTGTTCTGTTACTATAGAAATGTAATGTAACTGTTAACATGCCAGAACATGGAATTTGGGGTAACCTGACAGTTATGACACAACAATGTGGGGCCCCAAGAATTATCCACTTTGCATCAGAGGAGTCACCTGGATGGAGCAGGTACTGGCATGGACCCACTGAGTCCAGCCATATGATGGGGTCTCCTCAGATGGATCATGATGAGTTCTTGCTGGGGCTCTTGGACCTCCCTTGGTTTGATCCAATGGTCCATTTGTTTGTTCTGAGCTGGTTGTTTAAGGATCCCATTTATTAGTTACCTTTATTGGTTTTTGGTTTGCTTTTGAAGTGTTTGTTTTAGTTATCTATTTTGTTTGTTTGCTTTGAAAGTATTTTGGTTTTGATATTCTTTTTTTTTTTTTTTTGCTTTTAGACAAACTTCTTAAAGCATGTTTGATTCTGACCATTTGTTTGTTAAAATTTGCTAGCAGCAGTAATTTTTCTTTCTGTTTTTCTCTGAACACTTCTTCCATATCTAATTGAAGGAATAGAGAAATGTTTTGAGGAAAAACAAATATTTTGTATTCCAGCTGATTTTAGGGTTGATTAGTATGTTCCTTTAACATACAAATATAAGAAAATGTAAAAATCCAACTTAAGGCAGTCTGCCAATTTTAAAGTTCCTATTTATTTAGATATTTGTTTGCTTGTGTGCCCTTAAAGTGTTAGCTTTAAAGTATCCATTTTTGTTTGCTTCAGAAGTAATTTGTTTCTGATAACTTGGCTTGTTTTAATACTGGTGGCTTCTAGGACTTTGAAGGCATTTTGGTTTTTGTTTGTTGTCTGTGGTGGTTCTATTTGGTTTTGATGTTTTTATTTAGTTGGCCTTTGTCTCCAGACACTCCTTCAATATCTAAATTTGCATTTTTGTTTTTTCCTGTGATATCTCCTGGCTTTTTGCAACCTTGATACATAGAAAGGCTACAATTTTTCAGGAGAAAACTAATAAATTAGTTAATAAAATGGAAAACAAGTTTTCCAAAAAAGAGAAAGTGTTTGACGATAAACTGCCACCTGACACTATAGCTGGCTTTATGTATGATAATTATGAGCTTTCAACTTCCAAGTATTTGGAAAACTGGGGAGATCTAACCAAAGATAACTTAGTCCCTCAGTGGGGAATATTTAATGCTCCAAAATTGGGATTTTTATTTTATTTATTTTATTTTTATTTTTTTTGCTCGTGTAACTAAAAGTCCTAGGCAATAAAAATTGAAACCATCACCTGGGCAGTCTTCTTTAATTAAAATGTGAGATTATCTAAAAAAAAGCCAAAATTATAAAATTGGCAATTTACAAAGTAAGAGCTCTAAGAAAAATAACATATGTATAAAGGAAAATATCAAAATGAATTTAAAACTTTTAGAAATTGTATCAGAACTAAAGATAAATTCTAAGACTATCTCAGAATTATCTCATCTTTCTCTGACCTGACCCTCTGTTCTTTATCTCCTGGCACAAAGCTCTATATGCAAATAGGTTATGGCCTGTTTTAAGAAAGACTACTTTTCTTCCAAGAAGCTTGGATATATTTCATTTCTTGAGCAACTTGTTTGTCCTTAACTCTCCTGTCTAAGTCTACATTAAAATTGTCTTTATTATACTATTATGGAAATGGAAAGCTTTTATAATGTGATGGTAATTAAGAACTTTATAGCAGGGAATCTCTTCTTTAATTAAAATGTGAGATTATAAGAGACAAGAGACAGGTGTGGGGAAGTGAGCAGGAGTCTCCAACACTCCCCCCCCCCCCCCCGGTTGCCCAAGATGGAAGTTGGAAGTCTTTGTTTTCCAAATGTTTTCTCACTCCTGTGACCTTTGTGGACATATGTTACCTTCTTAATTATCACATGTGCCTTTTACTTAGTTGTCACCCATGTGCTGTTTTGCCTTTTGTTTACATTCCCCCACACATGAGTATAAAACCCTCCAAAACTTGAACAAGGGGTCTGACTTGTTTGATTTGTGGGTCATCCCCCTAGTGTCAAACTAAAACTTCCTCTCCTCACCTGACTTTGGCTATTGGTCTCTGATTTTTCCTTAACATTTCTAGCTGTTCTTAAAATTCCCTTCAATAACTAAAGCCAGGAATGCTGGTTTGGCTTAAGTAGAGTTCTCTATGGCTTAGCAGTCCTCAGGCTCCTAAAGATGACCAGTGACAGCTGTGTCTCAGTCAGTCCTGAAGTATCTGGGCCTCCTGGTGAGCTCCATCTTGAAACACTGTTGGTGAGTTTCTTGTGTTTCACATGTATAATCTACCCTGTTAAGCACTTCTGGTTCCTTTGCTTCTATTTCTCTGGTCAAAACAACAACAACAACAAAAAACAACAACAACAACAACAACAACAACAAAAACACTTAAAAATCTCATAGAGTCATTCAGAATCTGCTACCTGAGTCAGATACGACAGCATGTGGCTCTTTCTGGGGAACGTGAACAGAGCTGACTCCCAAGAAGGCCTAAGCCAGTCTCTTGCCTCCAAGAGAGCAGCCTGAGATAACTACAACATGTTCTTCTTAACCTGAAGCCTTAATGTTTCCTGTACTGTCAGAGCTATAGCCTCTGATTTATGTTCCGCTAATAGCTTAGACAAAGGGAATTCTACTGGTTTCACATATAAAGGCATCCCCCCTGTAAGAGACATTAAATATTAGTTTTCTCTTTCAAAACCTGCAATTTATGACAAGAAGTTCTAATCTTTTAATCCCACCACACCTCATACCACACCCGAAGCATTTCTGAGCCTCATGGCCTGGGGCAGCTGAGTTCTTTAGAATTCCTCTCTTTGGGCAGAGGCTTAAACTGGATCTGACTGACCATGCAATGCACCCTTATGCAAAAAGTGAAATCTGCTTTACTAAGTTACTACTGCTTTCTCCACGTGTTCTTTGTGAGGTATTGATAGGGTTCTTAGATAATGAGTTTTATTTATAGCACCCTTTAGTTATTTAGCTCTTAAAAAGAGAAAGAAATATTTCCTTAAGTCTACACTGCAAACTTCACCCTTTCTTTTAGGCCAGTAAGTCATTTTTTTTTCAAACATATTAAAGAACCAGAGATAGAAGCTTTCTGCCTTTTCTCACTCTTTGATGCACCTGGATTTCATGTAATTGTGTTATGTGTATGATAAATGTTTTCATGTGTTGTTTGTGTCAAGACAATGTTTTAACTGGACACTTCAATTATTCTATTTTATTTTTCCTTCCTCTTTTTATTGTGCACAATAATAATAATAATTATTATTATTATTATTTTGGCATACAAGATTAAAATGCACATGTACAGGTTTATAAATGTATTTTGCTAATGTATTAAAAGGCCTGATAAATACATACTACATTATAAACTTGAGTACTCTAAATCAAAAAACCTATTAATATCTTTGTGTCTATTGTGTTTCACAAAACATTTAAATGCTAATTGTTTATACTAAATGACATTCATTAAAATTATAAGCATTTCAGTAAGTTATATATGCATAGATTTTGATTAGGATTTCCTTCCCCAACAGGTTCTAAATGTATAGATATAAATCATTTCAATTGCATAATAGTCAGAGATAGCAATCATTTCTCTTTCAAAAATATTTCTTAATATGAAACTACTAAATGTAAAATTTTATTAAAGCTAGATTACATGTAAAACAAATGGATATATATGTGTTGTGTGTGTGTGTGTTTTCTAAAGATCTTTGCTAAGTTTCCTTTTCATAATAAAAATTATAGGAGATACATTCTCAGCAAAAATTAATTATAAGATCTTGGTAGCTAAAAATCTTTTATATATAACTGCGTGTGAATGCACTATCTATATAAGCTTGTGTTTAATTATATATATTTTACTTGGTATCAAATTGGCTTGTGAGTAAGCACTCATGTAAAGTGATGTTAAATTATCCCAACTTCTTTTGTCTCATAGTAAAACTAAAATTTTAAGGGAAGAGGTTCCAACTCCAGCAGACTTAAGATGTCCAGTATGCCGGTTGAAGATATTGAATCAATGTGACTACTTTGGCAAAGCAAATAGAAGTGACTAATGGGCCTAGATATTTAAAATGTAGATTTTAACATGAGGTTTTAAGTTTAAATGTTTAAGACAAGATATACTAAAGTCTGGTCAAGATCTTCTCTCCTTGATCCTTGTCTCAATTCTGGTTCTATGCTAAACTTTTTATTCCAAGGATGATGAAAGATCACTTACCTCTGCTTTAGATGTATCTTGTATGTATGTTATATATTTATGAATATGAGCATTTTAGGACTTTTGAATAACTACTGCCTCTTTAAAGTCAACCAACAAGTTTGACAAGGTGCTTATCTTTGCCAAGTGATGTAAAAATAGTTCAAAACATTTAAAGTTGGTCATTTAAAAATACCTGCTTCAAGGTTTACATTTTAAAGATTTCTTAAAGTTTATAAATAATCTTAATGTGTTACATTATAATAATATATTTGAGTAATTGTTCATCTCTGCTTTAAATATAAAAGTATAGTATAAACTTCTTTAACGTGTTAAATGCTTACTATAATTACTATAATTGTAAACAGATGGCAATAAATAAATAAATTCAAATGCCAAAATTTTATCATTTGGATGCCTCTAATGAGGCAAACCCTAATGAGAAGTGAATGGTTTTTTTAGCAAAAATAATTTCAAAGTGCCTATTGGCATGACTTTTCTTTTACAAATAATTAGTTTAAATTGGTGAAGAAAAAAAAAGATTCTTAATATTTTTTACCTGTCTTTATTACTGTTAGATATTTAAGAAGCAATATGTATGTTTTCTATGTTTTGGATATAGCCTTGTGAATTTTCATTTAAATTATCTTATTTAAATGTTTTCTAAAATTATGTGTATATAAAAACAACAATTAAGGTAAAGAAAATAGAAATCAAAAAGTTATAAATATGAGAGTTTTGTTGTCGTTTGATAAAGGAAAGTTAAAATACACACACACACACACACACACACACACACACACAAACAGTATTTTTTTAATT
>NW_008334929.1:2694088-2708867 GCF_000622305.1 Nannospalax galili | reverse complement strand
GAAAGTAGGATTATAATTAAGCTTGTTATAATATATGTATTATTAAAATTTTAAGGTCAAAATTCAATACCCTGAGACAAAATTAATGCTTTACTATTAGTTACAACAACAAAAAGTTTTCTTAAATGCTTTCTCAATTTGCTTAGAAAAACCGGGACGTTTAAATATGAATTACTAAAAATTCAAAATTAGTTAAGAATATTCCTTAAAGGATAAGGAAATTCAGAGGATTTTATCAATGGGCTGAAAAAAGAGCCATCACATCAAACAGCCCATTCAACTGGAGAGTAAAGACTGTATCCAGATACTTCTAACCCACTCCTGCATTACAAAATTCAAGGAGATGAACTTTAAAAGTCTCATGTATCAACTTCATCTAAAGGACTCATTCATGTGGACTTCAGAAATGCTGGGTGGGACTCATCTTCAATTAATTGTCAAGTACCCCCAAGTAACAACATTTCTCTCAATTTTTTGTTCCTTAAACTCTTTTGTACTTCAATTTTAATGATTTCTAACATCTAATATTTCACTGAATATATTCCTACATAATAAATAAAAAAAGAAGTTATGGCAAACTATAGGGAGTGCTCTGGGCCCCAGGTGTGGTGTGCGCGGGTATCTCAGGGTCCCCGCCACACCTGGCTAGTAGCGGTGTGGGTCTGGTCACAGGCGTCTTTGGCCGCAGCGGCTGGTGCCCCGCAGGCTTTTCCAGCCGGCTCGGTCCCGTGTCTCTGTCCACGTGTCTCTGGTGCTAAAAGTTTCTCTGCTACTGGAGCATTTTTCATTACAACATTGACATATTCAATAACAATTTCCAGAGCTAAGATGCATCTCTTTCAGAATTGGCTGTAAACTTTTAGGTTTACACATGAATTAATACAGTTATACATTATTGTACTCAGTATAAACCCTATAAAACCTAAAACTGAATGAGGTTTTAACCTTTAAAAAAGATCTCTATTTCATTTTAGAATCTACTGTTTCATACAGAAAAGCTCATTTTTAATGCAAATAACACTTAGATGTTTGTACATGCGTCTCTAATCTCTATGTATCTGATTATTACTAGTCACAGTCACTTACTTTCTAAGATCCTTGGCACCTGAGCATGAATGTAAAGTCATCAGGTAGATTTCAATGGTAATGTTTTGCACATCTACTAATTATTAAGGAGCAAATTTTTATGCTTTGAAGAATTATTATTTAAAAAAAATTTAAATGTAATAACCACATGATTAGAAAATTCATTTCATTACAGCTTTAACATATTCAGTAACACTTTCCAGAGCAAGGATACATCTCTTTCAAAAGTGGCTGTAAATTTTTAGGCTCACAGTTGAATTAATACAGTTATAAAACATTGAACTCAGTATAAACCCTATAAGGTATAAAATTGAATGAGTTTTTACCCTTTAAAGAAAATCTCTACTTCATTTTAAGATATGCTGTTTTCTACATTTTTAATGCTAACACACGTTTGCACATGTATCTTTAATCTCTATGCATCTGATTATTACTAGTCATAATTGGTTGCACTAGTTGTTTACTTTCTGGGATCCTCGGCACCTGAGCATGGATATAAATTCATCAGGTAGATTTCAATGGTAATGTGTTTCACCTCTACTAATTAATATGAAGCAAATTTTTATGCTTCTCCCTCAAATATAACTCATTTTTAATTTATTGACTTTTTTGTGTATTTCATACAGAACATCCCCAAAAATCTTATTCATCTGTATACTCACTTCCCAAATGGCACCCTCCCTTAACCTCCCCCCTCCCACACACTGGAGCCCACATACTCTGTCATCCCTGTTACTGTCCTCTATGTTGTCGAAACCCCTAGCCATTCTCTACTGCTTGTCTATCTGCTGAATCTAGTCAGCCTATCTAGAGAGCCTTGTTTTAGGAAGATCAGCTGTTCCTCATCTAGCAGCAATCAGTTGTCAATATTCCTTTAGATAAGATTGGGGTCTGTTCATTTTCCCAGATCTATGCTGGGTTGCTGTCTGGGAGTTTCTTGGGCCACCCTGGCCAATAACTCAAAGGAAGGTATCATCTGTCTGGCATTGTTTCTTGTTATGGAGCCTTTAACTATATATGGACTCTTAAAAATTATATTGACCCCATTAATCTTTGGTTATTTCCTTTTGGGTGTTTAAGACCCTACAGTTGGCGCAGATAAAACAGTTTATTTTTACTCTTATGGTCATTTGAGGATCTGTTCCTCAGGGGTAACATGGGATTGGGAGGAGCCCCTAGCTCCTTTCTTTTACCAGTTGTGTCTATGTAAAGGTAAGTCAAAGGTCCTGCTCGACCATGGCTAGCTTCACTTGGAAGCATTGGAGAAATCTTTCCTCTGTGTTGACCCTCCTCTTTGTAGACTGGACACAGGTTCAGGTCCATCTGATGGGGTCTCCACAGCCTCCTTGCTTAAGAGTACAGGTAACTCACCACAGTTACAGGGCATTTTGAGAGATGCTCGTAGTCCCCTGGATCTTAGTCAACCTAGGAGACCAAGGAGTGAAAACTGTCCTTTATGTTCAGTTGACCGTGTTAGTAGAGGCCTCAAAGTATGACAGCTAAACATCCAAGAAGGTTAGTTCCACCAGTCTGGTACTTTTAATCACCATATGCCATGTAGATAGAGCTTGGGCAAAAACTAAATGCTCTCATATAAGCCTTGCCTAGGCATATATTACATTCTTTGATCTGGTTGTATGTATAATTTGTCAGTAGGTTGTTGGCCTAATGTGGTTCCCTCTGGTTTCCTAAAAGTAGCTAGGCATTGTTTATCTCTCACATTGTCTACCACTTCCACCATGGTTTCCCACTTAAGGTGCCCCCATTTTCCCCCTTTCTCCCTTACTAATACCCTTCTCCTACGATCCTACCTCTCTTGAGCTCCTTCATTCCCTTTATCTCCTAGGTTCCTTGTATAACCTTCCCTCCCCCCTCCCCTTAAAATGACCCCATTATTGTCTATATCTCCCTTGTTAACACCTGTTTCCTACTGTTCTTCTCTTTCTGATTCTTTCTTTTCCTTTACTTCTCTGGTTCTTCTTCATTATTCTGTTTCTTGTAGTTATGTCTGGATACATACTCACTTATCAGGGTTTGGTTCAAGGATCCACATATGAGGGAGGACATATGCCTTTTATTTTTCTTAGTCTGTGTTACTTCAATTAGTATAACAGTTTCTAGTTCCATCCATTTACCTGCAAATTTCATGATTTCATCTTTCTTTACTGCTGAGTAAAACTCCATCGTATATATGAACCACATTTTCATTATCCACTCATCAATTGAGGTACATCTAGGTTGCTTCCATCTCTTAGCTATTGTGAAAAGAGCAGCAACAAACATGGGTGTACAAGTGTCTCTGCAATAGAATGAGTTCTTTGGGTATGTGCCAAGGAATGGTATAACTAGGTCAAATGGTAGGTTCATTTGTAGTTTTTAAAGAGTTCTCCACACTTCTTTCCGTAGGGGTTGAACAAGTTTACAGCCCCACCAGCAGTGGATGAGTGTTCCCCTTTCCCCACATCCTCTCCAACATTTGGTATCATTTGTTCTCTTGATCTTAGCCAGTCTGACTGGGGTAAGATGAAATCTTAAAGTGGTTTTAATTTGCATTCCCCTAATTATTAGTGATGTTGAACATCTTTTAAGATGCTTCTTAGCCATCTTTACTGCTTCTTTTGAGAACTCTCTGTTCAGCTCCTTAGCCCATCTTTTAATTGGGTTATTTCCTGTCTTGATTCTCTGTTTTTTGAGTTTATATATGGTGGATGTTAAATCTGTCAGATGTGTTCCTGGTAAAGATTTTCTCCCATTCTGTGGGTTTTTGCTTCACTTCTCTGGTTGCCTCCTTTAATGTACAGAAACTTTTTAGATTAGTGAGGTCTCACTTGTTGATTCTTGACCTTGTTTCCTGAGCAAATGATGTCTGGTTTAGAAAATCCTTTCCTACATCTATATCTTGTAGGTTTTTGCTAATGTTTTCTTCGAACAGTTTCAGAGTTTTGGGCTTTACATTGAGGTCTTTGGTCCATTTAGAATCGACTTTTGTGCAAGGTGAAAGGGGTTTGTTTCTTTCTTCTACAGGTGGAAATCCAGTTTTGCCAGCACCATTTGATGAACATGCTGTCTTTCCTCCAATGAATGTTCTTGACCCCTTTGTCAAATATCAGGTGGGTGAAATTGCATGTGCTCATATTTGAGTCTTCAATTTTGTTCCATTGATCTATGGGTCTATTTTTGTGTCAGTGCCATGTTATTTTTATGATTATAGCTCTGTAATACAGCTTAAAATCTGGTAGAGTAATTCCCCTGCATTGCTCTTAGTGCTCAGGGTTGCTTTGGCTATCTGATGTCTTTTGTGCTTCCATATGAATCTTAGGATGGGTTTTTTCCAATTCTGTGAAAAGTGTCATGGGGATTTTGATTGGCATTGCATTGAATCTATATATGACGTTGCATTGAATCTATAAGTGGCTTTTGGTAGGATGGTCATTTTCACAAGGGAGGCATTTCCATCTGATGATGTCTTCCTCAATCTCTTTCTTTAAAGATTTAAAATTTTCATTGTGTCTTTGGTCAGGTTTACTCTGAGATATTTTTTTTTGCAGCTATTGTGAAGGAGAGTGTTTTCATGTGCTCTCTCTGATTGCTTGTTATTGGCATATAGAAAAGCTATAGACTTTTGTAGGTTAATTTTGTAATCTGCCACTTTACTGAATGTATTAATAATTACTAGGAGTTTTCTGGTGGATTTTTTGGCTTCTCTTAGATATAATATATCATCTGCAGAAAGGGATAGTTTGATCTCTTCTTTTCCAATTATTACTCCTTTAATTACCTGCTCTTGTCTTATTGCTCTTGCAAGAGTTTCAAACACCATATTCAAGAGGAATGGAGATAGTGGACAGCCTTGTCTGGTTCCTGATTTCAATGGGAGTGCTTCCAGTTTTTCTCCATTTAGAATGATGTTGGCTGTGGGTTTGTTGTATAGGGCTTTAATTATGTTGAGGTATGTTCCCTCCAGTCCAGTTCCCTCTAGGACTTTGAACATAAATGCATGTTGAATTTTGCCAAAGGCTTTCTCTGCATCTTGTCTTTCAGCCCATTTATATGAATTATGACATTTATTGACTTACATATATTGAACCATCCCTGCATCTCTGGGATAAAGCTGACTTGATCATAGTGGATGATCTTTTTGATGTGTCTGTATGTGGTTTACAAGTATCTTGTTGAGAATTTTTGCATCTATCTTTACCTGGCTTTGGTATTAGAATGATTCTGGCTTCATAGAAGGAATTTGGAAGGTCTTCCTCCATTTTTACCTTTTTGAATAACTTAAGTAGTATTGGATGTAGATCTTTTTTAAATGTCTGATGGAATTTTGCTGTAAATCCATCTGGTCCTGGGCTTTCTTAAATTGGGAGGTTTAATATTAGGGCTTCGATTTCATTGTGTGTTATGGGTCTGTTTAAGCTGTTAATCTCTTCTTGGTTTACTTTTGGTGGTTCCCATGCTTTCTGATACCACCCATTTCTTTCAGGTTTTCAAATTTAGTAGCATATAGGTTTTTAAAGTATTTCCTTATAATGTTCTGGATCTTTTTGGTGTCTGTTGTGATGTTTCCCCTTTCATCTCTGATTTTGTTGATTTGGAGGTGCTCTTTCTTTCTTTTGGGTAACTGGGTTAGCGGGCTCTCAATCTTGTTTATCTTTTCAAAGAACCATCTCTTGGATTTATTGATTCTTTGTATTGCTTTCTTTGTTTCTATTTCATTAATTTCTGCTCTGATTTTTGTTGTTTCTTCTTGTCTGCTGGGTTTGGGTTTCATTTGTTGTTTCTTTTCAAGTGTCTTGAGTTGCAATGTTAAGTCATTTATTTGTGTTCTTTCTGATTTTTTAATGTAGACACTTAGAGCTATAAACTTTCCTCTAAGGGCAGCTTTCAGCATGTCCCAGAGGTTTTGTTGTGTTGTATTATCTTTTTCATTTAGTTCCAGGAATACTTTTATTTCTTATATCTCTTATATCTCTTTAATACTTATGTCTCTTTTGACCCATTCATCATTCAGGAGTGTGTTGTTTAATCTCCATGTGTTCGTGTGGTGACTAGGGCTACTTCTGGTGTTGATTGTAAGATTTATTGCATTGTAGTCTGATAGAACAGATGGAATTATTTCAATCTTTTTGTATTTGTTGAGGTTTGCTTTGTGCCCCAGTATATGGTTGATTTTGGAGAAGGTTCCATGGAGTGCTTAATAGAAAGTATGTCCTTTGGTGCTTGGGTGGAATATTCGGTAGATATCTTTTAGATCCATTTGCTATATGGTATTGTTTAATTCAGATGTCTCTCTGTTAACTCTCTACCCTGTTGACCTATCTGATGGAGACAGTGGAGTTTTGAAGTCCCCTACTCTTAATGAGTTTGTATTAATCTGCGTCTTAAAGTCCTGTAGTATTGTTTTTATGACATTGGGTGCACCAGAGTTTGGTGAATATATGTTCATGATTGTAATATCTTCTTGGTTTATTGTTCCTTTGATCAGAATGAAGTGGCCCTCTTTATCTCTTCTGATTAGTCTTAGTTTAAAGTCTATTTTGTCAGATATATTAGAATTGCAAAACCTGCTTTTTTCTTAGTACTCTTTGCTTAGTATAGTTTTTTACATCCTTTCACCATAAGATAGTGCCTATCCTTGCAAGTGAGATGAGTTTCTTGCAGACAACAAAAAGATGGGTTTTGTTTCTTAATCCATTCACCTAGTCTGTGTCTTATGACTGGGGAGTTCAGTCCATTAATATTTAAAGTTATTAACAAAAGATTGTATTGAATCCTGTCATTTTTATTTCTGTTCACATTCTTGATATAGCTATACTTTTCCACAGTTATACCTTCATTGACTTTCTTTGTGCAATCCTTTTGAAATAGGGATTCCTTTCCTCAGGTCTTTGTATTGTTCCAGAACTCTCTTGAAGGGCTGGCTTTGTGGACATGAATTCCTTCAGCCTCTTTATGTCATGGAAGAATTTTCTTTCCCCTTTGTTCATGATAGATATTTTGGCTGGGTATAGTAATTTGGGTTGTCATCTGTGGTCTTTTAAAACTGGGAATACTTTGGTCCGGGCTCTTCTGGCTTTCATAATTTTCACTGAAAAGTCAGCTGTAATCCTAATGGGTTTCCCTTTATATGTGACTTGCTTTTCTTTTGCAGCTTTCAGTATTGTCTCTTTGTTCTGTACATTTAGTGTTTTTACTATGATGTGCCATGAAGAGTTTCTTTTCTGGTCCTGTCTGTTTGGTGTTCTATATGCTTGTATTTGTATGGGCATGTCTTTCTTTAATTTTGGGAAATTTTCTTCTATGATTCTGTTGAGGATATGGTCCATGCCATTATCTTGGGATTCTTCTCCTTCATGTATGCCTATGGTTCATAAGTCTTTTTATGGTGTCACACAATTTCTTGTGCTTTCTTAAATTTTTCATGATCTTTTTTGAGTGATCTAGTTCATCCACTTTATCTTCCAGTCTTGATATCTTGTTTTCCATTTCATTCATCCTATTGGTGAGGCTTTCTCCTGTCATTTCTAATTGGCTTCCTGAGTGTTTAGCTTCCTTCTTCCTTTCATCCTGAGTATTCTTCAATATTTCTAGCTCTTTTTTGAATTCATTCAGAAGTTTATCCCTATCTTCCTTCACTTCTTTGATTTCTTTGTTTGTGTGTTCTTTAAATTCACTGAATTCTTTTATCATGTTTATAATTGTTTTTTTGAGTTCCATGTCCTGCATTATCTCTAGGGGGTTCTCACTGTACTCCTCTAGAGGACTATTGGTATTTGGTGGGGATATGTTATTTTGGTTTTTCATGGCATTATTTTTAATCTGTGATTTTGACTACTTTTGTAGTTTCTGACTCTTGTGTGAGACTTAAGCCCTCATGTTTCGGTCTGCTTCTTTTTGTAAACTTTATGTGCCTTTTTGGTTTACTCTTTGGGCATGAAAAGCTGGTTCCTCTAAGCTTTCTGGTTCTTTCTTTTGATTTTGGAGTGGCCAGATTGCTTTTGTCTTCAGGAATTCCCACAGGGGCCCAAGACAGATGAGGATCAGATGCTCTCAGGCTTTTTCCTAAGGTCTGGATCCCTCCAGGAAAGATGTTGTCCTCAGGAATTTGGGGGTTGGACTGGCCTGGGAGCAGGGCCCAGGGAAGATGCTGCTCTCAGGCAGCTAGCGGCCATGCCACCCAGAGATGCGAAGGGAGATGGGGGTAGGAAAAGGCCCCAAGGGCTCCTGGGGACTGCAAGGAGGAACTGGATTGGTCTGGATGCAAAGGATCAGGAAGCCAAGAGGTCAGCCCCAGTGTCCAGGAAAGAGGCTGCTGGGTTGTGCAGCCCAGGGAAGCAAAGGGAGGTGAGGGTAGAATGAGGCCCAGAGGGCTCCTGGGGACTGAGAGAAGGAATTGGGTTGGTCTGGATGCAAAGGATCAGGAAGCAGTGGTGATTCCCCCAGTGACTGGGGTGCCAAGACAAAGAATGGGACAGTACCCAGGCTTGGAGGAGATACCAGCAGGGGAGATGGGAGGGTGAATGAGGCTGGGGGATAAAGGCACAGAGGACACAATGAACTTACTCAGGAGAGAGGCTGGTGGGTTGTGCAGGCCTAGTGAAGCAGAGGGAGGTGAGGGCAGAACCAGGCCCATAGGGCTCCTGGGGTCAGCGAGAGGAACTGGGTTTGTCTGGATGCAAGGGATCAGGAAGCAGTAGTGATTCTGGGCCAAGGTGTCAGCCCTGGTGTCCAGGAAAGAGTCTGGTGGGTTGTGCAGCCCAGGGAAGCAGAGGGAGGTGAGAGTGGGACCAGGCCCAGAAGGCCCCTGGGGACTACAAGAAGGAATTGCATTCATCTGGATGCAAGGGATCAGGAAGCAGTGGTGGTTCAGTGGCTGAGAGGTCAGCGCTGGTGTCCAGTTTTTTAAACTAATTTCAACCAATTAGACTAAAAGTGCCCTAAAATGTACTCTGGTGTTTAACACGTAACTATTTTTCTAGATAGAAATATCCAAAAATTTGGGTTAGTTCTTCCTATCCAAATTATACAAGACATCACCTCTAATAACAACATATTCATGATATTTTATATTTTAAGTACTAATGTTCTTTGATTAAATAAGCATCTAAGTTGTCCTATATAGTACAATTATCAGGGATAAAAACCATTAAGCACTATATATATTTTACTAGGGAAATGGACAATTTCCACTTCTAATCATTGAAATAAAAAAATTAAAATAATAGTTGGTTAAGGCTTTAAGGCCTATAACAAGTTTGATCTCTTGTTTCTCTTTATGTTTTTAATATTTGTTATATAAATGAAGACATTCTTGTTAGAAGAATGTGTAAAGAATACTGTATTGTGTAATTTCTATTTCTCATTTGTTTTTATTTTTTACTCTTTATTATTTTTATTTCATGTGTATGTGTGTATGAGTGTATTGTTTTCATATATGTGAGTGCACCCATGTCAGATTCCCCTGGGACTAGAGTTAATGACAGTTCATAGCTGCCATGTGGGTGCTGGGAAGCAAACCCAGATCCTCTGCAAGAGTAGTCAGTGCTCTTAACTGCTGAGCCATCTCTCCAGCCCCTCATTTTTTTTTCAAGCTAAAGCTGGTATGATGCCAATATAATACAATAGATGAAGTCATTATCCACATATAAGAACTACTAGAGTCAGAGCTAGCTACTCTATGAGGTTATAGCTATAAGTCTAACTTATCCAAAGAAAAACCAAGCATTGGAAAACAATAGATTTGTTTACATGTTCCAAATATAAAGAAAATAGTTCATAGAGTACAGATAACTGTAAATACAGGGGGAAGCATAGTGAATCTGATTTTTATTTTAATATTTGTTGCCTTAATCTGTTATATTTGCTCAATTAGGCCAAGCAATGCTCTTGGTTATTTTAAGTATAATCATCCTATTATGTCACATACTAATGTTATGTCAGATACAGAGGACAAATGAAAAGTAAGATCCAGATCATGCTGCCTAACAGTTTTGATATGATGCAGGAGTTTCTTACTTATTGGCTCTGCCAGCTAGCTATTCCTCTCTCCTGAAGACTGCTATTTCGCTTACAAGTGAGCGTTGGCTACATTAGACCCTAGGAATGAGCCTTCCTAGCAATGTGGTAATGAATAACATGTGGCCCCCCAACATGAACAAAATGTGATGCTTGGCCAACAGGGGGAGCTGTGAATAAACATCCCCAGAAATAAACCTTTGATCTTCAAACTGGACTTTCTTTTGCAAGGCTGAACAACAGATTAGAACATCAATGAATGTGGAGAATTGGAATGTTGCAGGTCCAGAGCCTAATTGCCATTCATCTCAGGCCATCTTTAGCCCCTTAAACAGCCACTCCTTGCCCACCTCTGTTTCTGATCTAACATCTTGTGACCAACAGATAAAACCTTTTAGAATGTCTTAACTTAGCAGACCACTAGGTCTCACCAATCAAAAAGCTAAAACTGTCATCAGATAACATCTGAGACCTATAGTAGAATCCCCAGCCCCCTTTGCTATGACCCGTCTACTGAATGTATCCACCAATGTATTTGAAAAGTGTCTTGATTTATGACTTTCTTTTGTCCTATTACTGTAAAAATGTAATGTAACTGTTAACCACTCCAGAACATGGAATTTGGGGTAACCTGAATCTGTGTTCCCAGGCGATGGTCACTCATATTTAGCTCTACAATAAACTATCTCTTATCCCCTTTGAGGTGAGAGTTATGCTTTTCCGTTGACATCTAGTGCCTCATCAAAAATCTATGCCTTTGGAAGTCATTGGCCCATCTGAGGGAAATTAGTACTGATGATTAGATAAGTAGATATAAGATCAAAGTTCCATAAAATATCTGTTTATACCTTTAGACAAAGGTTGTTTGCAACCCCAATCAGAGAAGTGTTAGTTTCAGTGAATGCAGAGACTCAGCTGTCCAAAATGCTGAGAATAAGTGGAAGCTGGAGACTCAGCTCTTAAACAAGTTATTTCTATGACCAGTTCTAAGACTCAGGGGACATTATGGAAGAGGGAACAAAAAAATGCAAGATCCAGAAGAGAGGCAGAAGAGACGTGAACTCCTCTGAAGCAATCAATGCAATCACAACTCACAGCAGCTGCAGTGTACAAGGAGGTCCCCCTCTACAGTTAGCCATGGATGGCAGAGAGGCTCATGGGACCTACCCCTTCCTGCTAAACTATACGCTGCTCTGGACTCTGAAAGAGGCAGAGTCTTCAACTGTGTGCCCATTGGTGTACCTACCAGGCTTCAACGGATAGTTCCAATCCCAGGGCCGTCTCAAATTTAATTAATAAAAAAACCTCACAAAATTCTTTTTATTAATTAGGTGGATAGCTTCGAGTACATAGCAAAATTCCTTTGATGGGTATTGAAGTAAGCAACCAGTTCAAAAGAACATGAAAGTGCCCTACATAAAGGTGGTTAGTGAATGAAATACAGAGATGGAGGCACCCTGATTGAAGATGTGTAGAACACAAGGATAAACTTTGAGAATCCAGACATACCTAGATAATATAGCTCTTTTTAAAAAAAATATTTTGTTCTTTATTTAATCACATAATTAGAAGAAACATTTCATTATGACAGCATTGACATAGTCAAAAAAAATTTCCAGAGCTAAGATGCATCTCTTTCAAAATTTCCTGTAAATTTTTAGGTTTACAGTTGAATTAATACAGTTATACAATATTGTACTCAGTATAAATCCTATATGACATAAAATTGAGTGAGGTTTTAACCTTTAAAAATGATCTCTATTTCTTTATTAAAATATACTGTTTCATACAGAAAAACTCTTTTTTAATGCAACTAACACTTAGAGGTTTGCACATGTGTCTCTAATCCCTATGCATCTGATTATTTTTAGTCACAGTCGGTTACACTTGGATACATGGCACCTGAGCATGGATATAAAGTCATCAGGTAGATTTCAATGGTAATGTTAATCACCTCTACTAATTAACATTAAGCAAATTTTTATGCTTCTTCCTGAAATATAACTCATTTTTAATTGATTCTTTTGTGTAGTTCATACAGAACATCCCAAACAATCTTATTCATCTATATACTCACATCCCAAGTGACACTCTCCCATTCCCCCCCCACTGGAGCCAATAAACTCTGTCATTCCTGTTACTGTCCACTGTGTTGTCAGTGCCCCCAGCCATTCCCCAGCACTTATCCATCCACTGAGTCTAGTCAGACTATCTAGAGTTCCCTGTTTTACAAAGATCAGCTCTTTTTCATCTAGCAGCAAGCTGTTACCGATATTCCTTTAGATAAGATTGGGGTCTGCTGTTCATTTTCCCAGTTCTATGCTGGGTTACTGTCTGGGAGTCTCTTGGGCCATCCTGGCCAACAACTCAAAGGAAAGTATCTCCTGTCTGGCATTGCTTCTTGTTAGCTATACATATGGACCCTTAAAAAATTATATTGATCCCTTTCATCTTTGGTTTTACTTTCCTTTTGGGGTTTAAGACCATGCAGTTGGCCCAGATAAACCAATTTATTTCTACTCTTAGGTTTCTTGAGGATCTGTTCCTCAGGGGTCACATGGGCTTAGGAGGAGCCCCTGGCTCCTTTCCTCTACCAGTTCCATCTATGTGAAGATAAGTCAAAGGTCCTGCTTAACCATGGCTGGCTTCACTTGGAAGCATGGAAGAAATGTTTCCTCTGTGTTGACCCTCCTCTTTGTGGACTAAGCATTGGTCCAAGTCCATCTGGTGGGGTCTCCATGGCCTCCTTGATCAAAAGGACAGGTGACTTACCACAGTTACAGGACATTTTGAGAGATGCTTATAGTCCCCTGGAACTTAGTCGACCTAGGAGGGCAAGTAGCAAAAACTGTCCTTTATGTCCCTCTGACAAAATTAGTATAGGCCTCAAAGTATGGCCGTTAAACATCCAAGGTTAGTTCTACCAGTGTGGTACTTTTAATTACCATGTGCTATGTAGATAAAGCTTGGACAAAGACCAAACTTTCTCAGATAAACCTCCCCTAGACATGAGCTCACGTTCCTTGATCTCGTTGTATGTATAATTTGTCAGTAGGTTGTTGGACTAATGTGCTTCCCTCTGGTTTTTTTTTTTTAAACTAGCTAGGCATTATTGAGAATAAAGATCTTTTTAATGTTAGTAATTGGTTTATAAATTAGAATGTAAATGTGTTTGAATCAAATTTTCTTCCCTTAGGGTTAGATGTTACTCTGATAGGAAAAGTTCTATTCTTATGACTGTGTTCTTACATAATCTTTTAAGTTTAGACTAATTTGTAGTTTCCTTTTGTTTCACTTACAAGGTAGATACCTTTAAATGTAGCTCTGGGATGCTCTACTGCTCAGTGATGTTCTATTGCTCTGTGATGTTTTCATTTCCCTGGGATGCTTTATCTTGAAGCATCTCAAGATGTGATACACTGAAGCTCTGTGACATTTTCCACTCACTATGTCTAACTCTTGATAAACATGTGAAAATAGAAAGTTCATCAAATGGTTTAATGAGACACCTCGTCCAATTAGTCTGAAAAAAGTATACCAAGTGTGTCTGACATCTGATGGTGATGTTTTTGTAAATGGCAATCAACTTTTGACCAATTAGCCTTCCCTAGCTATAGATAAAAAAAAAAAAAAGGAGGTGGATATCCTCTTCTATGCCTGTGATATCTACATTGTAACATTGATGACCTAGTGAAGGCAAGAAGGAATTCTCCTAAGATAACATGGCCCATCATAAAAAGAGACATAGACATCGCCCCAAAACGACAATGTAAAAATGCCTGTAATCCCATCTGTGCTTCCTCACTTTACTAGGGATGATTTCTGATACCATTCAATCCAATTTTAGATCTCCTCTCCTTTGCTTCCATCATTTACTCTAGGCTTTCCTCTTTCCTCTAACTACTTATGGATTCCCTACACATGCAAATGCTCTGGATCCTTCTCCTCTCTCTCCCTCTCCTATACTAAAGCTTTCCCCTCCCCTGCCATCCCACCACGTGTCTGACCTCCCATGCAGGCTCTAAACCTGCATTACCCTAAGGCTTTTTTTTCCTTCCAGCTATTCACTCCCCCCTCCAGTCAGCTGCCAAGATTACCAGCTTGCCCACCTTGGGGTTTTTTCTTTAACATTCTAATACAATGATAAAAGTTTCCAGTTGGGCCCATTATTAATTCTCTTATAAATGTGGCTAAGAACCTTTAGTAGACCCTTTCTCTCCATTTTGACCCAACTAGCCTAAACCAGCTGGGCAATTTTGCTGGAGCATTTAAAGAATTTCAGGTGGCTTGCCCTGTGGACAAACAGAAAATGTTTTAAAAGCCTTTTTTTCTCCTAAACTTTTTCTCAGGCAAAGGATCTCGAAATTTTGATCTTAAGCCCTCTTGGGTATCAAGCAACTGGTGCTCAGGCACCTACTTTTCTAGTTAGACCTAACCATTTTAAATTTCACTATACGTAAAAAGTCACAGGCACTGCTCAGGTGAGTCATATGCTTTCAGACCAACAACACACTGATTTATATGCCCTGTTCCTTCTGCTGCCGTCATGAGTTTCTTTTACACATAGCTTGTGTCTAGAAATTAAGAGATCATAAGAACTTTGCTTTGCCCTCACAGCTACAATGGTTGGTGAGAAACATGGATTTCTTTGATTTGCTTTTCCATTTGGGTCACACAT
>NW_008334929.1:2637057-2693667 GCF_000622305.1 Nannospalax galili | reverse complement strand
GACATCTTTTATATGGTATTTGCTAATTTCTAAAAATGACTATTTTAAATTCTTACTGTTTTACATAGTATATTTGTTAGTTTCTAAAGGGAACTTAAAGTTCTTCTAGCCATTTGCCTTCAAGGTGCAAAGGGAGATGACACTTTGTGATGACTAGACCTGTGAAGCAGATAAAAATTTGCTCTACTCCAGGGCCAAAACCTTACAAGAGATAAGCTACTACCAACACATAGTTACAACAATGAGAGGTAAAAAATAATCATCTACATGAGTGAGAGGCTTGAGATGCCACCTCTACTGGTCTTAACTCCTCCAATTTTTACATTGTGATTCTAAGCCTGTTTTTCTCTGGAATAGACTTATTTCCCTCTCTGATGCTCAGATGCTCTGTGCTTGCTTATGTTCATGCCCCATCATTCCCTGAGTGCTTTCTAGTTATAATGTCAGGGTAATACTAATTATATTGGTAAACTATCACATGCTGTTTGAGCTCACTGAGACTCTGACTCTGGAGATGGGATTGGCCTTCCCACTTCAGACTCAAGACTTCTATCTCAAAATGTGTTCTCCAAGTCTTTTCCAGGTTCAGGCTGGTCCCCTGACCCTGTGATACGGAGAAGGAGAACAACAAATCAGCCTTAGAGTAAAGGCACTATGCAGTTGAGAACACCTAAAATGTAAATTAATTTCAACAGAGGGTATTACTGTCTTTAATGAAACTAACTAATGGGATTATTTTCAGTACTATTTAGATTTTATTTATTCTTAACCTAACCTGTTAATGTTTCCTTTTGTCTTTCCTGTCTCCTACAAGGTTTTATTAACTTTCTTCAGTTATTTAGCTCTTAAAAAGGAAAAAGATGCTACCTCAAATCTATATGGAATCTTAACTCTTTCTTTAGACCACTAATTACCTATACAAAATATTATCTAAGCTGCTTGGATAAAATCCTATTTGTTAAATACCATTTTTGTTTTTAGTTTACTTTCATGGTGTTTTAAGATGTATTCATTTTGTTTGTCTACTTCAAAGGTGTTTTAGTTTAAAAATGATAAACCACATTCTCAACAAAGACTATAGGACTAAATATTTATATACAGTCAACATAAATTTATGCTTCTTAAATTAGTTTACTTAATATCATTAATTTTTAACTAAAATCTCATACAAACTAAAAATGTTAAATTAATACCAAAATACTATTTTCAGCCAAAATATTCTCTCTTTAATCTACAACATGGTTCTTGGTACTAAAATATATAAATTATTTTTAAGTACCTCTCTCCCTATCTCTCTCTCTCTCTCTCCCCCCTCTCTCTTTCTTTTTCTCTCTCACCACCACCCTTCCAGGTTCTACTAAACCTCTACTAAACCACCGCCCTTCTGAGGCTCATCTTCGCTCAGCCTCTACTAAACCTCAGGATCAACTTGTTCCACAAACTTCCCTCCCTTCTGGCTCACTGCGTTTTTTTTCTGCTTTTCTTCCATCCCATTACTTGTATTTTGTCTCCATCTACTGGCTGGTCACACCACGCTCTCATTGCAGGGTTTTCTGCTCCTCTCACTTTCCTTGAAATCACACACGTGTCAGAAAAACCCCTTCCTTTCTCTGGATATAGGATGCTATTTCCAGAGATAGGAACAAACACTACTTCCTGTCCAGGACAGAATCTCACCTTTCCTCTCCCTGATGTTCTAATTGTGGGACGCTGCCTTCTGGGACTTGGAAATAACTTGAAAATAACTCGAATCTGCTCAACAAAAAAAGGACGCTTTTTTTGGTGTCTGGTTCTTCTCAATCTCATTTTGCGTGACCGATGCCAAACCCCTTCTCCTCCTACTCCCTCCCCATCTCTCTCTCTTCCTCGTCTGCTGTGTTTTCCTGCCCAGATTCATGATCCTTCTTCCACTCCCTATGGAGAGAGGATTTTCTCTGTCTCTCATCTGCTCGGTGCTGTCTCTACCTCCTACCTGCTTGCTCGGTTCTTTCTCTATTTCCTCTTCACTATGGGAACCACCTACTCAGTGTCTCAAGGTCTCACGCCTCCTGCTTGTCTTCTTAAATCCTCAAAACAGCTAGGACTTTCAGATACAATCAGGCCAAAACACCTGAAGTTCCTGTGCACCACTGCCTGGCCTCAGTATGAGTTAGATAATAACTCTGTTTGGCCAGACACTGGAACCTTAAACTTCAATATTTTGAGAGATTTAGAAAATTTCTGCCATTGTAAAGGAAAATGGTTCAAATTGCCATACATCCAAGCTTCCTTTGATCTCCATGGTAATCCCTCCCTCTGGGTCCCATGTTCGTCCCTTCAGGTCCTTCTGCCTAAGACAGTGTCACAGGATCCCAACCTGCCAGGGGCCTCTGACCCCCCATCCCTTCACCTCAGCTTTTGATCCTACCAGAGCTGATGAATTGCCTCTGATTAGGACCCATCCACAACCTCCTCCTGCTCTTCAGCCTGAGGCACAGCCAAGTCCTCCCTGTGCTCTCCCCTTGCTATACTCTCCCTTGCCTTCCATTCCAGGGCCCAACCTGGCTCCCCTCCTTTCTCTGACTTGAATTCCCTTTCCACTCCATGATCTTCCCCCTCTCCTCTCCGGCTCTGCTCTAAGTTCATCACTGGCTCTCCTTCCAATGACTCTCCTTTATGTGAAGAAATCCAAAACCTTAAACACCTCCTTGCCAAATATTTCTTAGTCTTCCCTATTCTGGCTTCTAGCTCAAATAACCTGTTTATCCCTCTTGCATCTACTTCTATTTCTCCTTCAATTCCAGATCCTGCCTCCAATACCGCTGCCCCTGCATCCCCTCATGGACAGGATACCCCTCCCATCTCTCCCATCACTCGCACCTATGATCTAACCTGGATTGTCCTGCCCCATGTGTTTTAAGATAGCCCTCACCTCTTTGGACAAGATCTCGCCAGGATTTAACCTCTGTAGACCTTAACCCCTCCATCATCCTACAATATGTAGATAACCTACTTCTTTGCTCTCCATCTCTTTCAGTCTCCAAGGTACACACTATCAAACTCCTTAATTTTCTGGGGTACAAGGGATATAGATTATTTTCAGCTAAGACTTACCTTTCTCTCCCTCAAGTCAAGAACTTGGGGTTCCCTCTCACACCTACATCCCACCATTTAACTATAGATAGGACAAATTACCTAAGGTCTTTAAAGGAGAAAATTCTATCTTTCCTAGACATTGCAGGATACCTGCACACCTGGATTCCAAAATTTTCCCTCTTTACAAAGCCGTTCCACGAAGCTTCCAAAGGGAACTCCCCTGAGTCTGTTGACCCCTTAGAGCCCATTACAGCAGCTTCCACAGCTATAAACATTCTTAAAGTCACCGGCTCTACCTCTCGCCAACCTCAAATGTCCATTTCTCTTTCATACAACTAAAAATAAGGACCAGGCATTAGGGGTTTTGGGATAGATGAGGGGTCCCACTTTTGCCCAGGTAGCTTCTCTCTAAACAGATTAATACCACAATCTGGGACTGGCAACCTTGTCTCTGTGCTCTGGCCACTACCACTCTCCTGGCTCAAGAGGGACTTAAGCTCACTTTGGGTCAGCCCATCTCTGTCCTTTCCCCCACCAGCTTAAAGATTTACTAACCCACACATCTCTTGCCAATCTAGCTCCCTCTAAACTACAACTCTTCCATGTCACATTTCTTTAAAAACCCCTCACCCACCCTTGATTCCTGCCCTCCTCTCAATCCAGCTTCCCACTTCCCTTCCAGAGAACCACTCACTCACTCACTTGTGCTTGGAAACTTCAGGAACTCTCCTACCGGGATCCCCTAATTTTCCCAAATCCACTACCAAATCTAAACCTAACTTGGTATATGGATAGAAGCTTAACTCTCACCCCAACAGTGTCCCACAGTCCATAGTATCTCTCCAAGATATCATTGAGTCAGGACCCCTACCACTTGGAACCATATTACAAAAAGCCAAACTTGTGACACTCACCAGAGCCCTAATTTTAGCCAAGGACAACCTCTCCCTCCAACATCCCTTCCCTCTACACGACTATTTACCTGCCTTCACCCTTTGAAGGAAACTACTCAGAGAACATGCTGACCAGATTATTCCCCAGGCTTCTAAAGGCCAAATTGACCACCCACGTCAACCTGGAGATTACACCTACCTGCGGGTTCACACCCAACAGAAAAGAGTGAAGGAAACCTCCAGCCACATTGGTCCTCACCTGGTGATCCTGTCTACCCCTACTGCAGCCAAGCTTTTGGGACAACCTGGTTGGATTCACCTCTCCAAATTAAAACTGGCCAAGGACACAGCAAGTACCAGGCCACCAGTATCAGATCTTTTAAATTAAAAATCTTGAACCCCACCTCAGCCATTCCCCACCACACCTACTCACTGTGTTTCTATAAATTTAAAATGAGACAAAGATAATCTATAGATAATCTTAAAATTTCCAAGGTCGCAGCTTAGTCAACTAGTCTAAGGATGTCTAGTCAAGGTTTATTTAAGGATGTTGCCCAAGCTCTATCTACATAGCACATGCTAATTAAAAGCACCAGACTGGTGGAACTAACCTTCTTGGATGTTTAATAAACAAACTTTAAGACCTATATTAATCTGGTCAGAGGGACTTAAAGGGACAAATTTTTGTTCCTTGCCCTCAAGGTCAAACAAGTCCCAGGGGCTATGGAGCAGCTCTCGAAATATCCTGTAACTTTGGTGAGTCACCTGTCTCCTTGTTCATGGAAATGTCCTGTAACTTTGGTGGGTCACCTGTCCTCTTGTTCAGGGAGGCCATGAAGACCCCAGAAGATGGACTTAAACCAGTGTCCAGTCTGCAAAGAGGAGGGTCAACACAGAGGAACCACTGCCTCCTTGCTTCCAAACGAAGCCCAGGTCAAGCAGGACTTCTTAACTTGTCTTCACATAGATGGAACTGGTAAAAGAAAAGCCCCAGGGGCTCCCCCCAAGCCCATGTGACCCCTGAGATCCAAATCCTCATACAACCTTAAGAGTAAGAATAAATTGGTTTCTTTGGGCCAACAGTATGGTCTTAAACACCCAAAAGGAAAGTGTAACCAAAAATTAAAGTCATCAGTATATTTTAAGGGTCCAAGGGATTACACAGCCCAGACATTAGATGTAAGTTCTTATGTTATTTAGACAATTATCATTCAATGATGATTTTGTTCCTAATAAGACAAAGTTACTCAGATGTAAGACTTCAAATCTTGGTCTGCAATAGTGTAGTGCCAACCTACAACTAGGGGAGGCAACCCACTATTGTTCTAGCCTAAAAATTAAATGATGGCTAAATTTGTTTTCTCTCCCTATCTAGAAGCCTTTGAGAGGTAACTGACACTGATTCTAGCCACTCCAACATCTATCAAAATGCCTGAAAACAAATCCTGTGTCTATCACTCTCGAGTTCAGCCCTGGCAGAAGAAAAAAAAAAAAAGAGCTATTACCTTGGTGCTAACCATTGCTCCTTGCCTCTTTAGATATTTTCACGAGCAAAATCCAAAAACTCTTACTCTCATATTAATTTCAATCAGTTGTTACTTTCCTTCCCTCCACATGTATATAAG
Organism: Nannospalax galili; assembly: GCF_000622305.1. Lineage (NCBI taxonomy): Eukaryota > Metazoa > Chordata > Mammalia > Rodentia > Spalacidae > Nannospalax > Nannospalax galili. The sequence continues at coordinate 2,688,074 of NW_008334929.1, read as the reverse complement.
TGCCTGTCAACCATTGAGGGCCCTGTTGAGATGCATGAAAAGGGAATCTCCACTGTCTGTTTGACTCCTAATCCAGCCTCCCTCCCCATGTTGACCCTGTCCAACAGGAAGTAGCAAGATGACAATGGCACCCCCTATCCTATAACACAAAAGGCTGGAATGCTAAGGTTCAGATAACCCCACCCCCTCACCAATAGGGTCTCGCAGACCTCACAAGCCCATGAGAAAAGGGAACTGAGTTGATAAGCACCCTGGTCTTTGAAGTCAAGAGAAGAAGGCTTTTCTCCACTGTTTGGCCAACACAGCAGGCTTCCCCTTTGATCTCTAAAGAGGGCAGGTTTTAACAGTCCCACTCTCCCACTTCCCCCCATCCAACTTGAAAAAATATATATCTTCCCACCCTCTGTGGGAAGCAGAAGTCTCCCTGTATAAAAAGACATTTTCCCTGCCCAGAAGGGAATCTGTCCTATGTGTTCCTTTGCTGATAAACTCTATTCTGATGGAGTTTGATCTGTATCCTGGTGCTTTCTCCTGATCAACCAGATTCATCCATGGCCTACTTTATCTATCAGACACAATAACAAAGCCCAGGTGTCAGGATCCTCAAGATCGCAACCAGACAGACCTCGGGGATGTGTCTTCTGACGGCTGACTAGGCAGGTGATTGCTGCGTCCAGCTTCCCACCTAGTATCAAGGTGCCAAGCCAGAAATCAGAAACCAGAATAGAACCAGACTTGAGCTCAGAAATAAAAAAGAATAAAACAAAAAACAGGAAACAAACAAAAAACCAAAAAACGCTTCTCCTTACCTCCTGTGGCAAGGCAAACAACTCTGAAAGTGGAAGGCCAGGGCCAAGGAACGTCTCTAGGAGGTCTTCCTCTGGTAGTTCCCTCCTCTGGGTTGTAGCTATCTCGGTGGAACCTCCAAATGTTATAGTCTGATAACTGCCAAGAATTCAGCCATGAGGTAGGAAGGATTTTATTAACAGATTTTATTAATGGCCAGGCTGTCCCTGCACTCCAAGAGTGAATACAGAGAGCATCCTCAAAGGGAGTCTGCAAGGACTTTTTATACATACTCAGATATTTCTCCAAAGCTTGTGCCTTCCTGCAATAAAGCAGACCTGTGTCGCTGAACCTGGTCTCCTGTGTCTGAATGCAGCTCCGCTGACACAGTCTCCTCATCAGCCCTGGGGTCTGGGACCGGGCAGAAGCGGTGACAACAGGAGGCAGCACAAGGTGAGCAGAAGAGCTGTCTCAGCAACAGGCAGGCAGACGAGCGGTCTCAGCCCAGGGCGAGTGGAGGAGCAGCCTTAACGCCCGTGAGAATGAAGGGCGGCACCCATGAGAATGGAGGATCAGCCTCCGTTGGCAGTGACCACACAAGCACATATTTGCATAGGTCAGCGAATGTTCAAAATTATTATCCACTCCCCAGAGCAAGCAAGCAAGCATGGACAGAAGCAGATACGGTGTTAGGCAGCAGCTTATCTCCTCTTGGCCAGACATGTGGCAGTTTCTAAGAATTCCTGGTGCCTATAGGGTGTAGGCAATTTTGCAGAAACTAGAAAATAACTAGGCCAGGGTCATGTAGGATGGTAAGGTGGATGTTTATTACTCAGGGGCCTGCTGCACTTTCAAGCTAAAATATTCCAAAATGTTCTAATAATTTTGAGTACTAAAAAAGAATTCAATCCAGCTAACCTGCCTTCTTTTTAATTTTATGTCCTATGCAAGTTATGTTTGTGGATTACATCATGTTAATGAACCCAACATATGCAATTCTTTAAAATGTTTATAAATGTTCCTAAAATGTGGGGCAAATCCCCAAAAGGATATACTTAGCTGACTTAAAGAAAGTTAAGACATTTGAATCTGATCACAGAGATCTCCTGAAAGTGACTTGCCAAGTCACTATCTCATAAGGTAAGAAAAATTATTAGTTTTTTTTCCTTCTCACCCTGTAAAACTTGGTTTATGGAAAGGAGTTCTAATCTTTTAATCCCACCACACCCTGTAAGACTTTTGTTTAAAAAAGGCCCTGATGTTTTCTCAGACCCAGTGGCCTAGGCCAGTGGAGCTCTTCCCTCTTCCCTTGAGCGAGTTTTTTTTTTTTAACTAGACAATATTTTTTAAACCAGCCAACTGGGAAAGACTGTGAGGTCAGACACCAGACTGTGGGTGAAAAAAAGACACGGTACTCTTGCATTATGGAAAACAAAAGCCTATCAAAGCTTCCAGGTCCTGTATGTGCTCACTGGATCTGACTGACCATGCAATACATTTTTTACAAAAGTAAAATCTGCCTTGATGAGTTGCTTTTTGCTCTGCCTATGTGCTTGTTATTGGTCGTATCCTTGAACCTCAGATTTTATTTATAACAATACTAATAGCAATGGCTTTGAATCATAGGTAGTAAGCAGAGTATTTCACTAAGGTAACTATGTTGCCATGGTAACAGGTTCTTATAGGGAAGTTTTAAATTATTCTTATACATTAAGGTCAGTTCAACATGCCTGTCTTTCTGAACTCTGTCAGTGAAGTCCGAGGTTTCGGGAGGTTTGGTGGTACGTCTTTGAGTGGGACTCTAAGACAGGTGCATTTGTAATTCACAGTTTATGTGGAAGTCTTTCTAGGACAAACTTTTGCTTTTCAAAATAGAGACAAGGCTTTTATTAACAAGAAGATGTGTTATCAATCACCACCTGACAGCAAATATATAAGGCACAATGACTCTCTGTGTCTTGGAACAGTTGAAATTTTTTTTCTCTCTAGTCCCAAATCATTCCTCTCCAGACAGAGAAGGCAGGGGAGAGACATGGGATCTTTTCCTATAAGGCAAAGTATTCTTGTGAGTTCTCCTGAGGGTCTGCAGCTTTGTAAGAGGGCAGAGATTTAGACTTTAGCATCATAGACCACTACTTTAGCACCCTGCAGTAGCTCTCTTTCTGTTCCTTTCTTCTAGTTGCTCATTTGATTTTCTAATTCTCTAATTTTTTAGCAACAACTACCTTGAAAACTGGAGAAAAGTTCAATTATTTAAAAAGTATAGATTCCTGGGGTCTGGAGTGATGGCTCAGCGGTTAAGTACACCAGTTGTTCTTGTAGAAGACCTGAGTTTGAATCCCAGCACCCACATGGCAGCTAACAACTGTCTGTAACTCCAATTCCAGGGGATCTGACAGCCTCTTCTGTCCTCCATGGGCATTGCACAACACTGGTGCACTTACCTACATGCAGGCAATACACGCATACACATTAAAAATAATAAATAAAATATTAAAAAGTTATAGATTCCCTTAATGCTGATCAAGCTGAGTTTTTTTCTAAGGCAAGGGTGTCTGTTAATATGTTTAATCGATCATGCATTCATCCAACTGTAACAAAAGGGTATTTGTTCTATTAGAAGTATTTGTTAAAGGTGCAGCGGACCCGTGTGGTACCTGAATATCAGGGCGTCTTTGAGAGACATGGGGCCCTTCTTGCTCTGTTGTGCTTAGCTTGAGAGGCCAGGGTCCCAGAAAGTCACTGGCCACCAAAGTCACCTCAAGCCATAGGCTTTCAGGTTCTTGTCTTGTAAATTTGAAGAATGAAATTCACAGACCACAGAGGGTGAGTTTTAGGAAGAAGTATTTTATTGCAGGGAGCTTAGGAAAGAGAAAGAAGGCAGAGCTGTACAGCAGGAGTTGTCCTGGGAGTGGGGTTCCATTGAGCCTTCTTTCTTGGGTGTTAATAAAGGTTTAGTGAAGGGAAGAGGGGAGGCAGAGATGAGCTGGTCAGTCCAGTTCTCTTTCCAGGTGTCCAGTAACATGAGGTTCTAAGGACATCCTCAGCTTGGCTTTTAAGAACAGGGTACTCCTTTTGGGAAAAGAGATAAGGAAAACAAAAAGAAATAGTCCTGTTCTGAAAGCCCCAGCCTGTAGCAATGGTAGATGCAGAGACTCTTAGGCTTAGGGACTTCTGACATCTCTGGCCTCTGGCAAGGACAAGTGTATCCATAGGTCCAAGGACATTTCCAGCTCTTAGCTAAGAAAGAAACTGGTCACTTTGCTTTTGAGGTCTTTTTACCCTAAACTGCCTAAGCTATTTCTATCTCCTGTTCTCATCCCTAGGCATGAACAGAGCTCCATCCCTTGTCTCTAGCAGCTCAAGGTGCATTGGAAGTCATCGGAGAACTTATGAAAGGTAACAGCTATTCTCACCCCACAGAAGTCTACTTTTTCTAATGCTCATTTTCTAAACAGCTGCAGATCTACATCAGAGAGCAGGAAGGGAATGGCAGTCACCTTGTATTCATAGACTTAGGAGAATTCAAATGTCAGACAAACAATGCCTGCTTCAAGCTTTGCTTTCCTCTTTACTCAGACACAGCCCGATGAACAGCAGGATCAAAAGCTGGAAATGAAGAAACCTCAGAGGTTTCAATTTGCATTTCCCTGATGGCTACGGATGTTGAACATTTATGAAAACATTGCTTGGCCATTTGCATTTCTTTTATGGTGAACTCTCAGTTTACTTCTATGCCTTGATTTTTAATTGGGTTGTTTGTTTTCTCGGTGTTTAGTTTTAGGTTTTTGTTTTTTTTTTAGTTCTTTGTATAACTTTCTGTCGGAGACATAGCTGGTAAAACCGTTTTCCCTTTCTGAAGTCTGCCTTTTCACTTGAATGATGGCATTCTTTGATGTATAGAAGCTTTTTAGTTTCATGAGGTTCCATTTGTCAATTACTGGTATTAATGCCTGTTCAGAAAGTCTTTCCCTTTGCATAGAAGTTGAAAGGTATCTCCTACTTTCTCCTCTCAAATTCAGAGTATCAGGTCTTATATTGAGGATTTTGATCCATTTAGAGTTGAGTTTCTTGCACAGAAAGAGATGAGGTCTGCATGTAGCTATCCAATTTGACCAGCACCATTTTTTGAAGATGCAATCTTTTCTTCAGTGTGTAATTTGGGCTGCTTTGTCAAAACTCAGTTGGAAGTGATTGTCCTTCCTCATCTGAAGATTTGACGGAAGCTGACCTTCACGTGCCTCGTCTTTGCATCTGCCTCCATCAGCCTGAGAACCCAAAGCTTCCAGACAACCATTGTCTCTGGGACACTCAGTCTCAAACATTTATTTCTAGCTCCCATTCTGACTGAGTCTCTAGTCATCTATCCATTGCCTTCCTTTCCTCATAGTCCACTGTGGGGTTTGTGACAAGCAAGCACTCCTCTCTTTGGCCCCTTTGAGAAACCCCATTAACCCTTTGCATTTTTGTTCTCACAAACATACGTTAGTATCTTGGAATAGAAGGTGGCATGGAGTTGTATTTGTTCTGAATTCTCCCATCTTAGTTTCTTTTCTGAAGAACTTGAAATTCTTGTAACCATCATGGGACCAGGAATAAATCACCCTTACTGGGGGTATTCACAAATCATCACATTGCTTTTACCTGTGACATCTTTTCTTTCTTCTATAGAAAGAGGCTCTTCACTGTCATCCAGACATACCTGGAGGGAAAATTCCACCTTACAGTAAACATCCTATAGAATCACCCCCATTAGAAAACACAAATCTCCCTTGATTCCTCCAGAATTACCCTTTATGTTCCTCAAACATGCCAAGTCCCTTTTCTGCCCTCCAAGCATTTGCCCTAATTGTTGATTTCAGCTTGGAATGTTTTCTTGAAGTCTGTTCAGATGTCCTTCCACACAGTAGTGATGTGGGAGTTTAAGCTCTCTGAGTTCTTCCTCAACCCCTCTGACTGGCCACACTTTCTCCAGTTAACACCATTTCACACTCTTAAGGCTCTTTATCACTCTTCCCAACTTCTACAATCACTTTGTTTATGGATCTTGTTACTCTACTGAATGTCAATGGTAGGGTGTGCATGTTGTCAGTCCTGTTCATTCTGTACTTGAGGACATAACATGCTACTTGGTACACAGAGGAGGCAAAATAAATCCAAGGCTCACTAAATGGGTGAATATTATGTTCATGCTGTAAGAAAACATTGAGGAGGGGTGTGGAATGATAGTTTTAAAAAATATCCCTTTGTATATTGCCTCCCTGTGTCCAGGTTTTGAAAAGGGGGTCGGTCCTTCCATTCCCCTTTCCTAGCTGGCTTCCCTGCAGGTCGTGAGCACAAAGACATATAGACCCCACCTTGCCCACACCCACCTTCAGCTCCTCTGTCATTTCTTTGATTTCTCATTTCAGAGAAGCCCTACTATTCAATGATTTCTTCATTATGGAAAAATATTTGTTTGCAATATCATCTAATAAACGCCATAAAATTTTTGTGCTTTTTTTCTTCTTTTAATTGATTTATTCTTCGACAAGTTCATATGCATGCTGGTCACACTTGTTAGGTTTTGGGGCACAGAATATAAGAATAGGAGAGAAAGAAAGAAACCATACCAAACCTCTGACAGGACTGTGTTTATTCAAAGGGCACAGGGAGGGACCTCAGCCTTCCTGCATGATGGCCGCAGCTGTCCTGTGAATACGGAGAGTTAGAGATCACACAGGAGCTAGGGCTTGAGGAAGCACAGGCAGCTGTGGGGGGGTCTACCCATCTCATCTTCCAGGGTCCCTTGATCAAACAGGATGGGCTATCTTGAGCAACAGCTGGTCTCCAACAGTCCCTTCTGTGTTCTGGGAGTGGCCAGTCCCATGTGATTTATCCGTGAGGTTAGTAGATGTCTCAGAGGCAGCTGGGATCAGCATCAGTCTCAGAGGCAGCAGGAATGATTCTCCCAACACTCACCCTTCCCTATTCCCACCAGCTCTGATTTCCTCCACTGACTCCCTTTCCCAATTTCATATCTTTTTGTTTTGTATATATTTTTACTTCGTGACCCACTGGGCTTAACCAGGGCCACCTGCATAGACATGGGTGTGGAGCTGTCCACTGGAGCATGGGTAACCCAGCAGAACAATGACTCCCTCACCCCTAGTTGACCTAGACAGTCCCTTACTCACCTTTAATGTTTCCTGCCCGAGTCTTGTGCAGGTCTTGTCAGGCAACTGCCACTGTGACAAGTTCATGAGCAGCAGACTGTGTCATGCCCCTGAGACAGTGGTCCCTATTTGGTACATCCTTTTTACCCCCTCTCCTGTAATGGTCTCTGAGACATGGAGGGGGAGACATGGTGTCCTGTTTAATACTTAGCACTTACTTGTTCCCAGAACCTTGACTAGCCACAAGTCTCTGCCTTAACCATCATTTTCTTCAAAGGGAAGCTTCTTTGATTAAGGATACTTTTATAGGCTGATAACTGCCAAGAATTTAGCCCTGAGGTAGGAAGGATTTTATTAACAGCTGGACTGCCCCTGCACTCTGGGAGTGAATACAGAAAGCATCCCCAAAGGGAGTCTGCAAGGACTTTTATACATACGCACATATTTCTCCAAAGCAGGAACACAAGGGGCCAATCATCATGGTTCAAACTCAAGCACATATTTGCATAGTCAGTAAAAGTTTAAAATTATTATCAACCCCCCAGAGCAAGCAAGCAAGCATGGAGAGAAGCAGATACGGCATTAGGCAGCAACTTATCTCATCTCGGCCGGACATGCAGCAGCTTCTAAGAATTCCTGGTCCCTATACGGTGTAGGCAATTTCGGGGAAACTGGAAAATAACTAGGCCAGGTCACGTAGGATGATAAGGTGGGTGTCTTTTAGTCAGGGGCCTGCTACAGATACCATTAGTCTATGAGTATAAACATAAATATTTTCGGAAGCCATTTGACAACATGTTCATTTAGCAAAACAAACGTAGTAGTTCAGCCCCAGTGCCTATAACCTCTTCAGCCAGCCATGGACCTTTAGGAGCACAGTGCTGGGCATGAACTTCCTCCTATGGTGCCAGCCTTAGATCCAATCAGAAACAAGAGGCTTACCCCCATAACAGTCATGCCATTATACCTGACACTGGCATTGTAGTACACAATGTCTAAAGCTGGGGAAGACCATTTTTGACTTGCCACCCCAGCTGCCTGCCAGCAACTTCTGGCCCTGTGAAGTCTAGCTGGTGCAGAGGAGATGCTCAGCTCAGTTCCAACTTGGTTTCTCTGCACTTTGCAACCAACGTGTCTTCAGCGGTAGGATCCACCTATCAGTTCTGGTGGTCAACCACTCACACCGGCTATAACCTGTGGTTTTGTTAGGGTCCGTGACTCGGTGGGTCTCTTCAGGAGAACAAATACACGAGTATGGAGATGCAAAAATCAAGCAGAGTTTTATTAGGCTAGCTAGCTGGGGCCGACCGTCCTTACAAGACACGCAGGTCTGGTTGGAGCAATCGACCCCGAGGCAACTTCAGGTAAAGATTATATAGGCTCCCACAACCGTTACACAAAAACCCGTGCTTATACAACCAATAGTTTCAAAGCAAGCATTTCAAAAACCAATAACTTCAAAACAAGAAAAATGTTACAACTCCCTTCAGGTGTCTCAATCGGGGAAGGGTGGGTGGTATGTGCCTGGCGCAACCCTTCCCTGTTATCTTGTGTAAGCAGACATGCCGACATGACACGACACAGATCAGACAGGTCAGGCTCCGGGGGCTGCAGCACTTGCCCCTATCTCCAGATGCCTGTGTCTCCAGTTGAGTTAATCAGTTACAAGCAGTAAATTCAACCAAGCAGTAAATTCCTCTTTCCCTAACAGTTTCAGGGACCTCTGCGGCCTTCCTGGTCTACACCTGGCATTGGGGTTTTTGTTAGTCATCCAGGGCCCTGGGAACTGCATTATTCATCCATGTATGGTACCTCTTCTCAAATACTCAAAGTCTTTCTTTTTTGCGTCATGCTCCCCTTACACTCCATCTTCTTTCCCACCCCATCTCTGTTTAAATCTTGCTATGCCCAGTACTCTCTTCATCTATTTTCACAGTACTTGTGATCTGTCATTCCCACCCATTTTAAGGTCTCTTCCCCTCACCCCCGACCTCCCATGGTCCCTTTCCTATTTTCTGGTCTCTGCAGGCAATAATTAATAATTTAAACAAATCTAAACATTTGAAGCTACAATCCACACACGAGACAGAACATACAATGCTTGACTTTCTCCACCTTTTTCTTTAAAATTAGTTTCCTCATTTCTTGCAACAGATTTTTTTTTTTTTTTTTTTTTTTTGTTTTTTTGAGACAGGGTCTCCCTGTAGCCCCAGATGTCCTGGAACTATGTAAACCAGGCTGGCCTCGAACACACAGAGATCCACCTGCCTCTGCCTCCTCCTCCCGAGTGCTGGGATTAAAGGTGTGCACCACCACACCCCAGCTGCAATAGCTTTTAATACAACTGCACTGCTTTCTTTCTGTTCAAGTGATCATTACTCACCTTTCAGTGGTGGCTATTTTCCTTGAAGCGATTACTTCCTACCCACTATCGCATAGACTTTCATCTGAATTCATGTTCTTTTCTAATTAGAAAGAATCTACAATCCTGACTACTTTGTCTCATCAAGTCTGTGTCACTGTTTCCTTTTGTGGTTACATTTTAAATAAATGTGCCTAAAATAAGAAAAATGTATTTTGTTTTAAACAAAATCATTTCACTTAATGGAATTATGACTTATTTACAGAATTATAATATTTCAAAGATAAATAAGTTCTTAGACATTTACTGGAAAACTTCCATAGCACATGATTCTCCACTAATATCCCATAATGGAGTCTGTGCCTATGTTGTTAGCTTGTCTGACTTCCCTACAGAGCATGATGCCTAGCATAAAGTAAGTGCTCATTCAACTCTTTTGGTAAAATCTACATTCAGGAAACATAATTTTTTCTAAAAAAACTTCATTATTTTAATTTCTTATGCATATGAGTGTATTCCCTGTGTGATCTTAACCACTGAGCCATCTTTCTAGCACCCAGAAAACATAATTTTCAAATTTAGAAAATAACAATATATCTTATGACTACCATTCTGCTCTTACAATAACTTTGTGAGAAATTTTGAAAATATGCCGAAGAAAACAAACTTAAAGATTTTTGTAGCAATCTTTTGAAGAACAAAACTGTGAAAACATGTATCAATAAGAGATTTCAGTGCTAATATTTATTGGAGATAACTGTAGATAACAGTTAAAGTGAATGAATTGAAGATGCATTACCAACATGAGTAGGTCTCAAAAATATAAATTTGAGGGGCAGGAGAGATGACTCAATGGTTAAAAGCACTGGTTGCTGTTTTAGAGGACCTAGGTTTGGTTCCCAGCATCTACACCCATAACTCCAGTTCCAGCGAATCTGACGCCCTCTTCTGGCCTCCGTGGGCATTGTGCAATACAGGTGTACTTATGTACATGCAGGGAAAACACTCATATGCGTAAAGTAATAGTAATAGTAATAGTAATAATAATAAAATAAGTGTAATTTTGAGAAAAGAGAAGCAGTCATAGAAGAGGGAACTGTTCCAATGAATAATATGTCAAACAGTGTGTCCTTATTTGGTTGGTTGATTGGTTTGGTTTTTTTTTTGTTTTGTTTTGTTTTTTGTCTTTTTTGAGACAGGGTCTCCCTGTAGTCCCAGCTGGCCTGGAACTCACTATGTAGACCAGGCTGGCCTTGAACTCAGAGAGATCCACTTGCCTCTGCCTCCCAAGTGCTGGGATTAAAGGTGTGTGCCACCATGCCTGGCTTACAGCATGTCCTTTGGAGTCCATTCGGTTACTGTAATGGTATTGGAATCTGGGAATTCCAAGGTCAACATCAACTGATGCTCCTTCTGGTAAGCTGACTTTCCATTTTTATGATGTGATCTCCTCCTATACACCCGAGTCCTCATCACCAAAGATCAAGATTTCATCTCGGTGTTAGGATGTCAACACATGAATCTGGGGAAACAGAGCACACGTGTGGTAGAAGATGCACATATGTGCAGAAAACCTGTAAACAAAGGCTTGTTTGAGTAGGCAAGAAATTCAAAGTAGCTTCCTGCTAAGATGCGAGTGGCAAGAGGCATCTACTGCAGTGGTCTAGGGGTAGACACCACCTCAGTGGCCTAGGGGCAGACACTGCCTCAGTGGCCTAGGGGTAGACACTACCACAGTGGCCTAGGGGTAGACACTTCTTACCTTCAACTGAGTGCTGAGGACAGATATTCTGTTTTACTGTTCATATTTTTTGTATCCCAACAAATGAAAAAAACACCAATGTATTGAAATACTACCTAATAATTTTTAGATATTATTCCTTAAGAACATGAATGTGAGGCTCAAATGGAATTGATTATCTATTGAATAGCTCCTTGAGAGACATAAAATGTAAATTTTGTAAGTAAAAATACTGAACATCAGGGGCTCAGAGATGGCTCGGTGGGTAAAAGCACTCGTACAAGCATGAAACCCTGAATTCAAATCTCCAAGACCCATATAGAAGCAGGATTATGAGTACCTGTAGTCCGAGTATCCCTAGGAGAGATGGGAGGCAGAGACAGGAGAGTCCCCAGCATTCCACAAGCCAGTTAGTCTGACATTTGTAGTGGAAAAACATCTGTCCCAAACAAGTTAGAAGAACTGACACCCACCATTGTCCTCTGACCTTCACATAGGCAGCATGACACTGGTGTAACCCCATGAATGCGTATAACACTGTCAATAAACCTTAGACTGTCACCAGAGTTCTAGAGCAGAAGCCCTGTCTCTGTGAGTACCAACAGGCTAGACTTGGTCACATGTTCCAATATGCCAATTAAAGTCACGAGTATGTTGAAGGTTGGAGAAAGGAAAGGTAATGGACATGACAACATTCAGAAGTGCAGATAAAGGGGTTCTGTGATCTTCTCTCTGTCTTTGGGGTACTGGCATTAACTTCAGGTTGCCACAGAGGAGCAACTGGGGCAGGGCAAGAGACAAACAGCTAAGCAGTTCTGTGTGCTGTTTGTTGGTTATTGTCTCTCCTCCTCTTCAAGGAAACCTGTGTTGCTCCAGGCAGCAAGCCCGATTCTAGAGCTCCTGTTTGAGGGTGATGATATCATGGTGTGATGCTATTGTGGGCCTCTGTTGTGCCTGGAATCCAAGGTTTAAGACAATGACTGGAGCCCTTCAGGCCTCTTGTAGGGGGTCTGGCAAAGGATATTAAAAAGCTACCAGTAAGACTGTTTTTATATTTGTGGCCGCAGTCTTGAAGGGGGACTCAGTAGGTTAGGTGTTCAAGTTTTAGTCAGATACCTTTTGAGAGATTAACATGACTACGTGCAGAGTTAAGCAAGTGACTGTGAAATGGGTACAAAATGAAAACAGAGATGTCAGGCTTTCATCTTGTTTTTAGTTACCTTGTGGGCCTAAGTGAGTCTATTATTTATAAGCTAAAGCAGTTTCTTGTCTGTGTGTGTGTGTGTGTGTGTGTGTGTGTGTCTGTGTATATCTGTGTACGCATACTCATGTATACACCAGAGGCTGAAGTCAAGCTTCTTAATCTCTCTCCACCTTATTTTCTGAAGCAGCCTCTCTTACTGAATCTGGCTAGAGCTCACCAATTTGGCTACCCTGGCTGACCAAGAAGCCCCAGAGATCCTCCTGTCTCTACCGTCCTGGAGCTGGGATCACAGATGCATGCAGGTGTGCCTGGCTTTTTCACATGGGTTCTAGAGGCTTGGACTCAGGTCCATGCATGCATACATGTGACACTGTCAACTGAGTCCTATCCTCATCCCAAGCAAAGGCAGTTTCTAAGTACCCATCCAGAGCTTCAAGTAGCATAACTTTATATTCAGTAGTTTTTCCTAAAAATGCTAATTCCAGTTTAAAAGCCTCAGTACTATCAGGTTTAACTCTCAGTTTTTTGTTGAAAGAAAACAGCATGAAATGTTTGTAATACAATGCAAGAATGACTTGGGAGTGTTTGTAAAAAGGCTGAGTTTTGGTGCATTTGAAGAGACTTTGAAATATAAAGCTTACCTGGCTAAAACCTAATTCTGTGTTTTATAATTGTTTATGAATTTGATAGTAAAGATTTTAAACTAACTATAATGTTAACTTATTTAGCCCCACTGCAGCTGTTGTCTCATTTTACAGATGAAGTAGTTGAGTGTAGGTAGCTTAGGGGATTGGTCCCACATCACAATGTCTCAGGTTAAAAAGGACATTTGCAACCAAGCCTGAAGTCTAACCACCAGCTAAAGGGGACCGCCCACCCTAAGTCTGACCACCAGCTAAAGGGGACCGCCCACCCTAAGTCTGACCATCAGCTAAAGGGGATCGCCCACCCTCTTCCTCCTGGGCCATTCCTATTAGATAATTTGATGGTAAAACAGAAAAATCATATTTTTAAAGGTTTTCCCATTATAAGACATTGTAGCTTTGTGAGGAGAATGTGTACCATCTTCCGGGCAACTTGTCCTAGTCCCCAGCCTTCCCAGGACCCTTCAGAAGTTGTCCTGTTATCATTGTTGTATAGATGAGGGAAACTAGGCATTGACAAAGAAACCATCTCCTACTAGCCCAGGCCCAATCAGAGTGAACTGAAGCCTCCAGGATGGGATTGGCATTCACACAGCTTGTCTAAGCCTGGTGTCAGACAAGCAGCCCTTTGCTTTCACTGCAAAAACATGCAAAAACAACTAAATAGTTGTGAAAGTAGGGGAAATGGGGAGAAAAGTGGCAGAGGGCCCTGTGTGAACAAGGGGACCAGGCAGCTGGCTCTGAGTGCATTGAAATATACTACAGAGAGTACAGAGAGATGCAGACTTCCAGGTTGTAAATGTGCGTGTGTCTGACTGGAACCTGGGGAATTACATCAAGTTCGTTCCTTGGGACTGATATGGAGAGACAACAGCTCTATAGTGGCCTCCTGGCTAGCCCACTCTTGAAAACTGGAAGTGTCTGGAAAGAAGACACCCCTGACGGCCTGGGAACTATCCTGACCATGAGTCCTCTGTTGCTCAGACCCCTTGCACTGTAGTGACTGAGCCATCCAACTTCTTCCTCCCTGAGGCTCAGCCCAAGGATATTGACACACAAGGGTCAGCAGCAGGCTGCCAGGGTGCAGGGGAGACATGCCAAAAACTGCTGAATTTACTGCTGCTGCCCACCGAGGACCATTTATTTCATACCTCCTCAGGCCCTCTGGGGGCGGAGGGGAAGCAGGGATGGAAGTCAGGCTGTTAGACTTAGGAAAGCAGAAAAAAAGAAGGAGTTTAAAGTTTAGAAATAAGAGTCATAGCCAGACCTGCCTCAGGCAAGGAATGTGTTCCTTTATTCAAGGAGCACAGCAAAGGACTGATTAACCCTTCCGTGGGATGAGGTAGAGAACTCTGGTGGATGCAGCTTCAGGAATTTGCTCGGTGCCAATGTCCTTGAGGATACTGAGGGTCTTTTTCTTAAGATTATTTTCTCAGGATGAGCAGGCAAGTTATCTTATGGCACCAAAGGAGATAGGTTGGCCCTGTATATTAGTCACTTTTCTGTTGCTGTGATAGAAACACTGACCCAAGCAATTTATAGAAGGAAGAGTTTATTTGAGCTTACAGTTCCAGGGCAATTACAGTCCGTCATGGAAGGGAGGCATGGTGGCTGGAGGTGGCTGGAGCAGGAGCAGCAGAAGCTAAGCTCTCACATCATCACGCAGGCACAGGAAGCAAGAGAACAACTGGAGATCCAGCAAGCCTTAAGAATTCTCTAAGCCCACCCCCAGTGACATGCTTCCTCCAGGATGGCCACACCTTCTAAAACCTCCCAAAACAGTGCCATCTTCTGGGGACAAAATGTCCAAATACTTGGAGCCTATGGGGGACATTTTCATTCAAACCATCATACCCTGTAAACAGTCTCTGTCAGCCTAGGAAGTGACTGGTTGATAAGACTTGAACAAAGGCCAAGCCACCAACTTGGACCATTTGGCCACCTTGAGGAATTTATGTCCTTATGGCTTCCTCTAAGGAAGCTTATGGCGTTCCTGTAATACACACATTCTATCACAGGCAGAACCAAGGTGGCCCCTGCCCAGAGCCCCACCTAGGAACAGCTGGTCAGTAGGAGTTTCAGCCCTGAACAGACCAGCAGTAAGTGGCAACTGCCCTTCAGGCCCCAGGACAAAGGCCAGGGAATCTGGAATGAAAGGTCTGGCATTTGGGTTTTCCTAGTAGCAATCCAATCGCTTCCCACTCTGAACTATCCCGCATCTGATGCTTAACACTGTGTGGTGCACATCAATATCTCATATATCCTGTTGCTACCACAATAAGACAAAGTAAGAATTATACAGTTGATCAGTTAAATCCACAAAGTAAAAATTATTCCTGGCGAGTTCTGTCACCAAGCTGCATACTGGGCTCCCTTTGCTGCACCCAGGCAGAAACAGCAGAGTGCTTCCAGCACTGGTCCTTGCAGGTTTTGAATCCCTCAGTGTTTGAGTGAGCTGCAGCAGCAAGCTGGGCAGCAGGCAAGGCTCTCTAGAGTCTCTGCTCTCAGAGGCAGTCTAGGAGTCAGGATGCCTCAGCCCTTGGCATCTGCCAGAGTGATGAATGCCAGCCTGGAGGTTCTGAAACCCTTGGCCCTACAGGTCTGACAGAGCTTTGGGAGTCTTCCAGTGAACAGGGCCTGCAGTTTCTCCTCTGTGGGTCTTTGTAGCCTCCTGCCTTTCCTTAGCCTCAGCTCTCTGCCCTTCCCATGGCCACCATGCCCCTTTGTCCCACCCTGGCTTCTCTCTCCTCTTCGGCTGTGAAGTAGCCAGCTGCCTTTACTGCTTTTGCAGCTCAGCCCAGGCACTGATCGGGGGTCACTGCTGTGTCCAGGCTGCTGCTTCTTTGTGTAGCCAGCTCAGCCCACACTATCAAGAGCAGGCAGAAAAGGCTACCATGGAAAAGCTCTTCATTGGACCTAGTGCTGCCACATTGGTGGGGGTTGGGGGGAGCTCAGGATGGTGACTCAGTCACTCACTAAATGAGCCTGAACAGTTTGTGTGTATTGCTGAAGAAGGGGCGTTTAGACCAGTCACAGCACAGCTCATATGCATGTGAAAATTTGTATTTATTCCAATCACTTGACTCTTTAGCATAAGTCGTAGTAGTTCTTCAGCTAGGCTGCCAAGAGAAGTGCTCCTCTTCAGGCCTAGGTGGAAATGGTTTTGTTAATGGAGGCATATGGCAAGTCTCTGCAGACTGAAACAGCCCTGAGTGAGGCTGTACCTTCAAAGGCTCCTACTAAAGATGCCATTGCTGAATAGTTCTCTTTTTTTCTTTTTCCTTTTGGTCTTTTTGAGACAAGGTCTCCCTGTAGCTCCAGCTGGCTTAGAACTCCCAATGTAGACCAGGCTGGCCTTGAACTCACAGAGATCTGCCTGCCTCTGCCTCCTGAGTGCTAGGATTAAAGGTAATTAAAGGTGTGCACCACCACACTGGCTCAAATAGTTTTCTTAAGGTATGCATGAAGTGTTCTAACCAGTTGTATTAGTTACTTTTCTGTTGCCGTGATAGAAACACTGACCAAAATAACTTATAAAAGGAAGAGTTTATTTAAACTTATGGTTCCAAAGGGGCAAGAGTCCATCATAGTGGGGAGGCATGGTGGCAGAGGTGGCTGGAGGAGGAGTGGAAGCTAAGCTCTCACATCTTCAAGCAGGCACGGGAATCAAGAGAGCAACTGGAGATCTGGCAAGGCTTAAGAGCTCTCTAAGCCCACCCCCAGCGACATGCTTCCTCCAGCATGGCTACACCTTTAAGGCCCCCCAAAACAGTACCACCAACTGGGGACAAAATGTCCAAATACCTGGAGCCTATGGGGAACATTCTCATTCAAACCATCACACCAGTTAAATCTGTCATAAGGGAAGGGTGGATGGGCATTTGACTGACCATCTTTTTGCTCAAGGTAGCCAGGACAGCAAAGGCAAGTTAAAAGTTAGGAAGTGAAGTCGCTGTATTCCCTAACATCTTAGTAGGAAAATAAACATCAGGAATGCTGGAAGTAACGTTTAAAGAAATATCATTAATATTAATAGTAGTTTAAGCAAATTTTAGCACTGTTTTAACAATGTTTATCACCTGCCCACTGTCCCAGAGAGAGCTGGGTCCCCCTCCTGTGTCTCGTATCTACTCCCCTAACATTGAACTGTCTTTGCTATACTCTGGGGAAGATGCAACTGAAGATTCCTTTTCAGAAAACTGAATCTGACAGTGTATGCTTGTGAGCAATTATGTTGTCAATTAGTGTGAGAGGGAGTGCAGAGATGATGATTGGTAGGGGTACTCTGAGAACATGGCAAAGTTTGGAGTTTGAATCCCTGGAGGTCAGGAAAGATGTCTAAATTGACCCAAGCATGAAAGACCAGGCTCTAGGAAGTGGCCAAGGCTACGGACTGGCCCTAGCCATGGTATTTTGTTTGGGTGGCCTCCAGGTGTTGGTCAGAGCATTTTACTGGGGATGTAATTCAAGACATAGGTTCCAATCATTCTTTCCACTTCTTCAAAGCATTTAAAAAGTTGTATTTGCTCTGTTTATTTCTTTGAATAGCAATGATATTTGTCTAGTCAACTGTATCTTTTCATTAAGCAGTAGTGATCTAACTTCATAGTGTTTCCAAACTCCATAATGGCTCTGCAATTTTTATTAATTTTTTAAAGGAGATAAATACAGAGTGATTAACAAAATGAAATATGTTTTCAATATTTTGCAGATACCCCGCTCTAAGTATTTCTTTCTCAGTATTGTCCCTTCATAGTCTTCATGGTAATAATGAACTGGCTCAGCAAACTTACCTAAGTTACTCCATTTTGTTCAGAGCCATTTTAGCAGCAACTTTGCTCCACACCAAAAGGAAAAGGGGGGCAACCTTGGGTCTTGGGAAATTGTCCTAGCCATGAACCATGGAATGTGTTATTCCAGACATTTTACATCTGGCTAACTGCTTGTTTTCGCTTCTGTAATCTGCTTGCTATTTTGGGTCACCTTGACACAGGCATAAGACAACCCTTGTTATCATGTTATTGTATGTTACTACCTGGTAACTGCTGATTCCAGCTTTCTTACTATACTTATTATGGCTAGGGAGTTGACTAATTTTGAAATTACAAAGTTGGTCTGTTTAATGATTGGTTGTCGATTAATAGATTCAAAGTTTTGCTATATTGTTCAAACCTGATTTGTTCACAAGTGTCCTGTTTGAATAATATTTCTGTAATCCTATAAAAACTCTGACGGGACAATCATCAGGGCTGCTTCTACTCCTGAGGTAGACAGCCCGGCCTGTCGAAAAATAAAATTTACCTTGCTACTTTTCTTAAAGTAGTTTTGGTGATTTTGTTTACGAACTCTGTCCTATAACAATAAAGCAAAAGTAATACTGTGGTAAAACAAATAAGAAGTAGAGGAAATTTTTGCTTTGGAAGAACTTTTAATTTGTGGAAGCATATGCACACATGCAACAGATAATTCATGAAGTAAAATGTGTGTCCAGTAGTATCGCCCGAGTTCTCTTAGGGTCCCATGCTCCTGACATGGGTAGACAAACCACACAACACATCTTTACCTGAATTTTGCAAAGTTTATACCTTTGGAGGGGGGAGACTTACAAAGAAATGAACACCCGACACCTGACCACCATTCCAGATCTCTTTTGTCCACATTCTGCTTCATCTCGCATTCCTGCATGTCCACTCACCCCACAGAGTTTCATGAGGGGTCCACGAGGTCCTCCAGAGGTCTCCTGGCACCCCACAGGATCCAGGGCAGGTTGGCTCGCCCACTCCCTGTTCCCTGCTTCCCAGAATGGTGCCAATTCCTCCTCTTTTCTTTCCAATCTCCCACCATGCTAGGCTCCACCCTTCTTCCCAGGGTGCCCTGCACTGGCCCATGGGTCTTCAGAGGAAGTCCAGGAGGAACAAATAATTTTCGGGCTACAAGTAGTATGGTAGACACTGAAACATATAAGTAGCAGAGTAATGCAGAGTCAAAGATTGATCTGAGAGACCTGGTTTTGGATGGTAGCCTGAGTTCCATATACAGCTTCTCTAGAACATATACACTGGCGTTAATCATTTGACAAACTAGCTACAGTTCATATGGACAAACGATTTAGAATGAAGCTGCTTTCCTGCATGAGCTCGGTAAGATCATTTGCCTGACTCAGGGCTCAGTCATTTTTAGACGCATGGTGTGATAGACAAGTAGGTATTTTGTTTTTGTATTTACATAGTGCACAGACCAGCTGAAGCAGGGTTTCAAAGATGTTTTGAAACCTAACCCAGGGCTAACAGATGCATATGATAGTACCCAGAATGTCTCGCTCTGAATTTGACTACTTTTCTTACAGCACATCTATTCCAAATACCCCAAGCACCCATGAAGTTCAGTGAACCCTCAGGCTGTAATGGTTACTATGTAGCTGTGAGGTATCCTGTTGCAGACTATAGGGCACATTTACATTTTGTTTTTAATTACTATGAAAAATTTTAAAGGAAATTATAAGAAATCTAAATCATTACAATGCTCCCATCACGAGCTGAGGAGCTTTTCTAGTGAGCACACCAGTGGTTCTCAATGTGCTGGCTTTGGATCATCTGCATCAGCATTGCCTGAGAGCTTCTTGGAAATGCGCATTCTCAGCTGCCCCTCAGACCCACTGAAACAATGGCTCTGACTTGGGGCCCAGAAGTCCATTTTAACAAGTCCTCCAGCTGGTTCTGGTACTTCCCAGAATCTGAGAATTGCTGACAGACCAATGGAATGCTACTCAGGATGTGGTCTATCCCTGACTGCTACCAAATCACTTAAGGGTTAAAAATACTTGAGAGGCTGGCAAGATGGCTCAGTAGGTAGAGTCAGCTGCTGCCAAGCCTGACACCCTGCTTAATCCCCAGAATCCCTATGTAGAAGGAGAGAACTGACACCTCAGGTTGTCCTTTGACTTTCACATGTGCACCATGGCACATACCTCCCCCCCCCCCGCCTCTGAATCTGTCATCTCAGGACTTATCATCAGCACTTCTCAGGAGCTCATCAGATAATTCACACACTATGAAGTTTTACAAGATTTAAGTATATGTATATATAGTGTGACTATACAGATATACAATACATATATGGACACAAATGGTCCTCATCTTATGACTAGATTATGTCACAGCTAGTTTTAACTGTGTTGAAATTTTAAAGGCTGTGGGACTTTTTAAGCTGAACTGTTTTATATTATGATATTAACATGAGATTTGGGGAGTAAGAATGAAAGCTTATGGTTTAAAGTGATGTGGTTTTGTGTCAGTTTGACAAGAGGTGAAGTGTCTTAGTTAGCTTTAACTGTCAACCTGACAAAGCCTAGAGTCAGTTGAGAAGGCAGGCAGGGTAAACTATTGCAGGCGCACGGGAGCTGTGAGGTGCCCAGTGGAACGACCTGGCCAAGCAAGCCAGTGAGCTGAAGGCTTGTATATATCTTCCTGTAAAATGTGCTTACAAAGTACTTACATTTCAGAAATAAATTTCAGAAGCTCTGTGGATTTTAGCTGTGTGTGTTCTGTTTTCTTTTCTCATACAATTAACTAGTTGGGAAATTTAATATTTTCTGTACAATTTATCTTAGCACTAAATCTTCTACCCACATGCAGATGAATGTTTATTGCACAAGTGAATGATGGAGTAAATTTCCAAGTGATGATTTTCATGTTGTATTGGATTGCTTCTAATGGGCTTGGATTTTTTTTCCGTCCTCAAATACACTCCTTATACGTATTTAAACATTGCATAAAAACACTGGCATGGTGGCACACACATTTAATCCCAGCACTCAGGAGGCAGAGGCAGGTGGATCTCTGTGAGTTCAAGGCCAGCCTAGTCTACATAGTAAGCTCCAGGCCAGCACGGGCTATAGCGAGACCCTGTCTCAAAAAGACCCAAAAAAAAAAAAAAAGAACAAAAAAAAAAAAAAAAAAAGTACCATAAAATCATAAGCTCTAATGACATTTAGACCATCATAATGCTTGCTAATAAACCAGCATGAATGACTGCATATTTAGATGGTAAGGAAAAAATCCTGTAGAAATGAAAGATGATACAGGATTCAAAAGGAAAGAGATGTTGGAGCCAGGTCCCTGAGACATGGGTTAGCAAGGAACAGGTAGGAGTCAAGATAGTTCACAGACAGCAGGAAGGTAGAGGATGTGTGTCAGATACAGGAAGTGGACTTGCGGAGTGTTCGGGAAGCCTTCCTCTGCTTCCTCTTCCTCTGTGGTCACCTTCTCCTTTGTGGGAATAAAGAGTCAGTGTCCCCCTATCCCCAATGCCCAGGCCTTCATGGTGACCTCTGCCTGCTTCTGAGCCTCTGGTAGGATCATTCTTCGTTGGGGTGGTGGGCATGGTACCCGGGTCCTTTACCACTGATGCATCTTTCCAGCCTCTTCCATTTCTCCAGAGATGATACCTGCTTGTGGCTGGAAAGCTCTGCTGTCCTAGTTCCTGTCTGTGGAACTGTGGAGTCTGAGAGCCTTCTAGCGTTTGAGTCTGCTCCTGGCACGCCTGTCATGTCAGGCCAGTGTTTCTCCTATTGGCTGGAACTACACTATGTAGTCATCCCTAGCTTAGCATAACTTTGTTCTCATCCTCCATGTTGTGAGAGTTTTGTGAACTATTTTACATTTCTACATGTTATACTTCCAGCAATATAATTATATATACATTTCACACTAAATGCTGATGTGGATATTGGTAACAGAAACTATTGTTTATGACTGACAGGCAATGAAAATGGTATATTTTGAAGAGCACTTGACACAGTCGCATATAGCAAACATTTTACCCTATGATCAAATGATCACTTTAATTACTATTTACCCAAATTGCTTCAAAATTTATGCTAACAAGAAATTAGCACATTGATATTTATGGAAATTTTATTCATAGTTGCCAAAACTTAAAAACAAATGTCCTTTAGTAGCTAAACATCCGTACATTCTGACAATGAAATATTATCCAAACCTAAAATGGAGCTGAGCTACCAAACCATTCAAAAAGGAAACTTAAATGCATTTCATTAAGTGAAAAGAGGCCGTCTAAAAAGACTACCCTGTATGATTCCAACTCTATTACATTCTGGAAAGGACAAAATATTGGCAGCAGTAGATGGTGGTCATGGGTAAGGGAGGAAGAAGGCTAATAGGAGCACAGAGGCTTTTAGGGTCATGAAACTATTCTGTATGATGCAGTAATAATGGGTTCAGCATTGTCAAAATCTATGGTGCAGGGAATCAAGAATGAATTCTAATCTCAACTACTGACTTTGAGTCACTCCAGCATCATTATCAGTTAAACCACGTGCCTCTGGTACAGGATATGGATGGTTGATAAAGCCACGTACCAGTGATCTAAAGGGAATCTCTGTATCTTTGTACTGGACAGCTTTAGGGTCAGCTTGACACGCCTTGGTTAAGGGATCCTCAGTTGGGGGATTGCCTCTATTGGACTGGCCTATGGCCATGTCTGAGGGGCATCTTCTTGATGAGTGATGTGGGAGGGCTCAGTTCACTGTGGGTGGTGCCACCCCTGGGGAGGTGGGCCTGTGTTGCATAAGAAAGCAGGCTGAGCAGGGGCCAGGGGAGCAAGTCAGTAAGCAGTGTTCCTCCATGGCCTGTGCTCCAGCTCCTGCTTCCAGGTTCCTGGCCTGAGTTCCTACCTTGGGCTTCCGGATGAGCTGTGATCCAGGATATGTAAGATAAATAAACTGTTTCCTCCCCAAGTTGGTAGTAGTCAGAGTATTTTGTCACAGCAATGAAGAAACAAACCAGAACAATCTTCATCAGTTTTACTGAAAACCTAAAGGGCAAACATGGGTTTTAATAGACTTGGATTTACTATAAATGTTCTTAAAGTTAAGCAGTTTTAGAGTTCCCATCATAAGAATGTTATTTCACAGAGGAAGGTAATAGGTTGGTCATTTTAAAAGCTACAACTACCTCAAGATAATTTTGGACTTCTAATATTTTATCTCTCCTGTTGTTGACATTTCAACAAAGCAGATTGTTCAAGTTCCAACACAGATGTAACTTTTTGTAGGTGAAACATAACGTTTTGTATGCAATCATGCTGTCTCATGAGTCACATAGCTAGGAGCTTGTCCTAAGTCTGATGAAGTCAAGAGGTAGGTCTTTAGGAGAGAGAAATGATTACTAGAGTCATCAAGAAAAACATTCCTGGGTCATATAAATCTATGAGCCCTTATGGCCCAGTGTGACCTCTTCATCCTCTTTATTTGAAACCAGTACCACATGGACTATACCAAGGTCTGATACCAGCCTGAACCTCAGCTGTAATGACTCTGAGTTGCAGACTGAACACAGAGAACCAATCCCAGAAGAACAATTCTCTCGGCGGTACCGAGAAATCTTCCTTAATGTGGTCTGCTTATCGTCAACAAAAAGGGATTTAGAATCACTGCTTGTTAGGTTTAGGACGGCAGTAAAAGGAATGAGTTTAAAGTTTAGAAATAAGAGTCAGAGCCAGACCTGCAACAGGCAAGGAATGTGCTCCCTGGATTCAAGGGACCCAGCAAAGACCAATAAGCTCTTCCATATGGAATGAGTATCTGCATCAAAAAAAGGAGCAGTCTGGACTTATACAGGAACTCTACTGCACACAGCTGCAAGAGTTAACTCCATGCCAGGGTCTGGAGTTCTTGAGGGTCTCTATTTCCAAGCTTATTATCTCAGGCAGGCAGATGCGTTATCTATAGCACTAAAGGAATCAGGTGAGCTCCATAAATAGTCTCTCTCTCAGTCCAGGGAGTGACCAGTTGATAAGGTTTGAGCAAGGCCAGGCTGCCAATTTAGGGCCAGTTAGACACTTTAAGGGATTTGTGGCTTTCCCTATTGAAGCCTGTGGCTCTTCTGCAATTCACATATTCTATCACTACTGAAAAAGTCTCTGGGAATATCTGTGAGCCTGTTTAGATAACTGAGTTAATTGATGTGGGAAGACCCATCCTAATGTGAGTAGCAATCCATGAGCTATGATCCTGAACTGAATACGAAGGTGAAGGTGAGAGCGTTCAAGGATCCAGGCCAGGCCTCTAGCATGGTGGGCCCCAAGCTAAGTCAGGTACATGAATAAGCATCAGTCCTCTCTAGTGAGCTTCACACCATTCGGACTCCAGAAATACTTGAGTAATGAAATACAAGATCTAGAGTAGCTTTGCCACTACAGAACTTCTAGAAGGAGCCCTCAGTGTCTTCCACCCCTGGGACTGACCTTAGAATCCCAATGGGGTTAGAGGAAGGAGGACCTGAGGATGGCACACAAGCTCCAGACCACCACACCACTGCTCATGGGTCCTGACCTCAGCTCTGCAGCTGCATGGAGAGGATCTTGGCTACGTCCGGCTCCCACAACAGAGGCCATCATCTCCATACATGAATGTCACAAAGGTATGGCTCTGGGAAACTCCAGAGAAGAATTTGATGGGTGAAAAACAGCATGAAGCTTAGCCTGGACCAAGACAAGGAGGGAGAGGATGCAGAGGACTTTCTGGCTGCAACTTTCGGCAGCACAAAGCAATCTAATCATCTGGCCAGTTGGATTTGAGATCCTCCATCTCTGTTCAGCCCTGTTCACCACTGCTTCTTTATTCAATACTCAAGGTCAATCCAGCAGGCTATTCTGAGGCCCTGCTCTTTTGATTTAGTTCTCTCTCTCTCTCTCTCTCTCTCTCTCTCTCTCTCTCCCCCCTTTCTTTTTTTCCCCCATCACAAAGATAATAGTGCGATCTGGTACGAAGGAATTTTGTGACTCAGCTTCTTGAGAGATGACTGTTTTATGCTTCCTATTTTATGTTATCTGTCAGACTACCTCTAACTAAAACTCACACAACTCCCTTCCCCCATTGTGCATCTACCATTACCATTTCCTCTACTTCCCTCCTAGCAACCTAATCACTAGTCCCATGATGATCTAGTCATTACTTTCCTTTCTTTTTCTTTTCTTTCCATTAATAGTACTATGTATGATCACTAACACATAGTACTATTGCTGTCCCTTTACTTCCCCAAAACAGTATTTAAGGGGTTTTTGTTTTGTAGTCAAATAATACTCTATTTTCATACTGGTTTTAGCCTCTGGATAGTGACTGTTGTTTATAGACAGTAGTCAAATTTCAGGGGAGGCCTTGGGAGATACCTGGTGCCCCAAAATGGCCTAGCAGAAGAAAACATCACCTCAACTCTACAATAACCAACTCTCTCCTGAATGTTGCAAATATCTCCACTAAAAGAATAAAGGTGACTTAAAAAAAAGAAACTCAACCAAAATAACATATTTCCTCCAACAATAATTAATCCCAGAGTCGTGACCCAATGACAATAACTTAGATGAAATTCTAGATAGAAAATTCAACAGAACAATTACAAATATGTTCAAAATTTTCAGAGAGGACATGAATAATCTCCTAAATAAATTCCAAGAGAACCTCTATCTTAGGGTGAAAGAATAGATGAAAATATTCCCAGAAAATTGAACAAGGAACAATCAGGTGTTGCTATTCTAATATATAAAAACAAAGCAAGTCAGAAGAGAAAAAGGTCATTTCATACTCATTAAGAGAATAATCTATCAGAACGACTTTACATTCTAAACATACACTCCCAAAGCCGAGGTACTCCCAATTTAAAATAAACAAATATTGCTAGATACAACGTCACAGATTAGCCCCAACAAAGGAGCAGTAGGTGCCTTTAGTAGTCTACTCTTACCAGTAGACAAAAAAATAAACAGGAAAATATGGAAGCTAAGTGACGTCATAGCTGAAGCGCACCTAACAGATATTTACAGAACACTGCAGAATGCTCATTCTTCTCAGCAGTGCATAGGACTCCTTCTAGACTAGATCACATACTAGGACACAAAGGAAGTCTCAGAAAATACAGCAAAACTGAAATAACTTCTTGTATTATACATGATCACAGTGAAATCAAGCTAGACATCAACAGCAGGAAAAACTACAGAACATATACAAGTGAAGGGATTAAACAATACACACTGAAGAAATCAAGAAGAAGATAAAAAATGCTAGAATTAAGTGAGAATGAAAGCACAGCATATAGAAATCTTCAGTAGACCATGAGGGATGAAGGCGTGGCTGGGGGAAGAGCACAGCTCTAAATTCCGACATTAAAAAATCAGAGAGAACTCAAACAACTTAGTGACACACCTTAATCCCTGGAAGAACAAGACCGAATCAAACACAAAAGCAGTCAACGAGAGAAGTAATGATGATCAGCAGAAATTAAGGAATAGAAACGAAAAAATGCCAATACAAAGAATCAGTGACCTGAAGAGCTGAGTATTTAAAAAGATAAGGAAGATTGCAAATTACCAAAAGACAGATGAAATTAGAAATGAAATGGAGACTTTGGGCTGGAGAGATGGCTCAGCAGTTAAGAGCACTGGTAGCTCTTGCAGAAGACCCAAGTTTGAGTCCCAGCACCCACATGGGGATCTGACACCCTCTTCTGACCTTCGTGGGCATTGCATTATACAGAGGTGCACTTACTTACATACATGCAGGCAATACACTCTTACACATAAAATAAAAATAATAAAATATTAAAAAAGAAAATCGAAACATTACAAGGGAAATTAATGAAATTCAAGAAATCATAAGGACCAACCTTAGAAACATACATTCCACTGAACTGGAAAATTTAGACAAAATGGATCAACTTCTAGATGCTTATGACCTATCAAATTAAACCAGTTGAAATAATCTAAGCAGATCTATAACTAACAATAAGAATGAAGCAGTAATTAAATATCTCCCAATTGAAAAATAGTTCAGAGCCAGATGGATTCACTGCAGAATTTTGGCTTTCAAAGAATGAACACCAATTCTATTCAAATCATTCCATAAAATGAAAAGGAAGGAATTCTTCCAACTGTTTTTCCTGAAGTCAGTATTAACCTCCCATCAAAACCAGATAAAGACACAATACAAAAGAAAGGTGCAGACTGAGCTCTCTGATAAACATAGATGAACCATTTCTTAATAAGCTGGAAAGAGAATTCAAGATCATATTGAAAAGACTCAACACGATCAAGTCAGCTTCATTCCAAAATTCAGAGATGGTTTAACATATATAAATCAATAGATGTAGTCGTCACATAAATATACTCAAAGACAGAAATCACATGGTCATATCAATAGATGCCAAAAAGGCCTTTGAAAAAAATTCAGCATCCCTTCATGATAAAGGGCATGAACTGCCTGTGGGGGAGAGAGCACATCTCCACCTAAGAAAGCCGTTTTTGACAAACTTACAGTCAACACTGTGCTAGACTGAGAAGAACTCAACAGAACCGAGGTGCCCACTCTCTCCACAGCTACTCAGTATCGTGCTAGACATTTCAGTTGGGGCAATAATACTGAAGAAGAAAATCAAAGCGATGCACATAGACGAGGGAGAAGGCCAAGTGTCTCCACGGAAATCTACGTATAGAAGAACGAAATCGATTTAAAGAGGCAGCCGATAGAACGAGAGAAAATCTTTACCAGCTATACTTCTGACAGAGAATTAATACCTAGGTTATACCAAAACTCAGAAAACTAAATGCCAATGAAACAAATAACCCAATTTAAAAACGGACTGTGAAGCTGAATAGAGTTCTCAAAAGAAGAAATACTGATGGCAAATAAATATTTTCAAATGTATTCAATATCCTTAGCCAACAGAAAAATTCAGATTAAGACTACTTTGAGATCCAGCTCACCTCAGTCAAAATGGCCACCATCAAGAAAATAAATAATACATGCTGGGAAGGATGCGAGTCATGAAGAACCCTTCCTTACTGTTCGTGGGAGTGTAAAGTCTTGTCGTCACTGTGGAAGTCAACGTGGAGGTTTCTCAAAAAGCCCAAAGCACGTGTCATTCAGCTGTGCCACTCGGGCCCATGTTCCAAAGGCTGTACCCTAGCTTCATTTCTGTTGCTGTGGTAAAACTGTGATCAAAAGCAGCTTAGGTGATGAAAGGTTCTACTCAGAATACAACTCTAAGTCACATGTGCACGTACACTCAAACTTACACACACACTTAAATAAATAAATCTTTTTTTTTTTTTGAGACAGGGTCTCCGTGTAGCCCCAGCTGGCCTGGATTCGCTATGGAGACCAGGCTGGCTAGAACTCACAGAGATCCGCCTGCCTCTGCCTCCCGAGTGCTGGGACTAAAGGCAAGAGCCACCACTCCCAGCCTAAATAAATAAATCTTTAAAAAGGCAGTGGGAATATTACAGATAGTGTATTTTGCATTTGGCTGAAATGAACCTTTAGGGGTTGGGGTGCTGCATTACAATTTAAAGTGATGTGGTTGGATGTTAAGTTGACAAAGGATGGAGTTATAGTTAATCTTGATTGACAACTTGATGGGATTTAGAATTACCATAGAAACTAGTGTCTGGGCATGTCTGTGAGAGAGTTTCTAGACTTGGTTAAATGAGGTGGGACCCATCTTAAACATGAGTTATCCCATGAGCTGTGGTCTCGGACTGCACAAAAAAGACAAAGTGGGCTGGCAAGATAGTTCAGCAGGGAAGGGGGTCACCACTCCTCTGTGTGGTGGAAGGCGAGATCCAGTCCCACAAGCTGCCTTCTGAGCACCACACATGTGCCTTGGCACACGCACACACTCATGTATACAGACAATAAATAAATGAATAAATGTAATGAAAAAATGTAAAAAGAGAGAGTGATCTGAGCACCAGCATCCGTCTCTCTGCTTCTTGACTCTGGATGCACATGACCAGTGAGTTATCTTAGCATGTGGTATCATGCATTTTCTCACCATGATGGGCTGTTCCCTGGAGCTGCCAGCCAAAAGAAGCCTTTCCTTCCCTAAGTTGCTTTTGTCTGGTACTTTGACACAACAGTGAGAAAAGTAAGAATGTATGTAGATTGTAAGTAGATGAGGTCTTTATGTATGTTTTCAACTTTTTTGTTTAATTCATGAATGGCCCAGGGCTGTGAAAGCTAAGTCCTTACCATTTTTATAACATTAATCCTATATAAAATTTTAGGTTTATTAATCAACAGGAACTTTGGACATAGATACATTTTTAAATCTCTATATATGTTTTAAAATTACCCTATCATGTCACATTTATGAACATTTTAATATATCATCTACAATTATCTTCAAAGTACACAGCAAGACTCAAGACTGTTTCATGTATTTGTAAGCTCATTTGTCAGAAGACTGTTGTGGGAGTTTAGGTACTTACAACCTTAAAATTGCTAAGTGGTTTAGAGGGTAAGATTAAAATATAAGAGACTTTTGAAATTGAGGAAGGGTCACTCTGTGACCTATAAAATTGAGGAAGGGCAATTTAGAGTGACCTATAAGAAGTGGAACATTGTGCACTATGAACCAGTGTAGTAGAGTTCATTTATTCTGTCAGAAAAATCAAACCATATAGTACGAGCTAAACACAAGCAAGGGCACGTAGACTTCCCATTTTGTTTCTTCAACTCATTATCAGGTATTTGTGGGACTTAATTATTTTTTTCCTCTAACATCCCCTTAACCTTAGCCAGAACGTTGGTGACTTTCCTTTGTGACTTTCTCGGGCAGAGTATCACTGCCTTCCAAAAATGCTTTCACTTGGGCTATGCATTTCCATATATGTCTCCAGGTCATAATTAACATGAACCAGACTCGGTGGGTATATTATGTACTTTTCCTTGCTGTAATAAAACTTCATGCCCTAATGTACAGATGAGTTTATTTTGGCTTATGATTCGAGTGGGAGAGCTCATAGTGGTGGGGGAAACACAGCAGCAGGTGTCAGAGCAGGAAGCTGAGAACTCATGTCTTCAATTACAGGCACGAAGCAGAGTCGGTGAACTAGAAGCGGGCGGGCTATAAACTCTCTGCGCCCTCCGCTCAGTGATGTGCTTCCTCCAGGAGGGCTACACCTCCCATAAATGTTCCAAAACCTCCCCAAACGGCACCACCAAATAGGCACTAAGTGTTCATGTGTGTGAGCTATGGGGGACAGCCCTTTCACACCCCGCAGTAGAGAATATGCGAACCCACAAAGGAAGGATCAGAAAACTTGAATGATGTCGTCTCACATGCAGCTATGAAAACTAGTAATGCCCCTGTAAGCAGGCGACAAGAATACATGGTACATATGGGTGTGTGGGGGTGTACAAGTATACTACTGACTTTGGCAGGTGAGAGTAAAGCTTTAATTTGTTAGCTTTTATTCAAAAGGAGTGATACACATTCTGTCCTTGGTCACCCGATGCCACCTGCCCCCTGCTGTATGAATTTGCAGCGGTTAGGTAACCACATTGGCAAGTGGAGTCACCACTTAATTTCACACATGACTGTCTGCTGTTATTACCACTTCCTCTGCACATGACAAATGTGATAATTGAAGAAGATACCGTATGTGACAACTGAATCTTCAGTTTTCATGATAGTATGGTTCTCTGTCGTTTCCTAAGTACTGTGGTTGCAGTTTTGTCTGCTCTTATGGTAGGCTAGAGTATTGATAGTGCCCATGGTTCTTTCTTTCATGGTGGGCTTTAACACATGGTCAGGAGCCAACATGGAGGTGCTAACTCCTGAAGATTCACTCAAGCCCTGCAGTTAGTAACTAGGTAACAACCAACAAATGACGCCATAATCCCTTTCCCACCCAGTTAACGATAAAGTCTATTTCTCTGGTATACATTGTTAAATTTGAAGTCATAAGAACCCTACTCCAAAAGGGTCTTGTCCTCCACCAAAAGGAAGTTATTGTTCAGACTATGGGGCCACGAATCCCCACAAACAGGAGGATTTGTTGGGTTCCTGCCTCTGTCTCCACCACCTCATGCCACTTTGTCTAATTCCAGTTCCCTGTGGTTGTTGGTGCTTCTCAAGCCTAAACTTCCTTTGCTTTTATTCTAATCAATCCTGAAACTGTTGGCAGTTTCATGCTGGGGTGAGCTTTCGTGAGGCATCTGTCTGAATAATTTCTGCTCCTCCAAATAGCCCATCACCCACACTCCTGTAAGCAGCCGCAGTGAAACTTGCTGGTTTGCCACGTTAGATTTTGGCGGTATCTTTACTGTGTTCATTGATTCCAGATCTGGGGCAAGTAGGCATTAGTTCGCATCTCCCCAGGGACAGTGTCGCACAGCAACCTCTCCCCCTAACCGTGCTCTCTAGGTCACATTCTCATCCAGTAGGGTTTGCTCTTCTTGATGTCACCACATCCACAGGGCCATTCCAGGTCAGTTCTTGGTCACTGTGCTTGTAACCAAAAACCAGTTTGGACAATTAAGAGTAAGAAAGTTCTCATTTTATTCCTGGATTTCATCATTAGCTAATTAAGATTATATCATTACATAAAATAATATCTAGTTCAACTAGACTTTCAAATGTTGGGGATTATGGAGCAAAAACAAATATCCTTGCATCACAGGGGAAAGATCGCTAGACATTATAAAAATAATAAGTTCCTAAAGTTATTAGTGTAGAAGAAAATATTTCTGCTCAGCAGGCGGATATTGAAAACAATAACCATCTCAACAGGAGTCTCAAAGGCATATAATTAGCTTGAGGGAAAAATCTGGTTTAGACCAACAGCTCTCAGTTCTGTGTGTTAGCATTATCTTTTTAAAGGTATGAAAGTCCCATCACTTCACAAATTCAGCAATGGGACCCAGGAAGACAGGCATGCTGTACTGTGCGTAGGTGCCTTCACACCATGCATGTGACCACAGTGCCCCTGGGGTGCATGACTGCTCAGTCAGAGGTAGTGGTTGCCTGATTATCCACAGTTTTTAAACTCCCTGGTTGTTGCTGTGTTATAGCTTAGCCAGGCTTGCAACCACTTGCTCAGCTGGTCCTTTGTTTCTCATCTGCACTTCTACAGAGTTCCTTTGGAGATTACCCGTCTAAGTTCTCAGTGTGTTAAACGTGTTCTCACCTGCCTACAGAAGGGATGGGTACAACTCGGGGTACTGAAAGCACAGAACTGTGTGGTCCATCTATACCTCTCGTGGGTGACTCTGAGCCCTGCAGCTAGTAAGTGTAGCAACGTTTAGATTTGAGGCATGTCTGCTAATAATGAATGCAATGGATGATACCTAGCTCTGGTTTATCTGCAGTTAGCAGCTTGTGGCAAAAGAAATCAGCAAGTAGCTCTCTCTATGCGTCCAACACAAGCTTGTTACCTAGTTACCTTTCAACTTACTCTATTTTATTTTGTAAAGAGACTTTAGAGGAAAATAAGGACAATATGAAAATTCAAATATTCATTTTTATGTAGCTTCCATTTTTCTTTCCTCTTCTTTCTTTTTTCTTAACTTACTATGTAATCCAGGCTGTCTCAGGCCATAGCAGTCTTCCTGCTTCAGCACCCAAGTGCTGGGATTACAATTGTGAGCCACCACATCTAGTTTGCTCTAACTTTCCAATGTTTGTAGTGAATTTTTACAAACTAGTTTTATAGATAAGTCATTTCACAAATTGAGGATGGTCATAATTTTTGGATGTTCAAATCTGTCACAAGAGGTACAAAGAAGGTATTGATGTTAGTTAAACTGGGAGGAAAGTAACTGTTGCAGCAATACTCTGTATGAGTTGTGTGTGACGGTCTGTAGACAGCTTCTTCAAGAAGGTTTCTGCTTTTCTATGGGAAATATGCAAGTCCAGTACCGACAGCTTTTAAGATAGGGCTGATATCTTAGTGATGCTGATGGTGGTTAATACTGTCAACTCGATTGGATTTAGACTCTCTTAGCGGGTGACTTCCTTGTGCGTTCCCATGAGGGATTTTCTACAACAGGAAGATGCACCTTACCTAGGGGTGGTACCATTCTCTGCACTGAGGTCCTGAGCTAAATGAAGAGGAAGTGAGCTGAGCAGTAGTGTTCACCACTCTTTGCTTCCTGACTGTAGACACACGTGACCACCAGGTTCTTGCCACCACTGTCATGCCCTGCCTGCCTTGATGGACTTTCCCTAGAACCATGAGGTACAATGAGCTCTTCCTTCATTAAGTGGCTCTGGTCAGGTGTTCTGCCACAGCAGTGACGAAAACAGCCAACTCAGTGATTTATAATGTGCTGCGTAAAGCCTTGGAGGCCCCAAGACTAATTTTGTTGCAATGTTGAAGAGTGTATGGGTCGATTGCTTACATTTAGGTTGGTTGTTCACAGCCTGGCTTGGTTGGTATGTGACCAGCAGAATAGAAACCACCACACTGTAACCTGTCTGTGCACCAAATCAAAGGACATCAGTAATGATTAAATGAGAAATGGTGCATGGAGGGCTAAGCCTGGATGTCCTGGAGCCTGCTGACCCCCAGACTTTACTTCCCCTGCAGCACTGTATCCTTTACTTTTCTAAAAGCACTATAGGAGTAAGGAGTAGCTACTTTGTGGGTACCGAGAGCATTCAGCTCTGCATAAGTGACAGACACAATACCTGTAACTTGTATATAGTAATAAAGAAATAAGCAAAAAGATACCAAATACAAATTATCACCTCGTCTATTTGTGCCTCACACTGAACTTGTGTCTTATTAACTTCGCACACTACTTACTTTTGTTGTTTGTCTCTCTTTAAGTCTTTGTAAAATAATCTTTAAAATTTTGAATTATAAGATATATGCGCCTGGTTGCGGGTGGAGCTAGTGGCAGATCACTTGCCTAGCATGGGTCAGGACCTGGGTTCGATCTCCAGGTCCACAAAAGAAAAAAAAAGAAAGAAAACAAAAAGCTGTGCTTTTTCTGAGGAAAGCCGAATTGAGCACGGTGCACAGGGCTCACTGTCACACCCCGTTTTCTCAGGTGGTTTTGGTACTGTAATAGCTTGAGAATCTGGGTCAGGTTGTAGCCTGTGTGCCTAGCATTCAACGCTGGCATCTGAGCCGCAAAGCCCTGTTTCATACTATAGTGAAGTGAGATAAAATGGTTCTGCTTGCAAAGTCATGAAACAAACTGACAGATCTGCTAACAGGGAATGTCAAAGCGTCAGTAGTTACTTTACACTTAGATTTTCAAGGCAGCGCAGCCACCTGAAGTCTATGTTAGGTGTCCACCAGTGAGATGTGTCTGTTTAGTTTTGAGAATTATTGTTGATGTCCTGACAGAATATGATTCTTTTTGATGAAGATTTATTCTATTTTGTCTCTAGTTTTTTATTTTTATTTCATGGAAGGCTGTATTTTTTTCTATTTATCTTATTTATATACTACTGAATACATATGAAAAACACATCTGTATATATTGTCAACACATTGTTCTGATAATGAGAAAAGAACTATGTAAACAGGTAAGTCAAAGTCAGTATAGTTACCTTTGTTCACTTTCCCCATTCTATAAATCTTGAAATATTGAATTTTATATTCTTATTTAGCAATCCATGTATATTCTCCCTTGTTTATTTAATATATATTTCTGAAAAGTTCGAGTTAGCCAAACTGCATTTTAAATATCCTACAGAAACTTACTATTCAAAGGATCATTTATTTCACAATTTTGTAAAGACTCTGTAATTTAAATCTTCACCCTCAACTTCATTGTTCTTGTATGTTAAGATTGGGCATGAATCTACTCACCGTAGGAGTCACTGTATATGTATATTTCCATCTTGGTCTAAGTTTCTCAGACTATGAAACTTTGTGACTGTCTGCTGTGCAGAGGAGGACTTGTGTTGGTCACTGTTTCCACAGAGCTGAGATGGCATGAAGGCCAGCAGACTATAAAGTTACAGCTGAAGTATCGTCCGGTTGCTGTGTCCTTTAAAAGCCTTCAGAGAGATGGGCGGCAATAGGAACTGGCGAGTACCTGCAGGGAGTGGGAAAACTAGGCCTGGCCTCTGAAATAAGGAAGTGGGACAGTGACCTGGATCTCGGAGTCTGGAAATGAGAACAGAAGTGTGGCTTTCACATGACCACGTCCTTTCTGTGTGTCGGCCTCATCTTCTTGGGCTTTTCCATGACCAATGTCAAGACCCAGAAGACGAGGTCATCCCAGTGAGTTGTGGCCAAAGAGCCCCAGAAAGGCCTGCTGACTAAAGACGAGACTTGTTCTGTGCAGTGACATGGATACAACCTCTGGCAAGGAGGCCGAGGGGTGGTGAAGAACAGTGTTCTTGGCCATCTCTATAGGTGGCCTGGTGGCCTCTGGAGGCGGTGTTTTACCAAAGGAAAACACAGCAGTTACCAGAAGGTAGAAAGTCCTGTTGGGCCCACAGTCTGTCCTGCAGCAACTTGTACTCAATTTGGCAGCAGGGTGAGAAGTAATTTAAAATTAACCTAACATCCTTACTGATGGGTTTAACCAGGTAATAACACAGGAAGTGGCTCAGATAACTCATCATCAAATTATTTAGTGAAGGTGTACAATATCTTTGTGAATTAAATAAGTGTTATGAACTGTATGATAACTCTTTGATGAATTACTAATTTGAATAATCTGAGGTCAATTTCAGCTGAAGTCTAGATAAGCTTTCCATAAAACTCCCTCCCCCCTCCCCTAAATGTTGCTTCTATAAGTAAGATGATAATTTAACAGATAATGACTACTGGGATCACCTGGCAGATATACATACTCCTACTCAATTTTGATACAAAACATAGAAGACTCAGCTTCCCAAGGACCTCATTATCTGTCAGGATGGACAAATTCATGAACTGAACATTATTTTTAAGGCAGATTAACCTGAGCTGAGCAGCTGTGACGAGATTCTTCTGCCTGGTGACAGCTGAGCTGACTCTTGAAGTCAAATGAAAGTCAAGAGAAACAGATCCAGAGAAAGCCTGTGCCTCAGCAACAGAAACCCAGGACCTGTGAGACATTCTAGCTAAAGATCTGTGGAGGTGGAGATGGAATATAAACTTACACCTTAAAACGAGCTGCGAGATTGCAGCCCGCATGTCTGGGGCCAGAGACATAGAAATGCTCATAGGTGGCAATTAGGTCTTGAAGTGGCCACATGAGGCCTAAGAGAAGCCTGGTGCTTGGGATCAGGCTTGGGTAGCCATATGCCTTTCCAAACCCTTGGTATTACTTGTAGCTTCAAAAGCAGAGTAAAAGCACCCCTACCTTGCTCTAATAATTGAAGTCAACTGTAGCCCACAAAGAGGGGCTTTCCTACGCAGCTGCATCGAGGCAGAAAGCTGAGCATGAAAATTGCACCTCGTTGGACGTCCAGCAGTGCTTGGCACAGCCTCAGGGAATACACTGAAAACACCTTCTTTTAAAAAGCCATGTTCTGGAAGGTGGGAGGGTTGTGAGGATATCCTTGAACTCCATTTGGTTCCCCACAGACAAGAGAGAAAACTTTTCCTCCTCAAATTGAACTCTTGGAATGACACATTGGGTGTTGCAGCTAGTGATGTTGTCAGGCTGCTAAATAAAAGCACAATACACACACAGTCAGGCATACACACATGCACATATATGCACAGACACATGCATGAATACACATGTGCATACACATGCATGTACACATTCGTACACATGTGCCAGCATACATATATGCACACAAGATTCAAATACACATGTACACACACACACACGCACGTGCACACACACACACACACACACATGTCCCATAACAAAGGAACTATTCTTACAACCAGGGAGATTGTTAGCCCAGTGCTAAATCATGGTCTGTGCAGACAGGATAACCGGACAAGTTTTAGAAACAATAAATTAAATCAAGTTGCTGTATCACTCACTTTCTCCATCAGCATTTCTCATATAATCCTAACCAAACCCAGCCTGTGATAATAAGCCCCTGTCTAAACACTTGCTAACAGAAGATGGTGATGCTCACCACTTCCGGGGCTACACGTACATGGGATTCAATGGTGCTTGAAGTCTTGGCTAGAGATCAGCACAAATTCCGTTGCTCAGAGGAATGACTCAAGGGAGCTTGTAGGCCTTTCCCAGCCAGGCAGCTGATTCCTTAACCCTGTGAGACTGTGCAAAAGGCCCAGTCACAAGACCTGGTATTTGACCCTCAGCAACTGTGAGATAGTCAATTTGCATTGTTTTGACTTGGCATGTTTGTGGTGGTATTTTATATAGCAATAGAAAACTAACACACATGTGGATACAATTCCTGATTTCTGACATTTATAGAAAATGTCCAGAGACTTAGACAAATAAAAGCAATTTGAAATAGAGTATGGTGAAATCCATACTGAAGGAAATTAAGAGACCTGTTCCCAGCAGAGTGAAGGTGATTCTAGCTTGTCGGATTCAGGAGAGAAAAAGCTCTGAAGAGAAGCAGAAAAACAGACCTTGGAAAACCTTGTGATCCCTGCTTAGGAACTCACTTATCCTGGGCAAGGGGGTGTAGTAGTTAATATCAGTTTGACAGAATCTCTAATCACCCGGGAATGGGCCCCTGGGCATGCCTGTGGAGATCACGTTAATTGACTAGGAAGACCCACACACTGCGGGTGGCTTCCTCCTTGGCTGGAATCCTGGACTGTACACACCAGGAGGGGCCGCTGATCAGTAGCAGGCATTCATCGCTTGCTGCGTCCTGATTGCGGATCCTTGTGAGCAGCTGCTTCGAGTTCCCAGACGGGCCTTCCCCACCACAATGGCCTGAACCTTGAAACCTTGAACTGTGTAGCAGAAGAAATGCTTTCTCTTCTGAAGTGACTTCGTCAGAGCATGTGATCCCAGAAATAGGAAAAGAAACTGAGACAGGGAACAGTGAGTAGTTCAAACCCAGACAAGAGTAGGGAAATCTGATTTGCATATTACATTGATCACTGCGGTAGTTGTGAGCAATTTAGATTCAATTTATAAGTAATGATTGTATATATTCTTGAATACAGTGTTCTGTTTTGAAGTTTGAATTTAAATAAAGTTTAAAGTTGAGTTGGATAAAACTACAGAGAGAAACAAAGACTAGAACCAACAACACAAGTGATAGGTAGGTGGTGGAGAGGTCAGGCGCTCATGTACAGTTCTGCGTGCTCACCTCTGACTGAGGTGACTCACTGAGTTTAGGAAAGAGAATCAATACTGAAGTTGCCAACTTATATGACAAAAGGTGACTGGCTGCACTAAAATACAGTTTTCAAAACATAAAATCATAATTCTCCTACAGATTTGCAGGACAAAAGCTTTAATAATATTAACTCATTTAACTTACTAACTTAAGTAAGCAATAAGGTGTCTCATCTGGTCTGAAGGGTAACCTGAGGACAATACAGGTGATCAAGATCACTGAGATGAATTTTTTACATATGCAGCACTTCAAAGAGCCCAAAGGGCAATAAAGTATAGTGTTAGAAATAATTAATCCTAGCTGGGAGGCAGAGGCAGGTGGATCTCTGTGAGTTCAAGGCCTGCCTGGTCCACATAGCGAGTTCCGGGCCAGCTGGGACTGCAGGGAGACCCTGTCTCAAAAAAAGAAACCCCCCAAAAAGTATTTTTAATTCTATGGATGAGAGTAGGTATTCTCTGTTTTATTCAATTTATAGAGCTACGAAACGGCCGAAGACGGGGGTACAAGCAAACACACAGACCTAGTGTTCCATTGAAATGGCATTCATTAATCTCTTGCTCATTTTGGGTTTTCAAAAATTCCCTCTGCAATAGTTTTTTAAAAATGCATCTAGGACAGTGCCCAGTGTGGTGGCCAAAGTCTTTAGTCCCAGCACTTGGGAGGCAGAGGTGAGTTCAGAAAGACAAATGGCAGAAATCTCCTTGCACTCAGGTGACAGGGCAGAGGGCACCTGGCCAGATCCCGGTCAGGGTCTTTCTTTTCACATCTCCAAATTGGAATTGTTTTGATGTAGTAGAAATGTCAAATAGATACTGAGGAAACAGAGAAGTAGAAGTCATGGTGCGTTCTCCCAGGCATGGCCTGCGGGAGGCTGCAGGCTACCAGGGAATGGCCCATTTGTCCTAGAACTGGTATGCAATGTTTATGACGAGAGAGTGGACTAAATGTATTTGAGAAGGAGAAAGGCTCCAGCCTAAAGGCCAATGTCATACTTTTTATTTATTTTAAACAATGTGATATGGGTAAAAATTTTAGCACCACTGAATAAAAGTCCAGGGAGCATGCTGTCACAAGATGTAGGCACAGCGGTATACTCTTGCTTACATTATTTCCAGAGTTGACGGGACACTTACCACAGCTAGACTGATAATAGGGTGAGTCTATTGTACTATGTTACCTTTAAGAACCAAGAGTGTAAGAAAGACATTTTGGAACGTGATGTGTTCATAGTCCCCTACATTTTGCCTATTTGGTCAATCTTAATGGTCAACTTGACTGGATTGGGGTGTGTCTGCGAGGATGTTTTCACACGTGACTAGCAGGTAGGTCAGCAATCAGAGCAGGGAGGACCCCTCTGATTGTGGGCAGCACTGCCCAGTAGTCAGTCTTTGTGCCCATATGTAGCAAAAAGAGGTAAGAGGGGACACAGGGCACGCCGGCTAGATCTTCCTGACCAGGTTCCTTTTTAATTCTGCAAGTGCGTGTGGACGTTAGACTCCAGATTCTTCAACCCTTGAGCACGGGCTTGTACCTGTGGCTCTCCAGGGGTCTCCCAGGCCTTCAGCTTCAAACACGGCGGTATCAATAGTTTCTCTTGTCCTGAAGTTCCCAGCTGCTTAGACTGAGTTGCTACTGCTATCCCCAGATCTTTAGTTTGCAGACAGCCACTGGGGTCTGTTCAGTCTCGGATTGTGTGAGCCAATCCCCGAGTGAACCCATCTTAGAGTTCTGTTATACATGGTTCTGCACCACTGGACAGCCCTAAGATACTTCTTTGGTTCTTTTTTGTCTTTTTAGACAGGGTCTCCCTGTAGCCCCAGCTGCCCTGGAACTTGTTATATAGACCAGGCTGGTGTGGCTCTCACAGAGATTCGCTTTCCTCTGCCTCCCAAGTGCTGGGATTAAAGATATGCGCCACTATGCGAGACTTATGCTCCTTTCCTTAGTAGGAAGATGTAGCTGTACTAGTTCAGGCAAAAATGCAGCCAATGTTTATGGATGAGTCTATGTTTTAGGTGTGTTATGTATCAGAGAAGAACCACAGTTGGCACACATTTGCTTTCCTTCCAATATAATATGAAAACTGATAAGCAAATCAATTGCAGTACATGTGACTGATTCTTTTTCTTAATTTTACTTATTTTAAAAATTAATTAATTAATTAATTTTTGACAGGGTCTCCCTAGTCCCAGCCTGCCTAGAAGTCACTATGTGGATCATCTCACAGAAATGTTTTGCCTCCTGAGGACTGGGATTAAAGGCACCCACTACCAGGCTATTTTTTTTTTTTTTTTGTCTTTTTGAGACAGGGTCTCCCTATAGCCCCAGCTGTCCTGGAACTCACTATGTAGATCAGGCTGGCCTTGAACTCACAGACCTCTATCTGCCTCTGCCTCCTGAGTTCTGGGAATAAAGGTGTGTGCTACCACACCCGTTTTACTTATTGTTTTTATTTTATGTGTATGAGTGTATTGCCAGTATATAATTGCACCTGTGTCATGTAATGCCTGTGGAGGTCAGAAGAGGGCATCAGATCCCTTGGCACTGGAGTTACAGACAGTTGTTAGTCACCATGTGGATGCTGGGAACCAAAAGGTCTGCTGCAAGAGCAGCCAGCGCTCCTAAACACTGAATCATTTCTCCAACTCACTCATTGAAATCTTAAAGACTGAGTCCAAGGCTGATGAGCATGACATCCTAAAGGCCTCATGTCAAGGTCTGTGGTCTTGATCAAAAACTTTTAAAGCTTTGCTAATTAATGTATTAATGTAAACTTTTTTACTGGTAAAGTTGAACATTTGATAATTAACTAAATGTTATAAAGGAGCTTTACTTGGTGAAGTTCAATGTCTTTAGAATATGAATATTGGCCAAAACGTTTTAGAAATACTTATGCATGAATACAGTGTCTGCAGCCTTAGGATCTAGCCCTGCAGAGGTTCCAACTCTAGGTGATCTGGTGTCTGACCACTAGTGTGGAGATTTCTGGCTATTTCAAGGGGAAAAGAATCTTTTTTGGAATGTTATGAGTAAAATTTTTAAGGAAAGTGATAGTTGAACTGTATAATAGGTTTTAAAAAATCCAAGACTATTAAGTTTACGAACAGATTGTATGTTTTAGTTCCTGCTTGGAAGGGAAACTTGTTCCAATAAGTATGGCAGAATTTAGAGCAAGGGTGGTTGTCCTTGTGACCAGGTTGGAAGAGGCACAGTAGTTCATGCTAAGGGAGTGCTGTTATTTTCTAAAAACACTTGTGTGATTTACAGGTAATCAGTAGTGTCACTGATGAAGGCGATCTAGAAGTGTCAGTGAGTTACTAGAGTGAAAGTTTTCTCATCCTTCTAGAGTATACCTGATAGCTGTGGGACAGAGGCAGGGCTTAGGCTTCTACGGTCTTCAGACATCTGAGGTGTTAGGAAGTTCTTTCATCGTTGTTGACCTCATGCTATCTTTCAGGGGACAGGAAGAGGCATCCTGTAGGAACTTCTAGGCCATGGCTTGGTAGTGCAACTCTGTCTCTGTTAATTTTTCATTAGCCAAAATTTAGTTATATGATCCTACTCAGGTGTTAGAGAGCTATAACATGTAGTTCCCTGGCACAGTAAACCACAATATATTCATGGAAGGAGAGCACACTCTTTGGTGAACAGATAGGCTCTTTGCTATAGAACCTGAGAATTACTGATGACCAACTGGTTCAAGTCAGTTCCCTAAATTGTCCTTGGAACTTTTTTTTCTTTTTGTAATATTTTATTTATTACTTTTATGTGTATGAGT
Organism: Nannospalax galili; assembly: GCF_000622305.1. NCBI lineage: Eukaryota > Metazoa > Chordata > Mammalia > Rodentia > Spalacidae > Nannospalax > Nannospalax galili. The sequence continues at coordinate 2,646,364 of NW_008334929.1, read as the reverse complement.
ATATTGCTTGCATGTATGGATGTACACCTGTATCACGCAGTGCCCAGGAGGCCAGAAGAGGGTGTTGGATCCCAGAACTGGAGTTATGGATGGTGGTTAGCCGCCATGTGGGTGCTGGGAATCGAACCCGGATCCTTTCCAAGAACATTAGTGCTCTTAACCACTGAGCCATCTCTCCAGCCCCCAGAAATGCTTTTTCTTATAGTTTACTATAAGAAGTGTAGACATGACTTAATATAACTTAATTAAATTATAATTTAATATAATTAAATGATTTGGACACATGGCAATTCTAAAACATAAGTGCTTCATATTGAAAACGATATTTACCAATCCCAAGAGGCTCATCCAAAAGGATTGAAATAATTATCATAACAAATTTATGCTTTGGATTCTTAAAAATCATTTCCTCCCATTTTATACGAAAGTAATTTGGTTTCCTAGTCAAGGAGAAAGCTAAGTTTGAGCTTTGTAATGGAGATCCTAGTTCAAACTTCAGTAAGGCCTAACAGAACTTTATTGTTTTAGACAAGAAGATGAACAAGAAAGAGGTGACATCATTAAGTTCAGCAATGAATAATTTAATAAAGGGATTTTACTAAGTGATGGGACAAAGTTAAGCACATCAACAAGGCAAGTGACACACCTTAAGGCCAGCACCAGTGAGGAATTTCAGCCCAGGGGCCTGAAGGAGCTAAGAGGGGAGCAGTCGAGGGAGAGGTGGCTCACACCAGAGACCACCACCTGGAGCTGGTAGTTGCAGCAGCTAATCTTCATCTCTGTGACTTCCCGGGATCCTCTCTACTACAGGACACAGTCATGAACAGCAGAGAAACTATGCGGTCTAGAGCTGGCCTGTCTGGATTTACGGCCCAGTTTTGGCCTTAAACTCTTTTTGCTTTATATTTCCTGTGTGAAAAACGGAAAGGTACCTCCTCTGACAAGCCTGAGTGAATTCCTGGAGGTAAACTCTTAGAGCAATGTCAGATGGATTTCATAGGAGTTTTACCTATTTTATTTTATTGCAGTTTAATTTTATTGAAAATGATACAATCACACATTAAATTCCATTGATGCTTCAGTTTAAAATCTATTGGCACTGGGTAGAAGCTTTGAAATGGGTAGGCTTCTGTCTGCCCAGATCTCTCTGGGAACCCCTTCTCCTGGGCCTCAGCCACCCATATGGCTAACATTAGGTTGTTCTTTTGCCCAACAAGTACCCAGCACATCCTTCCAGGAAACGGACACACACCATAACTGCTAGCACTTCTTTGTAACTAGCTGTGGAACCATTGTCACAGCAGACCCTCTTTTCACTAGGTAGGTTCTCTGAAAGGATGCTCTAAATCTGGGCTGGTTGGTAGCTGAGCTCCCATCTTCCCTGGGAAGGAAGAGAGCAAAAAGCATGCAAGAGAGACGTGGGGAACCTGCAGTCACGTGGACTAAGAATTTCATTTTCCTGTACTGAGTTCAAATTAGGCATCTTTGTCTTTCAGACTAAATATATTGGTCTTATTGAGACAGGGTCCCCGTGTAGCCCCAACTGTCTGGAACTTGCTGTGAAGACCAGGTTGGCCAGATCACAGAGATCTGCCTGCCTCTGCCTCTCAGGTGCTGGGACTAAAGGTGTGTGCCACCAAGCCCAGCCTAAAATCTTAATTTTAAAATTGTATATTTCATATTTAATACTACTGTCAAAGCTTTCCATAAGATTTGAAGTCTTTTATATAAATACCTTGGATTTCAAATCTATAAAAATTAAAGTCACAATATGAAAATATCTGGAAGATTGCTATGATGGCATTAATTCCTAAAAAAAAATAGCAGGCTTGCAATCTTTTCATGCAAACTCCAAGGCATGACATTAGGAGATTTTGAAAAATGAATTTGTTCATTCAGGCTTAATTCAGAAAACCATCAAATGTGTTGTCATGCTTGATCTGCTTCCTTAAGAAAACACTTAGCTTCAGGGAGGTGAAAACCTACAGCAGGCCCCTGGCTAACTTTGGCAAATAAGTCTGTAAGAGAAAGAGCATGCTTAAAAAAGTTATGATGCATGAGTCATGTTTACCGACATGGAAATATACAAAGTATGTTCTGTTGAAAAAAAATAGGTACCAAATATTTAAAGTGGAAGAATCACTTTGAAATAAAATAGCATTTTTATATTTACATATATTTTCATGAAGATGTCCAGATAAAACTACTTATTTATAGGATTCCTTTGTTATACAAAATTAGGATTTTAAGCTATATGCAAAAGATGCCCAATCTAAACTCAAAATTGAAAGATGAGATTCTTGCTTCATGTGACTGAGTTTCCCGCTTCTCTCTTGCTCCTGCTTGTTGTCTTCATTCCCAGGAAAGACAGGACGACTTTCCAGAGAGATGGTTAGAAAATGCTCACTAACTCGCTAGATGTGTAAACGTATGTATAAATATGTATTATACATATGTGTAATATGTACATGTATGTATATGAAATTTTATAAAGTGAATGTTTCCATGTTTAGAAAAATGCTCACTGATTGTCCTGATTTACGAGATTTGCAATTATTCTAAACTTTCTTATTTTTTGCTTCTTGACTGAAATCTTTTAAAAAATGCTTTATTATTTGTATTATATTTATGCATATGAGTGTATTTCCTGCATGTATGTAAGTGCACCCATGTTGTGCAATGCCTGCAGAGGTCAGAAGAAGGCATTGGATCCCTTGCAACTGGAGTTACGGACAGTTGTGAGCTGCCATGTGTGTTCTGGGAACTGAACCTGGGTCTTCTGCAACAGCAGCCAGTGCTCTTAACCATTGAGCCATCTCTCCAGCCCCTGACTGACATCTTTTATAATATTTATGTATTATTTTTACAAAAGCAATGCAGATTTAAAACATCAGTAACTTTGTCACTAACAAATCCTTAGTGAACATTGCAACGTAAAAGGAATCACAACAGGCAGAGGATAAGGACCCTGATCTAGCAATTAATACAGTCCCTTTTCCGTCCATTCATTCAACACACTTTCATTGGGTAGTAGATACTGTGGTAGATGTTAAGCAAAATGTTGAGCCACGTAAATGTAGTCATTACTATTAATGCTCAAAGCTTTGGAGAGTCGGTTCTGGGCTAATAGACTCTAACGCTTCACCTGCCCGTGTTTTACAGTGTTGACTGTTTCAGTGAGGCAGAGGAAGCCAGCAGCATGGAAAGGAAGCCCATCTCGCCAAGAATTCACTGTTCTTTGTGATTGTTGCTTCTGTGAGCAGGCTGTGCCTGTGACACCTTTCAGGTATCTTAAGGCGAGGCACAGGGACAGCCCTATGTGGGTCGCCATGGCTTTATAAGAGACCTGGTTCTAGAAAGCTCTCAGTGTACCACTTTTCAAACTCCTATTCATAAGGAATGCCTTACATTTGTAGTGACCTCTATGTGCACATGTACAAACATACAAATAACTGTTTCTTTACTCCTATGAAAAGCACTTACTGCATATATTGTACATTATAAAAGTAAATGAGCAAGCTTAATTTCAAAAGAAAAATTGACCAAGAAAGTCTGAAATAAAATTTTCTGCTCATAGGACTGAACTGGAGGTCTTGTGTGAACCCCTCCCCTGCTTGAAGGTCTTGACTCATTATTTTTCTCTCTCTCTCCTCTCTGTCAACATCCTACCAAACGATTTGGAAACGGACTGTTGTTTCGATGTGATAGGCAGCTTCACGTGGCAACAGCACAGACTGAGAACATGTTCCTGTCCTGGGGATGGGAGGGTGTGTGTCATAGTATGTAAATGCCATGATTTTTTTCAATTCGGCTCCTTGAAAGAACAACAAAAGTTTCTGATGAGAGCCTCTTGGTGTAAGGGATCCTGACAGGATCAGGGAGACGTAATAAACAGAGCTCATTCTTGCTGCTTCTTGGTCTCTGGCTGGACAGCCTTATTTTTAATTCCAGTAGGGCCCCTTCCACTGACTTCTTAGTAGTGTGGACTTGAACCCCTCACCATTTGGAGCCATGAAATGATCAGCACATACATTTCCAAGTTGACCAATCCAAAATTAGAGATGTGAAAGCAAAGAAACACTTAAAAACCAGATTCACCCTGGGGATGCTGGATTTCGGTTTCCAGGTCCACTCCCCACTTGGAGAGCTTCGCCCTTCTGCCGGAGTGTGTGCGTAAGTGAGAATATTTTTTACCTGCAAGGATGTGATTCTTTATCCTTCATTACAAGTCTGTTTGACTGCCATTCTCTGCTGGTATGAGAATTTTTTTCCCCTCTGCCTTTTAAGTCTGTACTTCACTGAGAATAAGAACTCCACTATAACCCCTGGCCAATGCCACCTACAACGTTGGGTAGCAAGAACTTCAATTTGATCTTGACTTTGTTTTCCTTTGGTAAAATCTATCTAAATGTTTCTTAGAAGCGAGATATATGATCTAAGGTGAAATCTCTGATTATTCAGAATTGATTTCTTTCTCCAGAGAAAATACAGCTTCTAGGATTTTTTTAAAATACTGATCACCCAAATTTCAAGTAACACAATATTTTCTATTAGGTTTGCAATCTTTTCCCTAGAAGAGTTTTTGGAGGCTCCATACTCATGAGGTTAGCTACTCCTTCCAACGGGCCTATCTGTGATCACCAGTGGCAGGCTTGTATCCATCCTCAGTGTCACAGCGGGGGTCTTACATGTCCATATAGGAGACTCCAGAGACACATTCAGGCCATTTCCAAACCAGAGCACGGAACACACTGGTCTTAGATGGGAGACACTGTTCCATCAAATGAAGGTTTTCCTTCCCCCCTTCCTTTTAAAAATAAATATATTAATAAAATATGTATGAGTATTAAAAAATATTTTTCATGCTCGAAGTAAATTGCAGAAGAGCCCCAAACCAAATGGAACAGGGAGCAGAAGGTTATAGACAGAGAAAGTGCCAGTTCCTTCATGGGAACCTTTCACACATTGTCTCACTGTTTGGCCTTGGGGCAAATTGAATCCACATTGATTTTAAAGGTTAATTTTCAGTCACTGCTTTATTTTAAGCCATTGTGAAAGTTCACTAAAGATAAGAGGATATTTTGGTTAGGGTACAGGGATAGACAACCAGACTTTCTTGGAAAAGAAGTGGTGAATATTTAGGATTAGGATTTTTGTGTTCCAGAAAAGTCGAATAGCTAGGTCCTACTCTAGTACTGCCCACTGCCATAACTTGACCTAAGTTATAGGCTGTGTACAACTCTAGTAAATAACGGTAGCTGCTAACAGCAGAAATCACTAACCAAACTCCGTATCAGTGTAAAGAAAGCAAGCATTAGACAAATGCCTTTAACTGTACAGACACCCAATAAACAAACACTGACAGGCAGACCTAAAGTACACAATCTCTTTTGTACACAGTGGATTCCCAGTTCTCATTTTTTCAATGTGTTCTAATAAGACCCAGTATGAAATATTTACTCATGACAAATGTGACATTCTAAAAGCAAAAGTCAGATTTATAATTAGTATCAGAAACCAAAATGTTTAACTAATAGACTCAGAGCTATTATAGATTCAATCTGAAAGTCTTTCAGAAGTGTGAAGTTTGAGGTTAGGCCAGGGAGCTGCTCAGAGTGTAAAGGCACCTGCATCAAGCCCGACACCCTGAGCTTGCTCCCTGGAACTCACATGGTGGAAGGGAGAGAATTGACTTCAAAATATTGTCTTCCCGGGACTGGAGAGATGGCTCAGTGGTTCAGAACACTGGCTGGTCTTGCGGAGGTCAAGGGATCGATTCCCAGCACCCACATGGCAGCTAACAACCGTCCATAACTCCAGTTCCAGGGGATCCGACACCATCTTCTGACCTCCGTGGGCATTGAACAACATGGGTACATCTATATACATGCAGGCAATGCACTTATACACATAAAATAAATAATAAAATATTTTTTAAAAATTGTCATCTGGCTTCCATATGCATGTAGTGATTCACTGTAACACACACATACACACACACACACACACACACACACACATAAGGAATTTTTTTTAGTGAAAGTTAAAGTCTTACTAAGATGTCATAGTCTATCAGGGAATGTTTAAATAGATATAATTCAATTTTTGAATCCATTTGTTTTGAGATTTTGTGACTGGCAGCTCTGTTTTGAACATTCATCTTCTAGAAGCCCACACATTTTCTTCTACCATTTATCGTGCTCATTTTCCAGGTATTGATGTGAGGGAATGCTAGCAGAGACGTGGTAGCCTCCTGTGGAGGACTCCCATTTCCGATTGAACACTATTGATGAGGCCTGGAGAGAGACTTCCTAATTCGGGCCACAAACTATCCTGAGGGAGTCACTTAAATTGATCCATGACTAATATGTATTGTATGTGCTGCAAGCTTTAAATGGCTGTACACGTTTCTATGTCTCTGTCTCTCTGTCTCTGCCTCTTTCTCACTCTCTATTTCTTTGTCTCTCTTTCTGACTCTCTCACTCTCCCTCAAGAGGGCCTCATCACCACATAATCCTGGCTGGCCTGGAACTCACTATATAGATCAGGTGGCCTTGAGCTCTCAGTAATCTTCGTTCCTCAGCCTTCCAACTCGTGAGCTCACAAACCAGCAGCAACATGCCTGGCATACAAGAACTGTTTTCTCTTTACTCATTAACAAGGCACGTGGGTTTTCACCTCTCTCCATGTGTTAATTCTGCTGTGGAAGCCAACTAATAGGCTGGAATTATGTCGGTAGATAGTCCTCAGATTGCACCTTTATCACTGACAGGAAAAAAACAAAGACTCATTAAGTGAGATGCCAATTATACCTTAGTCACTTGCAGAGAACTCCATTGAGGAGTTTTATGTGAGACTGGTTCAAGGCAAAGGGTGGGACACAAGTTGAGTTTCCAGACAGAATATGGAATTCCTGGTTTTATTTCAGGTTCAGGTAAATAAGAAAGTTTTTTTTAATTTCTCTTTTGATTTATTTATTTTAATTTTATGTGTATGAGTGCTTTGGTTGCATGTAAGTGCACCGGTGGTTCATGCAATGCCCGTGAAGGACAGAAGACAGTGTCAGATCCCCTGGAACCAGAGTTACAGATGGTTGGAAGACGCCAGGTGGGTGCTGGGATTCAAACCCAAGTCTTTTGCAAGAACAGCCAGTGCTCTTAACCGTTGGACCATCTCTCTGCAAGAAAGGTTTTTGTTTGTTTGTTTTATTATAAGTATGTCTGCATATACTACAAAATCATTCCTCGCTTAATTCAAAATTCAAATTAAACAATGCATTCTGGTTTTTGGTACCACAAAATGTGGCAAATTTAAGTTGGTGCTAGGAAATATGGGAAATTTTATTTCAATTGAATCTGTATTGTGAAAATTGTGTTTTAAAAAATGGTCTTAAACACCTTCTTAAGAAATAATTCTGAATGGAGATTGAGCTTTTCCAGTTTTTTTTCTATCGAGGTCTTTGTAGGTGTTTCTTCTCTCTCTGAAGCCTATAAATCCAACTGAAGAGAGAGATGCACTTGAGTCAGTTGGGAAGAGCGACTCAGGACAGTCAGTGGGGCTGATGTAGAGAGGGAGGCTGGGGACAGGGGCTGCTGGTTGTTTGCAGAGTGACCCAAAGTTTGTGCTCTGGGAGACTCTGCATTAATAAGTCAGAAATTAGATTAAAAGTAGACAGACTTGGGTCTGGCTGTGGCATTTTGTCTTCTCTAGTGTTAGTCAGGGGTCAGCAATTTTCCTTTCCTCAGAGTTAAATCAAACCAAATGACACGGGCCTCACAGTTACCTGACACACACAAAAATGCTGTACAATGGTAGGTTCATTATTTGTGCCATCTCAAGTCATGTGTGTTTCACACTAAGTTGGACATATGTGTTTTTGAAAAGCATTTAAGCTCTCTTGAGGTCATGTTGGGTGTAACACTTATTTACTACGTAACTTAGATTAACAAGCAGGAATGAAGAAATCTATTTTTTTCTAAAGAAGAGAAGAACATCAACAATTTGTCTGCTATATTTTTTCTTCTCTATTAAAATTTGATCCCCACCACAACTAGAACCACTGCAGCTTATGTATCCTGATGAGCTAGTTAAACCCCTCCCACTCCTTCACAATCACATTTCAAGCTGTGATTTTCCCAACTGGTACACTGGACCAAACTGGACCAGCCACAGTCATGTACTCTGTAAGTCTTCCCGCTTTTCTGAATTCTTCAGAAAGGCATAATCTCTTGTTTCTCCTTTGTGGCTTTCTTACTAAACATGCTTTCTTTAAGGCTTTGGGCTGCCTCTAGCATCTTGTATTTCTTTACTTTTTCTCTAAAGCTTCCTTCTCCCAGCCAAGAGGCTGCCAGTCAACCACGTCTGACCTCCCTGTGGACTCTCCACCTGCATGGCTTCATACTTTCTTCCCTTCTCCCCTCCATTCTCCTCCTCAAGGCAGCTGCCAAGGTTACTGTAAAAGCTTCAAAAAAAAAAAAAAAAAAAAAAATTAAGAGTAGAAACTTGCAGCACAGACCAGCTAATTTTCCATACCTAACCAAACTACAACAGCAATAAAAGAACTAAACTTCTACTCCTCAAACGTAGGTTAGAATTTCATATGAGACACACAATCAACAAAAGAAGCCCATATGCTCAGGTCAAAACACAATGAAACACAAATAATATGAAAAACCAAGATAACATTTTCACCAAATCCACCAGTCCTATAGAAGTGGTAAACAAAGAAAACTACCCAGAGGAACCCAGGAGACAGAACTTAAATAAAAACACATAAATATTCAAGGACTTTAAGGAACACACAAACAAGTCAAGGAACTCAAAGAGGATAGGAATAAATTCCTGACTACTGTTGAATGAAATGACAAAGACAATTCAAGATTTGAAAAGTGAATTCATCAAAGAGATAGAAATATTGAAGAAAACCCAAGTTAAGATGAAGATGGAACTGAAAAACTCAGTAAGTCTTAACCAGTAACATGAATCAAATGGAAAACAGAGTATCAGGACTCAATGATAAAGCTGGAGAATTGGAACATTCAAGCAGAGAATATGTAAAATTTTTTAAAACACAAGAATGGAATATGAAGGACCTGTGGGGTACCATAAAAAGCCAAATCTTGGAATTCTAGGCATAGAGGAAGGAGAAGAAAATCAGCTCAATAACATTGATCAGCTCCAATGGTATTATAGAAGATAACTTCCCTTCCCTAAATTAAGGAAAGATATAGCCATACAGATACAAGGAGCACACAGAACACCAAATAGACAGGACTAGAAAGGAAACTCCCAGTGCATATCATAATAA
>NW_008334929.1:2613045-2637042 GCF_000622305.1 Nannospalax galili | reverse complement strand
ACAACAAGTTACATATAAAGAGAATTTCAGCTGACTTTTCGATGCAAACTTTTAAAGCCAGCACAACCTGGAACAATATATTACAACTTCTAAGTGAACACAGATGCCAGCCCAGAATATTTTACCTGGCAAAACTCTCTAACATAGTCAAAGAGAAAGAAAAATATTCCATGATATAAATATGTTGAATGATTTCATGTCCACCAAACCTTGCAGCCTTACAGAGAATACTTGAATCAATACAAAAGACTTCGTAAAGAAATAATCATACCCAAGAGGCTATGAAAAGGAAACAAATGAAATTATAACAATAGAAAAATAAAATAGGACTAAGAACACAAAACAGAAAATAAAATGATAGTAACTAATATGCATCTTTCAATAATAGGTTTAAATATCAATTGACTCAATTCTCCAATCAAAAGACACAGGATAGTTGAATGTAGTAAGAAGAAAAGTTCAGCTTTTTTTCTGTCTAAAAGAAACTCATCTCACCTTCAAGGACAGGCACCGCCTCCATGAAAGGATGGGAAAAAGCCAAGCAAATGGCAGTAAGAAACAAGCAGGCATTGCTATTCTAATATCAGACCAAATAGACTTCAAACTAAAACTAATCAGAAGAGATAAAGAGAGTCACTTCATTCTGAGCAAGGGAACAATCAACCAAGAAGACATTATAATCATGAACATATATGCACCAAATTCTGGTGCATCCAGTTTCATAAAACCAATACTAGTGGACTTTAAGACACAATTTTCCCCCGGATTCAATAAATGTAAGTCAATAATGTATTAAATCATATAAATGGGCTTAAAAACAAAAATCACATGATCATTTCAATAGCTGCAGCATGGACCTTTGACAAAATCCACCATATTTTTATGATAAAATCCTAAAAGGAATTGGACCGAAGGGAACATACCTAAACATAATTAGGGTTATATGTGACAAACCCATAGTCAACCTCATTATAAATAGAGAACAACTCAGAGCATTCCAATTAAAACCAGGAAGCATAAAAGGCTTTCCATTATCCTCATTATTTTTTTAATATTATACATAAGAGATCCTAAACAGTCCATCAACAAACTCTTAGAAATGATCACTTTCAGAAAAGTGGCAGGATACAAAATCAATTTGCAAATATCAGTAGCCTTTCCCTGTACCAATTAGAGAAAGCAATTAGAGAAAGAGTTCATGGAAAAACTCTCATTCACAATATCTTCAAAAAATATCTAGGAATAAATCTAACCAAAGATGTTAAAGATCTGCACAACCAAAACTTTGTATCTTTGAAGAGACTGAAGAAGACATTTGAAGATGGAGAAACTTCCTGTATTCATGGATTAGTAGAATTAATATGGTGAAAATGACCACCCTATCCAAAGAAATTTATAAATTCAGTGTAATCCCAATCAAAATTCCCAAGACATGTGTCACAGAAATAGAAAAAAAAAATCATCCTATCATGCATATGTAACCACTAAGACCCTGGATAGCCAATGCAATCCTGAGCAAAAAGAGCAGTCCTGGAGGGATTACTATAACAGATTTCAAACTATATTACAGAATTATAGTCACAAAACCAGCATGGTATTGGCACAAAAAGACACGTAGAGCAATGGAACAAAAAAAGAACATATTAGCGCACACAATTACAGCCACTTGATATTTGACAAAGATGCCAAGAATACACATTGGAGAAAAGACAGCAGCTTCAACAAATGGGGCTGTGAAAACCAGATAGCCACATGAAGAAGAATGAAATTAGGTCCATCTCTAATACCCCAAGTCAAAAATCAACTCCAAATGGATAAAAGACCTTCAATGTGATACCTGAAATGCTAAAAGTGTTAGAAGAAAACACAGGCAGTATCCTACAAGGTATAGATGTAAGAAAGGACTTTCTAATTAGGGCTTCATTTGTTCCATAATTAAGGTCAACCAACAGTTGACAAATGGGACTTCATTGAACTAAAAAGCTTCTTAACAGCAAAGAAAATAACCAATGGAATAAAGAGGAAGACCCAGAGTGTGAAAAAAATATTCACCAGCTACTCATCTGACAGAGGATTAATATCCCAAATAAACAAAACACGCAAAAAACAAAGTATCAAAAAAACTTATGACCCAATTAAAAAATGACCTATACAGCTGAACAGAATTCATAAAAGGAGAAATAGAAATGGCTAAGAAGTACATTAAAATGTGTTCAACATCCTTAGCAATTAGGGAAATGTAAATTAAAACGGTTTCAAGATTTCATCTTACCCCAATCAGAATGGCTAAGATTCTAAGAACACAGGACACCGAATGCTGGTGGGGATGTGGGGAAAAGGGAGTCCTCATTCACTGCTGGTAGGAGTGCAAACTGGTACAGTCACTGTAGAAATCAGTGTGGGGAACTCTTAAAAAACTAAAAATAGATCTACCATATTATCCAGCTATTCACAATTTGGCATATGCCCAAAGGACTCAGCATCCTATTACAGAGACACTTGTTCAGCCATATTTATTTTATTGCTCTTTTCATAATAACTAGGAAGTAGAAATAACTTAAGTGTCCCTCAGCTCTGACTGGATAATGAAAAATGTGGTATATTTACACAATGGAGTTCTACTCAGCAGTAAGAAAGATGAAATCATAAAATTTGAAGGTAAATGGATGAAACAAAGTCACTGTTAGTCCAGATTCAGAAAAACAAGCAAGGTGTCTCTTTCATTTGTGGATCCTAGCTCCAAATCCTTCGATGTGAGTATATGTCCTGATGTGAATGCAGGAAAGTAACAAGTTGGGGGAAGTAGAAGAAAGAGCTTGAGAGAGGGGGCTAATGGAAAACAGGAGGTATCAAGGGGGAAGTGAGGAAAATGAAGGGTTCTTTAACTGAGGAGGGAGGTAGAGGGCTATACTAGGGCAGAGTGTGGAGAGACAAATAATAAATGATGTGAAAAAATGAAATATAGTATTTAATAAGCCTACTGAAAAGTATACCTATAATATAAATGTGAATGCACATGTATAGCTGATGGCTATATACCAAAAATTACAGCACCAGGCATGGGAAACTTCCCTTTGAATTGTTGGTAAGGATATTCCAAGAGACTCCCTAAGTAATACATGTTACTGCCATAGCCCTTAATTGCCTTTCTAGAACTTGAAGATAAGATATTGCTGAAGATATGACCTACTTTAGACACAGGACTTGGAGCAATTAAGCTGGAACTGACCATGAACCCTCCTCCCTGAAGACTAGCCTCATACTATCAGAAGATGTGCAAGTTGCCAAGGGAGAAAGCCAATCAAGGATCCAACTCAGCTACAAAGTCCATGAACCATAACAATGACCAACCCAGCAAACTATTGGTACAGTAGTGGCACTTTTAAAAATCTTGGGAGCAATCAACAGCTATCTAACTGGGCTTATGGCCCACTCAATGGGATGGAAATCATGAGTGGTGCCTTAGAGAAGACCTTAGATCATGACCTTAGAGAAGAACCTATGTCTGTCATTTCCCTGGCACAATATAATTTCTTACTATACTCTAAATACCTATCCTCATATTTACAGAGAAGTGCACCTCTCACCACTCACCAAAGAAGCTTCTTTCTTCAACAGATGGAGACTTTTATAAAGTTCCACACCGATCAAAGGCAGACAACAAGTGTCTGTGAGGTTCCAAACTCTGAGTGGCACATTTACAGTGCAACCTCTACACCCAAGGCTCAGAAAACATCAAGGAAGAGGGGGTGGAGGGAATGTACGAGCCAGAGGGACAGGAACCTGCTGCTAGTTAATGCTTTCTAGACACAATAGGGAAACTGTGCCACTGAAATCTCCACAGTATGATAGTCTAAGGAGATCTTCATAATGTCAAAACCAGTTGACACACTAAGGGGGTATGTCACAGGGTCCCACTTCAAGATGAGCTGCAGGCGATCCATGGATGCTGAGGGAGAATCAGTTTTCTCTAGGGACTAACTCCCTGAGAGGCTATATAATACCAAATGGACAGCCCTAAACACAGGTACACATGAGCACCACTTAATATACTCAATGCATTTTATATATATATATGTATGCGTATATATATTTATATGTATGTATATGTATGCGTATATATATTTAGATGTATGTATATGTATGTGTATATATATTTAGATGTATGTATATGTATGTGTGTATGTGAGTGCAGGTGCTCATAGAAGCCAGAGGTGTTGGATTCCCCCAGGAGCTGGTGTTATAGGTGGTTGTGAGCCACCTGACATGTTTGCTATGAATTGAACTCAAGTCTTCTAAAAGAGCAGTATGTATTCTTAATCTCTGAGTCATCTCTCCAGCCTTAAAATTTATTTTTAATTTATATGTATGTATATGTAGCTGTGTATTTGTGTGTGTGTGCGTGTGTGTGCGTGTGATGTGCTATGCGGTGCAAGTGCGCATGAGTACACCTGTGTGGAGGCCTGAGGTTGACTTTGGGTACCTTTATTGAATGCTCTCCACCTTTAGTTTTTGAGACAAGTTCTGCCACTAAACCTGAAGCTCACACATTCCGCTGGACTGGCTGCCTGGTAAGCTTCAAGGATCTGCATGTCTCTGTGTCCCTTGTCCCCCATGCTAAGGTTACAGGGTTACATCTCCACCCCTGCCTTTCTACATATGTTCTGAGGAATCTGAGGTCCTTGTGCTGTGTGGCAGCCACTTTACAGACTGAGTCCTCTCCCCAGATCCTGACACATTTTATATGTATGTATATGTATGTGTTAACAATAATGAAGAAGACAAGGAATTTTGTGAGGGGGGACATGGGAGGAGTTAGTGGGGGACTGGGAAGGATAGAAATATGCAAAGACAATATTCATGTGTGAAATTCTCAAATACAAAAATTAAAACTCTAATTAAAAATAAAATAAAATAAAAATTGCATCCCCTACTTTATTGTGTGAACTCTAAAAATTTTTACCTAGTGGCAGTGACCGCAAGTGAGCAAGTGCTTCTGTGATAGGAAACAGAGCTCTTTAGGTACATGCCAGGAGTAACCACCCGGCCACGTGGAAGATCTAGCTCTAGCTCTCTGAGGAACCACCACACCGGTGTCCACAGTGGCTGCACTGATTTGTACTCCCACCCCTGAAGCTGGGGAGCTATCGGCAGCTGAAGGCTGATGGGGCAGGGGCAATCAGTTTCCTTTAGGTGACCTGTACATTTTCCAGGTTCAGTGCATGATCCTGTACCCATGGGCAGTACTAATCTGACTCAGTGGGTTACTAAAAAAGAAAGGACATGAGGTTGAGAGGGGTCATGATGGGGGTGGGACCTGAGAGGTGTTGGAGGGGAGGAAGATATGATCCAAATACATTGTATACAATTCTCAAACAATAAATAAGAATATATTCAAAATATGTTAGTTTATACCCCCAGTGGCAAATATTTACTATTATTCTAATAGGGCACTTAAATATTTAGTTATTTTAATTTCATTTTAATAATTATTTTAAAAGTATTTCTTTTGCTGGGTGTGGTAGTGGATGCCTTTAATCTCAGCACTTGGGAGGCAGAGGCAGGCAAATCTCTGAGAGATTGAGACCAGCCTGGTCTACATAGAGAGTTCCAGGCCACCTGGGGCTACAGGGAGACCCTGTCTCAAAAATACCAAAAAAGTATTACTTTCATTACCTGAGACATTGATTGTGGAAATATGCCGTTATGTATGGTGGATGTAGTTAACCATGACATCAGCAAACTTCTGACGAGTTCCTGTGAAACACCTAAGCTTTACTAAATTAAGTTATAAAAGTGTTATGAGGCAAGTTCTCCGAATTTTTGGAAATGGAATTTCCAACCCATTGGGCTCTGGTTTCACATACCAGCAAATATAATGGCTGCTCTGGCCAGGCCATAACACTTCTGCGTGGGATCATGCTGGTCAGACATCCTTCTTTGGTGGGACGAGGGGACTTGGTAAGTCAGAAGAAACCACATTCTTCTCAGTTCCTGAATCCTTTAGGGACTTTTGTACTTGTCAAGGTTTAGAGAAATGCTTCCACTGGCTAGGAACAAATTCGTTCATTCAT
This sequence comes from Nannospalax galili, assembly GCF_000622305.1. Classification (NCBI taxonomy): domain Eukaryota; kingdom Metazoa; phylum Chordata; class Mammalia; order Rodentia; family Spalacidae; genus Nannospalax; species Nannospalax galili. The sequence goes on along the minus strand of NW_008334929.1, from coordinate 2,630,968 downwards.
ATGCTGGTGGCGACGGGGAAGGACCCATTTACTCGTAAACGGTTTACAGTAGGGGAGACGCACCCTCAGCGTCGCTGGCATGGGTGGAAACCAGTGTCCATGCAGAGGGACCAAGGAGTAGAGAGAGGGCAGTTGAAGGATCAGGACGCGGCCAGGCCGAGCCGAAAAGAGAAGCGAGTTCACCCAGACTGAGCAACACCAGCCATTTTCAGAAGTGAAGGAAGAGCAGTTTGGAAAGGGATCAATTTAGAAAACTGGAAAGGAATCCTCTTTTCTTTGATTAGAAACACCAATAGCAATAATAGCCAATTCATTAGCACTTAATATACAGTGGGCGCTGTGCTTAAACTCTGCATGTATTACTTAATACTCAACAAACTCTTGAAAGTGTAATTGCTCCCATTTTGCAAATTAGTTGAGACTCAGAGAAAGTAGTCTGGAGCCCGTGTTTGTTCAGCTCAGCCTGTAGTATGATTTGACCATTTTCAGTACTCTCTCTTTTAAATTCAAAGGATGTTTACTTAGAATGCTCTTTACATAAAAAAACAAAATAGAAGAAATCAGCAGAAATTCTCAAAGACTGAACTATCAGCACTGTCAACTCCCACACAGAGAAAATATAGTGTCCAGACACCTACTCAGATAACGTAAGTGCAGAAGGGATCTTCCCCTGGTCCCGGTTTTAATGTGGTCCAGTAGGGATGAGAAAAATTAACAAGAGGCACATGCTTACCTAGTGTCAGATCCCAGAAATCTTAGAATCTACTTGAATAGCTGAAGTGGAGGCAGTTTGCTACACAACCCAATTAGCAGTACTATGTCCCCAAGTGTCCCTCCCTTCTTCAGATCAGAAAAGAAAATTGGAGCCTTTCCTGTTAATACGCGAGGAGGCTCACGCTTAGGAGATCACCTTCATGAACTGTAGGTGGCTATAGCTGTTTGTGTTTATGACAGAAAATAAAAAAAGAGAAAGAAAATGGGGACTAGGAAATTACATGTTTAGTGAAATGATATAGTCAAGAGATGAAGCTTATTTTCTGAACTTACGTACTTAGAGCAAGCTGCATCCTGGGCCCCTTCATGAGAATTCTGTTCTTCGGGACATTCTTGCTACGGTCTTCAGTACTTCCACCAGGGGGCAGTAATGCTCTCTGCTATAGCTTCTCAGCGGGATACACAGAGCCTCCGGCTGCATTTACACAGTAGGGTGGATTTGGTACTGAGCTCGGTATAAGACAGGGCAGTGATACATACACTGCAAAGGCTTTTACATTAAAGGCACAAATGGAATAGCACAATTGTCCAAAAGTAGACCTCAGTTCCAGAGAAATTGCACTTGCCACCAAGCCTGATGATGACCTGAACTTGATTCCCAGAACCCAGATGGTAGAGAGAGAACTAACGTCCACAAGTTGTCTTCTGACCCCCTCACTCATAGTATGCCACAAAGAAAATCCTATTTCTGACCCTCAAAAGAAATAGAAAGTAGTATTCCTTAGCCGAGCTCAAGTACCTGTCATTTCACATTACACCGAAGAGGTCTCTTGTCTGGACTGCACAGGGCTCATTCCACAGATTTCACTCATTGAAATGAGGCGTTTCTGGGGCACCTGAAGAGCACCGTGCTCGTGTGGGATCAAATCCTGTGACAGAAGCTCCTGACAGAGCCTGAAGCCACGCTGGTAAGGCTCCACTAACCTGCCTGGAAGGCCTGGGCAGGAATTGTCTGTCAGTGCTCTGCACAGCCAGCTGGCTTGGTCTTTTTCTGTGCCTCAGTCACAGGTGAGTGAGGGCTAGGGAGATGCTCAGAGTGTCCCAAATGCGTTTCTTACTGTTTACAAAGATAAACTTCAGATGAAGTTAGTAAGCAGGCCCTCCTTCCCAGGCATTCTGAAAGACTCCTCCTTCAATGATGTTTTCTAAAGAGTGGTTTTGTCAGGGGCTGGAGGAAGGCTCAGCGGTTGAGAGCACTGGCTGCTCCTGCAGAGGACTGGGGTTAGATTCCCAGCACCCACATGGTGCCTAACAACCATCTGTAACTCTAGCTCCAGGAGGATCTGACACCCTCTTCTGACCTCTGTGGGCATTGTACAACACCGTGCACTTACTTACATGCAGGTAATACACTCACATACATAAAGTAAAAGTAATAAATTAGCTGGATGTGGTGGTACACGCCTTTAATCCCAGCACTCTGGAGGCAGAGGCAGGTGGATCTCTGTGAGTTCAGGGTCAGCCTGGTCTACATAGTGAGTTCCAGGACAGCTAACTGGGGCTACAGGGAGATGCTGTCTCAAAAAGATCAAAATACACGTATATATTTAAAAGACTGCTTTTGCTTTACAATAATGATACACTTCCTCTTCTGTGAAATATATCACTGAAAGAACAGCAAAACGCACCCAGGCTCATTCACATGTAGGCTGTGAGATACGTGAGTTAAGCATAACTTTCTGAAAACAAAATGTTAGCAGCCAAGCTGAACTTTGGATCTGAATCTAATGTTCAGCCCAATTTCCATGGTAAAATGCCAGGCTGTTCTTATCTGACCACTAATACAACACTAATACAACACAAACATGTACAATAATGAATGCAGTTATTAAACATGCCAACTTCTAAGTATTAATATTTTGTTATAGAAATTATAATAGTAATTTGGCCTAAATTTTAAAATTTTATTTAATTTCTCTATTTCCTCTGTTCTCTTCCATCCCACAATTGCCTGTTGTCCCAGCAGTCGGTGACTCTGTCTGAAAATCTGTCCTGCTCCTGTTTCCTGGCACTTAAGAGCTTTCCTGAAGGCCAAGTTCAAAAGTTCTCTCCTGTTTGTTTTCATTATTCTTCATTTGATGAGAAGATATATCAGCTGCCAAGAGCTCCTTCCTGGTGGAGAATCAGCAGCTGAGAGCAGAGTTCACGGACTTCTTCATGTGTGTCGTTGGTGGAAGTGAAGGAAAAGAAAGCAGGTGCGAGCTGGAGGGGCTCCAAGTCCACCTGACTGCGGGAACCAGCTCCCAACTCCCACAAAGTCGCCAGTTTTAGGCTTAACAATGTGGTGCTCATTGCACATTATAGTATCGTCTCATATAGATGGGAAGACTGAGGTTGTGATAACATCAACAGTTTGATCAATTAACTGTGTATTCCTTCTCTTTTCCCCCCAGCCCTCCGGCCTTTATTTATTTATTTATTTAATTTTTTATTTTTTAATAACTGTCCATAACTCCAGTTCCAGGTGATCTGATGGCCTCTTCTATCCTCCAAGGGCATTATATATTTGTTTAATCCTTCACACACATTCCTGGCCTATAATTTTCTGATTTCACTTATTTGAACTGTGGTAGGTGAGAGGGAAGTTGTCTTTTGTTTCTTCAGGCTCTGAGATTGGATGGCTTCCCTTCCTCCCGCACCTTGTATATTAGTAAGACTCCTTATTAATAGATAAGTTTTGGTCGAAGTTCATCCTTATTAATCTGCAGCATTTCCAAATTCAAATGTTGAGAAGTTAAACTGAATTATTATGTCTCCCTCTAACAGAAAAGCACACTTGAAGTCCTGTGACTGTAATATTGGGGCCAGGAGGCAGTTCACCACAGTGTTCAGAGTTCTGACACAGCTTACATTGTACTTGTATATAGGTTGGTTCATTTATTTTGGTCTAACACTTTCATTTTGTCTGATAACACATACAGCTTTGGTTTGACTCTTTTATTTCTTAAAAATATTTGTTTTGATTGGTTTATTTCTATTTTATGTGTATGAGTGTTTTGCCTGCAAGTATATATGCACACCGGTGTGCAATGCCTGCAGTGACCAGAAGAGGACATCGGATCCCCTGGAACTGGAGTTACAGGCAGTTGTTAGGTGCCATGTGGGTGCTGGGAACTGAACCTGGGTCCTCTGTAAGAGCAGCCTTAACTACTGAGCCATCTCTCCGGCCCTTTGTTATAATCTATTTATCTGTACGTTCTCTCTCTCTCTCTCTCTCTCTCTCTCTCTCTCTCTCTCTCTCTCTCTCTCTCTCCCTCTTGTTTTTGTGTTTCTTTCAGTCCAGTCATCTATCTCTCCTGAAATCTTCATTAGTATTTATGATTTTCACAGTTTTATCCTTTTTTTTTTTTTAAGTTTGATTAAGGAGCTGCTCTTTGATGCATATATTTCTTGACTCAGTACACAAAACACTCCCAGACTCATTATTTTTAATAAGCCCTTTAAGGTAGTATATATATTTCAAAACAGTATGCATGTTCAGTGTTATAGGCTTAGCACGTTTCACAGTTATTTAAGCACTAAGCTAATACGTGCTCAGATGAGCATCTCCCTGAGATTGCCGGTGTCTGAAGCTGTCCCTTTACACCAACACCCTCCTTTCCACCTCCAGAATCATCATTTGAAAACTCACTGAGCTGAGCTTTGGAAAATGATAATTTGGATTTTAATTGGATCTTCAACAGCCCTGTGGGATTACTATATAAAGATGAAATAGAAATCAGCAACAAAATGAAAAACAGCGGCAAGTGCACTTAATGTTATTTTCAGTTTTCGATGTAGCAGAAAAATAAATGATTTACTGATCTACCAGAAGAGTATTTGTCAGAGGAAGAACGTTTCCGTGAATTTCACAAACTGAATCCATTTCATTCTGTGAGAGAGTAAACTTGGGTGAGGCCCAAGATTGTGTGATACGAGTCTAGGCCTCAGGGCATTGGAGGATGGACTTTGGGAAGCCTCGTTGTGCAAGGTGGCATTTACTGTGTGGCACTGAATCTCTCACACAGCAAGCCTAAGGTGTCTCCTACAGAGAAGAAGCATTCTGATTATGCTTAGGAAGGCTGGGATAGTCACACAGGGTGGGTTTATTATCTCTTAGTAACCGGACTTTGTAGAGGGACGAGGACCTCCAGTACTGACCAGGGAGCCAGAAGAGCTCAGAGAAAAGTCAGGGAAAGCACTGAGCACTTGAGAAACTGAAAATTCATTGTGCTTCGAGTACGAAGTAGGAGAGGGTATGGGGTGGGGAAGGGGAACCCAAGTGGTAAAGACTTGGTGATGAGACCACTGAGGTGGACCGTTACCCTTAGGAAACAAGAGGCTACGTAACAGTCATATTCTAGAAAATACTATTGATGGTTTGCATGATGGATGAAGGCACAGAGCATGAAGGCCAGAACATAGGTTAGGAATCTACTGGCTCAGTTAACCAGAGTGTGAATGGGGAAGGGCCATGAAGAAAAAATGAAAAGACAGGAAGACGTATTTAAGACATAGATTGGTTGGGTTTGGTACCTCATTAGACACAATGAATGTGGGGTCGGGGGTGGAGTTCCTTAAAAGTTCAGGTTTCTGGCTTGGCTCATTTATTCCTAACCTTTTCTTCTGACAGTGGTAAATGCAGGGTAGTACTGACTTGTGTATATCTGTCCTCTCTGAATTCAGAGGTTGAATCCTAATCCCCATCAAGACTATATTTGGAGGTTGAGCCTTTAAGGAGGTACTGAAGGTTAACTGCAGTCTTACGGGTGGGTCTGTAATCTGATAAGACTGATGTTCTCATAAAAGGAGTAACAGAACTCGTGGGAGTGTGTGCATGCACTCACACAATGGTCCTGGATTTCCAGCTTCCAGATTTGTTACAAACCTCCATTTTTGAAGCCACTCATTCTGTGGTATCTTGTGACAGAAGTCCTAGGAGACAAATAGACAGGGCACATAGCAGCCTTAAGGCAAGGTTTCTTTATGAAGCACTTGAACAGTCAGAAGGGGAGATATGTAGTGAGCAGATGGGTTTATCTCTGAGTCTGCAGAGAGCTCTGAGTTGAAAATAGGTTTGAAAATCATCAGGGCACATCCATAGTAACGGAAGTTTTGAGGGTGGGTAAGGTGATGCCCAAGTGCACACGTTGATTCCTTCATTTAGTCATCAAAAAGCTAATATTTAGCACATTCCAGGGATTCTGTGTGCGTGGGATGAACACCACAATGATTCCTGAGCTTCTAGAGGTGGAGGAAGGTGGTATACAATAACCATGTGAAAACTGACCTTGGTTTTCAACTTGACTGGATTTGGAATTAACTAAAATGTGAGGGACTTTCCTGTAATATTATTTAAAGCTGGAACACCCTCCCTAAATGGGGGGGGGCACCATCTGATGGCAGGCTTCAAAAAGGATACGGCTTCCGCTTGCCTTCACTCTAACTGGTGAATTTCTCTTGCTGTGCCTTTCCTTCACTGAGAGTAGAACCAGCAGAACCAGCTTCTTCTGGTTCCAGTGTAGACTGAAGACCAGCAGCTCTCCAGGAATCCTCCTGGTCTGAAGTACCAGATTAGGACTGCTGAGACAGCCAGCCTCAGGGACTGAACAACTAGATTCTCAGCCTCTTCAGTGTGAGACAGCCATTGTTGGAGTACTTGGACTCATGCCCTATCCTGTAAGTCAATCTCATATATCATATATATATATATATATATATATATATATATATCCCAGTGGATCAGGGCATATAGCAGAGTGGGATAGTAACAATGAAGTAGATCTTTCTAGAAGATAGACTAGGGAAATTGCTGGGAAGATTGCGTGGAAGTGTGTTGAATTATTAATACTTGAAATGCATCACAATTGAGAATCATCTGGCACTTTTGTTCCTAAACATTTGCTGTACTGCAATTTATTGTTATTGTAACCGCTTTTGACTTTTGTGTTTGTGACTGTTGAATTCATCCTGTGGGAAGTGAAGCGTTTAAGAACAAGTCCAGGCGATTTCACCTCCCACCTCTCCCTCAGTGCCTTCAGACCCCTTGTGATTTATGTTCTTTTGGAACATTGTTTATTTTGTTTTTGTTTTTAACTCTGGTTGATTGCTTATTTCTGGAGTATAAAGCGAAACCTCCAAGTACCCAAACCTCAACCTGCTTTGAATGCTTGCTGTGGTTTGAAGACAGTTTCCTCGAAGCTCACCGCCACCCAGAGGAATTTCAGCCAGCTGGGGCGTTAGAAATGTGGTGCTGGGAAGGTGACTGGGATCACCTAAAGCTATCAGTGTGGAACCCAACGAGTGAAGAAAGAGAGTCCGGCAGAGGCCCTTCCAAGCCCTCGCTTCCCAGCCCTTGCCAGGTCACGTCCTGCATCCTCTTGGGACTCTGCCATCAACATGAACCCCTTTTCTTCAAAACATACCCAGTATGTGATATTGTGTTATTGGCAACAGAAAACAGACCAAGACAGTGTTCCTGTTCTGTGTTCCACGAAGCACAGCACAGCTACAGTGGAGCGGGGTTTTAGTGGAGGAGGCTGTGTGCTCAGCTCATCTGGGAACCTTGAGCTGGCTTATTGAACAGGCTCAGAGACACTTACCGAGGGAATAAGTTTGTTTTTATGTTTATTCCTTCAGTAACTCTTACCCACCCATGGCCTACATAAGTCCTTGTTTAATTTCAAAGGGATGACATGTGCTGGTTCATAATCTCGCACATTTCCTGAATGTCTGAATGGAGCCATGCATGGCTTCCTTTATTCTTCAGGCCCTCAGGCCTGGTTCGTCTGTCTTTCTCTTTTCTGTCTTGAGGCTTGAATGAAATGCTCTTAGCGCGCTGAGTGCCTTCATACTTCACACTCTGTTCACTGGCTTAGAAAACACGAAACAGATTTTCTTCTCTCCTCCAAACTGCAAGAAATACACACGAAAAATTCTCAGAAGAGATTCAAAGTTGTCATTTTGTGTGGTGGAGTCAAGAAAAATAGCAGAAATATAAAGGCAGCTGGCAATCATTTAGAGAGAAATAATTTTGTTCTTTCATATTAAAATATAAGCTACTGAACTTTATTTTTAAATACCTTGAGGAAAATAGGATCCATTTTTGCCATAAAAAATTCTATTTCTAGCTTGGCGTGGTAGTACGGGCTTTCAGACCCAACACTCAGGAGGAGATAGGCAGAACTCTTGTGAGTTCCAGAACAGCCAGATTCACAAAGCAAATTCTAGACAAGCCAGAGAAAAATTCTTTTTCTGATGTATAATTCTGATAACTTTCCCTAATCAATAGAAACTAACAGGAAACACCTAAATAATTAGCATTAAGATGCAAACGACCACTCGGGTGTTGTACATGCTTTTCATCCCAACACTGGGGGATGGGCAGAAGCAGGAGGATCTCTGTTTAGTCTGTAGTCCTTTTCAGTTACTGTGATGAACCACCGTGACCTCGGGAACTTATAGAACGAAGAGTTTTTTTAGCTTACAGTTCCAAAGTGGCAAGAGTCCATCATGGTGGGGAGGCCGCAGGGGTGGCCAGGGCAGAAAGAGGAGCCCTCCTATCTTCCAGCAGGCGCAGGAGGCAGAGTGGAAATCCAGCAAGGCTTAATTAAGAACTCTCTAAGCCGCCCCCAGTGACAAGTGCTTCCTCCAGCATGGCCACACCTTCTAAGACTTTGCAAAATACTGCCACCAACTGGGGACAAAGTGTCCAAATACTTGGAGCCTGTGGAGGACATTCCCATTCCAATCATCACAGAGTCCTGGGCCAGGCAAGGCTACATAGTGTGACCTTGTCAAAAAAAAAAAAAATCCCCAAACAAAAAAGCCAACCAAACAACAAAATAATGTGAAAGCATCTCACATCCCCACCTATATGAACTGAATTTACTTCCCACCTCCTCTAGCTCTTTCTGGTTTGTATCTGTAGTTACTTGGCATATTATGCACTTCCTGTGATTTGTGTACAAACTCTGGGAACAGAGCTGCTCTGTCTTTGGTAATGGCATTTTGTACACTATACATACACGTTCATATACATACATAAAAAACAAAATCTAGTAATCTGCTTTGGCTTGAAGCAAATACTACCTCAAGTTTGTAAAGAATATTTAAACAAACAAACAATTACTAGAGCCTTTCTGGTTTGACACTATGGAAAGGAGAGAAATTTATGTGAGGATCTTGGCATAAACTCTGATGAGCCTCCGCTCTTCCCAAGACGCAGATACTGTTTTGACCCTGAGAATCAGTGTCTATGGTGCCCTAATTTGCTTACATAACCTAATGAAGTGGTTTTTTGAACTGAAGCATTCTGCTTCATTAAATAGTGACAAGCTTGACTTTCACATGCATGTGTGAATTGTCACAGTTGTGATTTGCTAACAAGGGTTTAGGCAGTGAGAAAGTTCACTGAATTATGTCTCTAGAGCAACAAGTTCTCACTTAATCTAATAAAATGTTTAATTAGTGAAGCTGCTGATGATAAATTGTTTGTTTGTTTGGTTTTGAAACATTCCATACAGCTGTTAAGATGTTAGGAGTTAAACCAGGCTGGGAGAATTGTCACAGTTGTGATTTGCTAACAAGGGTTTAGGCAGTGAGAAAGTTCACTGAATTATGTCTCTAGAGCAACAAGTTCTCACTTAATCTAATAAAATGTTTAATTAGTGAAGCTGCTGATGATAAATTGTTTGTTTGTTTGGTTTTGAAACATTCCATACAGCTGTTAAGCTGTTAGGAGTTAAACCAGGCTGGGAAATTACCTGCTTTTTTTTATTTTCTAGTGAACCTTTTTTCTTGAGTGATAAGTGCACCTTCTAAAAATGTTTGCCTTCAGAGTTTCTGAACAAAGGTCACTGAAACAGAAAAGCTTTCCTTGAGCCCTTTCTGTTTTTATCCAGGGCTTCCATAGGCTGACAGGTTTATTGATTCTAAGATTTCTAACCAAAGGTTGCACAAGAAATACTAAAGTAAAACAATTTTTCTCAATAAAAAGATTCCTTTTTGTCTTATTGGAAGTCAGAGACATATGTTCATTAATATATTAAAAATGATTCAGAGAAAATCACATATGAGTTTGTAGTTAGAATGTCAAAAACATTTTAAAGCCTGACTTTTGCTAAAAGTGTAGCATGAAGATTTCCCGTTTTGTTTAAAAGGGTACAAAGAGATTTCAACAGGAAATTAATAGTCCACAGTTTAGCTGTTCTTTATGCTTTCAGACACTTGATAATTATACTTTTTACTCTTGTAACTAGTGTAATCAAGAACTAAAGCAAGGGGCTGAAGAGATGGCTCAGTGGTTAACAGCATTGACCGCTCTCACAGAGGACCAGGGTTTAGTTCCCAGCACCCACATGACAGCTAACAACTGTCTGTAACTCCAGTTCCAGGGGATCCAACACCCTCTTCTGACCTTCACAGGTATTGCATGGCACAGGTGCACTTAAATACACACAAGCAAAAGATTCATATATAAAATAAAAATAAATTTTTAAAAATTAAAAAAAGAAAAGCAAACCCTACTGGGGTGATAAAGTGCAATTTGTAACTCATGACCCTGGTAGGGATGGGAGAGGGTGTCTGGTGCTCCCGTGTCCGCTGTGTTGTGACTATGGCTTCCTATGTTTAAGGTGGAAAACTGTTGTGAGCTCACTGCATAAACTCATTCAAATCCATTTACAGTTGTGCAAGAATTCTTTTATCAGTCTCTTATTTTTCCTTTTGTTTGCTTTCTTTTCTTTTTTTTAAGAGACAGGGTCTCACTGACTGGCCTGGAACTCATTGTGTGGACAAAACTGGCCTTGAACTCTCAGAGATCCACCTGCCTCTGCCTCTGGGATTAAAGGCGTGTACCACCACACCCATCCCTGTTAGTCTCTCTCTTTAAAAAAAAAAAATTGTATTTACTATTTTTATTTTATGTGTATGAGTATACTTATTGCCTGAAGGTTTTAAGTGAACCCATGTCACGCAGTGTCCTTGGTGGTCAGAAGGGGCACTGGATACTCTGGGAGTGGAGTTATGAAGAGCTGAAGCCACCATGTGGCTTCTCTACAAGAGCAGCCGGTGCCCTTAGCCACTGAGCCATCTCTGCAGCCTAGCCCTGTCAGTCTCTTAGTGCTACCTTACAAGAACGAAGAAGCAGGACACAGAACTAATAGTTCTGGAGCCTTGGTTGCTCGAAGGTAGCTAGGCCATTGGAGTCTTTGGTTAGATGTAAGATAAAGAAGTGAAGCTCAAGAGATGCTGTTGGAGAGTAAGTGTAGTGCGATAGCCACTCACAGTAGCCATGGTGTGGACGTGAATTACTGGGAAGCCAAGGAAACGTTTCCTAAAAAATATTTTAGTTATTCTTTTTATTTTATGTGTATGAGTGTATTGCCTGCATGTATGTGAGTGCACCTGTGTTGTGCAATGCTGCGGAGGTCAGAAGAGGGCTTCAATTCCCCTGGAACTGGAGTTAAGGAGGGTTCATAGCCGCCATGTGGGTGCTGTGAATCGAACCCGAGTCCTCTGCAAGAGCAGTCAGTGCTCTTAACCGCTGAGCCGTCTCTCCAGCCCCCCAAGGAAACTTTTGAGTATTTGTAACTCCAGTGTCATAAATTCACAAGATTCACAGCCCTTATGCATATTTAGGATGTTACCTGGTAGGCGGAATTAATATTTGTTTGGTTTGTGGGGTATTACTTTCTGTTATTTGGGTCTTTGTTGTATAGACTATTTTTTTTTTTTTTGAGAACGATCCTAATGAGTTCTGTGAAGGATTTGACTCAATACTAGACAATACTAGGACTGCTGGTTAAAGTTTGACTTGAAGTTCAGCAAAGTGTATTGTGTGTGGCAATCAGAAGAAAAGATCAAGAAGACCTTACAGAACCAAGAAGAGCAGGCGGTGTCCTGAAATGCAAAAAAGCAAAAAAGTTTGGCAAACGAGCTCGCAGCTCATCTCCCAGGGGCCTAATTCCTAATGGTGAAGAAGGCAGTTTGAGCCTCTTCTGGTAAACTTCCTGTCTATTAAGGGCTCTGGGATCATCTACCTTCTTTCAGTTGAGTGACTGACTGACCGGAGATCCCACAGAAAAACGTAATTTTCACTTGCTTTGTTTGGATCACAGCAGAGCAAATGTTGCAGTGGATTCTTTAAGTCGAATTGTGTGGTTTTCCTCTTCTGCTCAGATGCGCCCCTTTTCAAGTCAGCCAACGACGCACGTGAACTGCTCTAGGGTGTAACTTGGGTATGTACGGAGGCATGTTCCATTTCCTCTGTCCATCTCCTATGCTGAAAATTGGGGTACAATTTGTAATTTATGGTATAAATATAGTCCCATCCTTTTGTTTAGAATTGACAAGTGATGAGTTAGTTTGCTTTCATTCAATCCATTTCCTTTTATTTGCTGAAATGTTGATGATTTTTGAAGATAATTTAACCAACATACAAATACCACCACCTTTAGCCCATTGACACAAAACACCAGAAAAACCCAGAGTGCAGAGTGCAGATTTGAGTCTATCTGGAAATACATTGATTTCACATCACTATAAGATAATTAAATCTCCTGAGTATTAATTGGCAGAGTTATAGCTTGTGGATGGGGCAGAATCCTATGTCCTTTACTTCTCTCCCACTACAAGGTTCCCTATTTGTGACACCACCATGCTTGGTCTGTGAGGGTCAGATATGTGTCTGTGCTGTTGGCAGTTGTGTCCCCTATATCTGGGTAGCATCTGACCCCAGTAGCTACCCAGTAAGCACCTACTGATGAATAACTTCTTACCCTTCAGAAATATATTTCCTCAGCAGAAATACTCCAGGGAAATATCGATAATGAAAATATGTATAAATGTGATAAAATGATTTAATTGTGTAAAAGTCTAGAAAAGAGAAACACACATACACAAATTTCTACTCACGTTAGATATAGATGCTAAACCTATTTATAGTGTATTAGTTACTTTTCTAGCTTTTGTGAGCAGATATTTAAAAGATGTGGTATAAGGGAGGAAGGATTTATTTGGGCCCATGGAGTCCATCATAGTGGGGAAGGCACAGTGGAGGAGGGACCAGCTCCTGTCTGTGGCAGCAGGTGTGTGATGCTGCCTGATGCTTGAGGATGTCAGTCAAGAAGCAGGGGGAGCTCTAGCTGGAACTGGGGCTTGGCTATAACCCACAACACATGCCCCCAGCAAGCCAAGCCCTCCAGTGAGCCCTGCTGTCTAAAACTTCCACAATCTCTTTAACCACCATCAGCTGGCCACCAGGTGTTCAAATACTCAAGCCTATTGTATTAGGGTTCTCCACAGGAACAGAGCTGACAGAATATATATATACGTGTGTATTCATTTTCTATATTTGTAATTCTTTATATATATAAAGAATTTGTTAATCAGTTTACTTCGAAACTGTAACAACAGCTGAATCACACTGAGCAGCTCAGAGTCTGGCAATGACTTGGTCCTTGAGGCTGGGTTGTGCCTGAGCAGCCAGAGATGTCCCACAGGTCTGCCTCACACTGGAGAAGCCGAGACACCAGTAGTGGCTCAGTCCACAGGGCTGGGTGTCTCGACAGCCCCAATCTGGTCCTGTAAACTCAGAGAATTCCTGAAGAGCCACTGGTCCTCAGTCAATGATAGAAACCTGCAACGCTGGCTCCAATGTCAGTGAAGGAATCATCAGCAGCAGCAACAGGGTGAGTCAGCTGGCTGGAGCGGGAAGGCCAGGTGAGGAAAGGTGAGTGATCTTCTGCCATACCCCCTTTTATCTGGGCTGTCACCTGAACATGTTTAGGTGTTCATGTCCCATGTCAATTAAGGCAATCAGGTCAAATCTTTGATTGCGGCTCCCTACTCAGATGATTCTAATTTGTAGCAAGGTGCTGTTAAAATAATCATCACACCTGTAAAGAACATTTCCCATTCAAGCCACAGGTTTGTCAACCGCATGTGATAAATGACAAACTCTCCCTGCTTTCCCATGCCTCCCACACCAGGCGCTGGTCTTTCCCCACATCCACTGTGTGCTGAGACCCAGCTGTTTTCCTGCCTCGAGCACCCTGCTGAACATCCCATCTCAATATCTTCCTTACTTAGGTTTAATATCCAGAGTGCACTCAAAGCAGATTTTCCTTTTTAAATAAGCTGAACCCTAGAGACTGAAAGATGTTTGTGATGTATCTGTCAATGTGAAAAATGAGAGACAGCATATTTGGGTTTCAGTTTATTTAAGCTTAAAATAGCAATCTCCTGTTAACTCGTGTAAAAGTATGTTGCTGTATATAACCAAGGACTGATTATCAACAAGTAAATATGTATCACAGTAAATGTTTAACATGTTAAATTTATTTTAATTGGAGTTATATGAGATTAATTTTAAAAGCTTTTGAGGCAAGCTCTGCCTGGTCCTTAGTCTTTGGTAGTATATGCCGTGATTTGACAGTCTACAAAAGGTGGGAGGTGTGCTGCTCTTTTCTAAGGAATCAGGCTAGTGCTCATGAGGATGACCCAAGCATACATTCATTTTCGCACATTTGTTCCACCCTGTAAATGTACTGAGAAAATAGAAATAAACAAATAATGAAAATATGCAAACACAACTAGGAAGCTTAAGCACACTTCTAGGGTATGGATAAATGAACATATCAACAAATAATTTTCCTGTCCAGTGAACACTGTCACATGTGCTATATAAATATTCATGAGAGATTTAAGTCCATCACAGGAAACCTGAACACCTTTATGATATACCACCTATTATTTTGATTTAAAAAAAACTCTTAGTTAAAAAAGACAATATGGGGCCAGGTGTGGTGGCGCATGCCTTTAATCCCAGCACTCCAGAAGCAGAGGCAGGCAGATCTCTGTGAGTTCAAGGTCAGCCTGGTCTACATAGTGAGTTCCAGGACAGCTGGGGCTACAGGAAGACCCTGTCTCAAAAAAGACCGAAAAAAAAAAAATGGCACTGGGCATGTAGCACACACCTTTAATCCCAGCACTCGGGAAGCTGTGGCAGGTGAATCTCTGAAAGGTCGAGACCAGCCTGGTCTACATAGCAAGTTCCAGGCCAGCTGGGACTACAGGGAAACCCTGTCTTGAAAAGATCAAAAAAGAAAAGAGAATCTGTAATACCATGCTGGTGGTACTGTTTGCACCTAAATTAAATAATGCAGATTTTTTAAATTTCAGTTTTAGAGTCGTTGAGATGGCCCAGTTAGTAAAGGCTCTTGGTACCAAGCCTAATGACCTAAGTTTGATCCTTAGGACCCACATGATGAAAGGAGAGAGCCGACTCTTGCAAGTTGTCCTCTGACCACACTTTCACCACAGCACACATGCCCTCTCAGGGGGAAAAAATGTAAAAAAATAAATTCACATTTCTTTGGCAACATCCTGAATTTCATTCTAACGTGGTCAAAATTTTAATAAAACATGTGCTATGAATAAATGTATAGTTAATGTCCCTGGCCATTTCCTCCTTTGTCATGGTGAGCATAAATCAAGTCTAAGAGCTCCTTATATCTGTATGAATTTGAAATATTCTATCTCATATTCTTTGTAAAGGCAAATTTGTTACATGACACATCCTACTTTTTAGTATAAAACTATGAGCACCAGAGACAGAAGGAATTTGACAAGCTTTTAGATACACAAGAAGTCTTTTATGTAAATAGTTTATTGCCTTTGCTAATTTATGTAATGACGTGACTACAATTGAGTGCCTCTACTTCATGGATGCTGTCTACACGGGCCTCTTACCTCTCGCAAGAGAAGCTGTGCTTCACAGTTGGAAGCCTTTGACCTATGAAAAATGTGTGTTCAGAGCCCTGTTTAGATCTATGACAGGTGTCAGGAAGAGTCTGCTTGTTTTGCTAGTGTTCAGCCGGGAGTACCTGTGTACGTGCGTGTGCAGTGATGGGACGGCCCATGAACCTCACAGGTCCTTCAGAGCTTTGTTTCAGAGGATTTAGGATTCAGGCCTACTCACACTGCAGCTGAAGTCCTGGTGCCAGCAGAGATCCTTTGTCTTCTTCGTCACAGTCCCTGTGGCTTGACTTAGAAGTGGAGTGGCCGTGTGAAGCAACAAATGGGCAAGTTTCTTCCTATGGCCGCAAAAGCAACCCTACACATCCTGGATGTATGCTCAGACACTGTTCAGATCTGGGCCCTGCTGTCTTGTGGTCCTCCATTCCATCCTGAAGTCCGCTGAAGCAAAGGCAGAATTTATGACAAGAAACCAGGTTCTTGGGGCGTGGCAGGTGGAAGACTCACTGTACCTGCTAACAGTTTCATTTGCCCACTTAAGGTGATGAGGAAATGCTTGTGTAAAGTTTGTCTTTGCCCCCTTTCCCAATGTCACATATCCTCTTTCCTCATTCCTAGAAGTTTGGCCTCTGCTGAGGCATAGCGAAGCTATAGAGTGACTGGACAGGGCAGGTCCTTTTCCTCCTTGCAGGGGGCTCTCCCTTTCTTTGCGGGTCGTTGGCCACCAGCCCACGAGGGCAGGGAGAGCAGAAGCGGCAAACAGGGTCAGAACGGCCAGTGGGTGCTGACGGAAGACAGCCCTTCCGGGGAAACTGGTCACAGGCGCAGTGAACAGCAGTGATACAGCTCCAGACACAGTGAAAACAGCTCCAGGCACAGTGAAAACAGCTCCGTTTATTAGTGGGAGAACTAGAGAATTTATAGTGTGGAGGCAGTAGCAAAAGCCTCAGTTGATAGGTGCTCATAGTATGCTTTATTTACATGTGGCAGTGGGCTCCTATCTTCAGACTATCAGGCAATGCCTGATTATCATATAGAAAAAACCTGGGGGTAGTTTTTACTCCAGGTAACTATGCCAAAGGTCATGTTTCAGATAAGGTCAGGCATCCGTGCTTGGCGGCACTTTCCAGGTGAGCCAGGAAGAGAGCAGGAGGCCCCCTGTTGAAAAGGGGAGCTCTTCCATTTGGCGCCAAGCCCCTCAGGGCTATCCGGACATGGAGATCTGCAACCCTAACAGCAGGGTTCCCCAACACCTCCTCCCAGAGGCTTTTTTCCCAATGTATAAGGTATATGGTATTTTCATTTTTATTGTATTTAAAAAATGTTGCATGTGTATGATGTGTAAGTATGGGTGTGCAAATGTGAAGGTCAAAAGACATTTTTGTCACAGATGATGTTTGGAGACTCAATGGCATGATTACAGATACAACAGGAATTAAAATATTGCTGACTTTGATATTTTTATGGAAATAATCAAAGATCAACAGCCAAAATCAGGTGAGGAGATGGAGTTTAATTTGACACTAGCGAGACAGACACCAGGAATCCAAAGAGTCAGAAATCCTTTAGCACCTGGTAAGTTCCACTTCCATAATACTATAATCTCATGATAAGACCTGAAAAAAAAGAGAATTCTTTGTTCAAATATAAACAAAGAAGTGATGAACTCTATTCTTGATGAAGATGCTGTGAGCATCATTAACAAGGCAGCACAGATTTAGAATGCTGTATCAGCATGTTTATAAAACAGCCGGAAGTGATGTGATGCCAGGAGACAGCCAATTCCTGTTTCCATAAGCTGTTATGCAAGCTGAACTTCAAGACATACCTTGAGAGTCAGGTAGAGCTGAATGTATCTGATGAGAGGTGAGCAAAACCGGAGAACAGGACCTTGCAGCCCTCGATTAGAAGCCAGCAGCGCTGTCAACCGTTAGAACAAAGCCTGTGTTCAGGTTTCTTTGAGATTTGTACTTAAATAAATACCATTAAAAATATGTGACCAAATATTTGCTTCAAAGTCCTTTGATGTGGGGCTGGAGACATGGCTCAGTAGTTAAGAGCACTGGCTGCTCTTGCAGAGGACCCATGTTCAGTTCTCAGCACTCACATGGTAGTTAACAACCATCTCTAACTCCAGTTCCAGGGTATGTGACATTCTCTTCTGACCTCCTAGGGCATTGCACGACATGGGTGCACTTACATACACTCAAGTAATACACTCATACACATAAAAAATAAAATAACAAATAAGATAGCTTTTAAAAAGTACTTTGAGGTAATAACTTTTTTGTTTTTATGGGTAGGAAAATAATATGCTAAACAGATTTGTTTGTTTCAATATGCACTTGATTAACAGCTGTTATTTTTTAACGTTTCTTTTAAAATTAACTGTTACTTTAATTTATTTTAT
>NW_008334929.1:2564082-2612993 GCF_000622305.1 Nannospalax galili | reverse complement strand
GAACTGGAGTTACAACAGTTGTTAACCACCATGTGGGTGCTGGGATTGGAACCTGGGTCTATTGCAAGAACAGCCAGTGTTCTTAACCACTGAGCCATCTCTCCAGTCCCGTATATTTCTTTTTAAAAAATATTTTATTTATTATTTTTATTTTACGTGAATGAATGCATTGCCTGGGTGTGTGTAAGTGTACCCGTGGCGTGCAGTGCCTGTGGAAGTCAGAAGAGAGTGTTGGAGTCCCCTGGAACTGGAGTTACTGATGACTGTCAGCCACCATATGGGTGCCCAAAATCGAACCCAGGTCCTCTGCAAGAGCAGTCAGTGCTCTTAACTACTGAGCCATCTCTCCATCCCCCACAAATTAACTATGTTTCTTAATTAGATAAAATCATGATTTCAAAGTAAAAACTACACGAGATACAATAAATATCAACCCTTGTCTTCAAGGATTCTCTCCATCCCTGAATAGATACTTGTGTTAGTTTGGGGAGCTTGTTCCTTGAAGCATGGAGGGGATGCTTCACTTCTTTCATGAGTGCACTAAGCCGGAAACACAGAAGAACACGCTTGTGTCTTTCCATAATGTTCAAGCAATTTGTCATAAAATCCACTTACCTTGCTAGCTTGGCCTGGGAAAATTTAAGCTCTTTTATCTTAGTTATTAATACTAACTAATTTCATAGACCATAGAGTGAGTATATCTATATATCTGTATGCATGTATATGGGTTATAGAAGGAATACAAGATAGAGAAGCAGAGTCCAAGAGGTTTCACAAGTGGGCGTGAAGAGGCTGTGTTGATAAGGAGCCAGACCACTGCCGCAAGGGAGCTGCTTCCAGAGTTGCTGGAGTCGGGTTTGGGAAAGAAGCCATGGCCTTCAGCTGTAAGGAGGGTCTGGAGCAGGAAACCATGGATCAGGTCTAGGTCCATGTCCAGATGAGCAAACGGGTAGATGGGCAGTCAACTGAGTAGGCTGCATCAACAGAAGGGGACTGAGTGGAGTTGGTTGGTCCTTGGTCCTTGACTCACACCGGGTATTGGATAACAGGCTGATATGGGCCATGCCTTTGAAGTGTTAGGGTCCACCCACTATGGGGTCCAGCTGGGGGAGTTGCACCCTTCCTTGGTCTGGTGTGTCCGGTAAGTTCTTGGGATGGGTATTTTTATATGATTTTAATGAGCCATGTGCCCCCACAGTTTCAACTCACCCAAATAAGTGTATAGGATCTTAAAGAATAAGTCATTCCCAGGAATAAGTTATTTATCAGTCCTTTCTGGGTTGGTGGTGCCTGAAAGATGGTACAACCTCTGGGTCCACCAGGAGCTGGAGTCATCCTTCATCCCTCAGAATGGAGTCAAAATCTGCTTATAAAATGGAGTTTCTTCAGTTCCAGGGGATCCAGCAGCCTCTTCTGTCCTCCGGAGGCATTGCATGACATGGATGCACTTACCTACATGCAGGCAATACAAACACACACACACACACACATAAAATAATAAATTATATATATTATATATATGGACTTTCTAGGGCAATGCACAGCTGACAAGCCACTGTTTTATACAGTATAGAGGAATTTAGCATAGGGCACAGTCTGATCTCTTTTTCTATGACTTCTCATTCTGTATTTAATCGGTCCTTTCATCAAGAACAAATAACACTTCACTGAATATCATTAGTATCGCTGGGTAAATTCCTAGAAATGGTATTTCTTGGCTAAGGAGCAGAGGCATATGTAATTGTGTTGATATTATCTCTTCTTTTTCAGTGACTCTGTGGTTTCACACTCCATCATCATTGTATATGTGAGAACACCCTTTTCCAAAGGACGCGTTTATCTGCGTGATAGGCAATTCTGAGGCAGGTGCTTCATGGATTTTGCTTAGGGGAATATAGTTTAGAAATTTTTATGATAGAACCAAAGAGAGACCAAAATGCTGCTCAGAAGTGCTATTTAAAACCGATTAAACCATGACTGTTCAAATTGTGGTTTGGAGTTGAAGTGAGTTACATCTGCATTCCAGTGTTTTATCCAATTCACAGAAGAGAAGGCTTAGTAATGCATGAAACTGATTACATTAGTACATTGCAGCCTTCCACACACCAAGGATGAAGAAGGCCTTAGCAGCATGAACCTCAGAATTTTCAGAAGCTGAGAGGCCACAGAAGAAAGCAGAGGCACACATACTTGCATTACGGTGTTCAGAAGACCTGACAGCTGGTGCTTTAGAGGCAGCACAGCAGCGATAGTGAGGCCTTCCTCCACTCTCGAGGCTCCAGGACTTACCCCTGCTCATAGGCATAATAGGAAATGTGCCTTTAGTTTTTGTGGACTCCCTGCTGCAGTGGTTGCTCAAGAGTTAAGATGAGTTTGAGCCTGAGATACTAAAGGAAAAGAGGCTCCTGTTCTACTCTAATAGTGGGTGACTTTGATACAAGGTGATGGGAAATTGACAAAATGGTGGAAGTCTAATTTATAATGCCATCCTAGAGCTGGGTCTATTTTATAGGGAACGAGGGACATGCTCTACATTGCCTCACGTTCAAGCCTTCATGGCTGTCTACCAGGAAAGGACCATGAAAAGAGAATCCAGTAAGGAAACTTGGGATAGCTTAGGTAATCACCATCTGTGCCTAAACCCTATCTTTCAAACAAGAATCAAATGCAACAGGGATCGGGGGCAGTATCTCCTCCCATTTTGTAGAGCTCTACCCCACCTGTACATTCTCCCATTAAGCCTGAGTCACCGGAAAAAAAGGGGAACCAGCTGTGCAGAGATCACTAGGAATGGAGCTTCCTACCAACCACCTTCCCCTATGCCTGCAGCACTCTCCTTAAAAGAAATGGCTGGTACCAAGGGGGGCAGTATAAGTCCTTGTCCCCTTTTTAGTCACAGACTCCAATAATCCAAGAATCTCAGAAATTTCTCTGAAGACCCTTCAGAGTTTTGAGTAAATTTCAGACCTTAACTTAAGCTTATGCACTTACATGGAAAGATTCACATTCAGTGTTGGCCACTTACAATATATATCCCTGGGTCGGGGGGGGGGGGCAGGATCTTGGAAGCAAAAAGGCACAAAGATGAATTATTCAGTCAAAGTCCTAATGTCTGTCTGAACAGAGCACAGGTCACCCCTGATCAAAAACACACTGATGGGGATGATCACACCCCAGCAGGAGCCCATAGTATAGAATGACAGAAAGCTTTAGTGCAGGAATGAAAAACTACATTAAGAAACCTGTTAAGTAGAACAAAATCAGGAGACCACTCAGAGAGGAAAGAAAATCCCATCTTATTTCTTAACAGCTAATGAGTCTTTCAGGAAATTCACCAGCCTGCATGTCTTATCCTTAAAGGAGAAGCCCTTTTAGGTCAGCATTTTTTAAAAGATTTTATTATTTTTATTTTATGTGTATGCGTGTATTGCCTGCACGTAGTAAGTGCACCTGTGTCGTGCAATGCCCGTGGAGGACAGAAGAGGCTGTCAGATCCCCTGAAACTGGAGTTACAGTCAGGTGTTAACTGCCATGTGGGTGCTGGGATTCGAACCCAGGTCTTCTGCAATAACAACCAGTGTTCTTAACCGCTGAGCCATCTCTCCAGCTAGGTCAGCTTTTTATTAGCCAGTCAGTAGCTGAATTTGCTGAAATATTCAGAAACTACATACGGAGCCTTGGAATCCTCAAGCTTAGATGTTGAAGAATGTGCTTAGCATTCAACAACCAAGACCTGGCAGGAGACGACTAGAAAAAGAGGAGAGAGAGAAAAGAGCCAGACAATTGGACTTGCCCTTGAATATGCCATTGGTTGGGTCTGTCCACCAAGACATTCCCATAAGTCTCAGAGAACAAAAGGCTGAAGTGAGGCATGGTTCAAGTACAAAAGCCCAGGTCATTGGGCACATGACTGCATCAAACCACTTCTGTGGCCATGTCTGATGTGTAAGGACCCAAGGCTGCCAGGTGACTTATTCCCATTCTTAGAGTAGGAAGAGGCCAATTGCCAACATCCTGCCAACCTTACAGGACTGAGGGTGCCTGGACAATAGGCTGGTTCCAGCTCCTGACATCTTGATCTCTGCTGAAGCAACTGGTTACCCTAGACATGGCATGCAAAAAAGTTAATCTGCTTATAGCTACTGGGGTCACTCACTCAATTCTTACCTCTTTGCTTAGAACTCTTTCATTCCAGCTTATAGAGATAGTGTGGTAGAAGGAACCCCTCATTTTCAATATTTTATTTCCTCAGGACAGTGCCAATTTGATGACCAGGTTTTTAATCGTGCATTTATGGTGGTCCCTCAATGCCTTTCTTGTTTATTTACCAAGAGCCAGTCTTGCAACTCAGCATTGTCCCAAGAGTCATGATGGCCCTAGTCTCTGAAATGCCCCAAGAAATTCTAACAATGGTGGACTCAGTTGTTCAAGCCTAACTGCATCACAAATCAAAATCCAGTTAAAGCCTTGTGTTAGTTGTCCCAACAGAAAGCAGTACTCACTAGGAGAGAATGCCAGACTAGAATTATAACCTGGCATTAAGCTTTCGAAAGCATAGCCTGCTAGTCCCTTGCCAGTTCCCCATAACACCTCAGTCTTTCGAAGAGTCAAGTCAAATGGAGAATTCTGCACGATTCAGAGCCTTAGGCTTGTTCGTGAGGCAATAATCCTACTGTATCCTCTGCTGGCTGATCCCTAGTCTCTTCTAGCTCAAGTCGACTAAATAGTATACTGAGTTAGAACTAAATGTCTTTGTTGTTGTTTTTTTTTTTTTTTTCATTCTTTTGTATTGTGACTGTGGCTGTTTGACTGAGACTTGTCTCCCATAGTGTTTGGACACTTAGTCCCCAGTTAGTGGAGCTGTTTGGGGAGGGTCATGGAACCAGGGTGTGGCCATACTGGTGGAAGCACATCACTGGGGGTGGGCTTTGAGAGTTCATAGCTTGCCTCCTTCCTGTCTGTCTTTCCCTGTTTCCTGTGCCTGCTTGAAGATGTGAGAACTCTGTTTTCTGCTCCTGTGGCCTCTGCCTCCATACCTTCCCACCATGATGCCCTCTTACTTGTCTGGAAGTGTAAACCCAATAAATGCTTCCTTCTGTAAATTACGTTGGTCATGCTGTTTTATCACAACAATGGAAAAGTAACCAATACAATGACTTGGTTGCTTATGAGTGGAATGGCTCAGTTACTGGAGTTTGCTAAGAGTACACTTGGACAGAACTCCCTCAAGGGTTCAGGGAGAGCCCATACCTTTTTGGAAGAAAAATATATTAGGGAGCTAATTTTGCCAGAAGGAGCCATTCTTTAATATACAGATGATATGTTTATATGTTGCCCTATCAGGGAAAACTCAAATTAAAATGCTATCAGAATCTTAAACTTCCTTGTCTCTCAAGGCAATCAAGTCTCTCCAGCATATGGCCCCAGTAACTTTGACAGGAAGTGCAATACTTGGGATATGTTTGACTTCAAGTCATGACAGTTTTCTTCTTTGCAAGAGCCATAATTGAGCTAATTCTCTCATAGACAAAGCAGGCTTTGATCCGATAGGGGGATGGCTAGATTTTATTGAAAGTGAATTCCCAATTTTGGCTTAATGGCAACCTCTCTATAAAACTGTCAAGGGCCCAGATTCTGAGCCTTTTGTATGGGTCGGTTGGTCAGATAAAATGGAATCTCACAAAAGCCCTAGCATTGAGCACTTTCAGGCTCTAAACGCCCTTCTTTCTGTTTGTGGCAGAAAAACAAAGCTGTGCGCTTGGGGTGCTGACACAACATTTAAGGTCAGAACTGGGGTCTGGAGCACATTTTTCAAGTAAATTAGATGCTGTAGCACCAAGGTGGCCCCTTGTCTAAGAACTGTGGCAGCCATGGGGCTGCTAGTCAAACAAGCTTGTGTGCTATTTTGAAGGGCGGCCATTAAAACCCCTTATACTCCAAGTACAGGTTATGCTAGAATTAAAAGGACATATATGATTAACTGGAAGTAGATTAACACAATATCAGCCAATCTTCCAGATGACCCAGAGGTAATTATCAAAACTTGTGGCACCATAAATCTTGCCTTAATTATGCTCAGAGAAGGTCCTTCCAATCGGACTCACTTCTGTGCTGAAACCATCTCTTCCACTTGAGGGCTGGACTGACCTAAGCCTCCAGCCATTCCTGGACAATCCAGAGGAAGTACAGTTTACTGATGATATAGTTACTGTTGGTTATATTCTAAATAGAGAATGGAGGCAGAATATGGTCAGAAAGAATGTAGTACTTGAAGCTTTCCCATTGCTGCCTTCTACCTGGCCCCAAACACTGAACTAATAACCCTAACAAGAGAACTAATTTGGGAGAAAGGGAAAAAGATTAATATTTGTGCTGATTTGAAGTATTTCTTCATGCTCTTATATGTCCAAGCAGCCATCTGTGGATGGTTAGCAGCCAACAGCTTGCCTATAAGACAAACAAGAGCTTCTAGATCTATTAGAAGCCATCCAACTCCCCAGTCAAGGGGCAGCCACTCACTGCAAAGGCCATCAGAACAACACATGTGATGTAGCCAAAGGAGAGAGGGAAAAGGAACCTTATAGACCCACCTACTGTTTGCACTGCTCCATCTGAAAATGAGTGGCATAAACACAAAGTAAAAGCCCCAAGAAGAAAAGTGGGCTATTGAATAATGATCCCAAAGGGGATCATGGATCTATGTGGAGAATAAAATACCATTACCCCAGGCCCTCCAGTGGAAAATAATTAAGGCAATTCCTGACTCATTGGCATTTAGATGCTACCCTAGAAATGATAACTCAGCTGTTCATAGCACAGGGTCTAACCTCCACACTGAAAAATGTATGTCAGGCCTGTTCTCTGTGCATACATAACAACTCCGGCTATGGGGACTATTAGCCCCTGTGGATCAAGAACTCATACTTTTGATTCTAGCTTGTGCTTTTGGTTCTTGTATCCTAAACCTAATAATTTGACTTGTGTCTTCTAGAATCCAACAATTACTGTGAATAAAAGTGATGAGACACCAACCAAGGCTACCAAAAGTGGCTGGCCCAGAAAGACCTCAGCCTGAGATGGAACCTCCCCTCCAACCCACGCATGGAATAGGAAGAGTTCTGGCCTTTTCGGGGTCTGTGTCCATCATCATCTTGGAAGCAGCTTAGAAGATGACCATCACATTGTACATCCCCAAAAGATTCTGAGACACAGCCCTCAGGGAAGAACAGAGGCAGAGCCAGAAGCGATGGGGAAGGAGGCTCCGAGGTTCGCATAGGAAAGGCAGAGGCGTAGGAAGCTCTTAGTCCACGTGAGCTGCGTCCAGCCACCCATTCAGAGATGCACTGTTGGTCATGTGGGAAGAGAATCTCAGCTGCCTGTCCCGGACATGTCAGCTGAGTTCTCAGATAAATTGTTAGCTGAGTTCTCAAATAAACCAGTTCCAGCCAGTGACCAGCTGAGAGGGGCTTCAGGAA
The DNA here is from genome assembly GCF_000622305.1 of Nannospalax galili. Taxonomy (NCBI): domain Eukaryota; kingdom Metazoa; phylum Chordata; class Mammalia; order Rodentia; family Spalacidae; genus Nannospalax; species Nannospalax galili. Next base: position 2,605,518 of record NW_008334929.1, on the reverse strand, counting down.
TCATTACAGGTGAGACAAGAGCCCCTTGGAAAGCCCAAAGTAGCTTCTCCTCATGTCCTCCCATCATTTCAAGATGCCTTTGAACTTTTTCCCAGTTGACTGTCCAGATAGCACAAATACAGAAAAGGCCCAGCCCCAGGAGAGAGGTGTATCCATCCTAGAACTCTTAATAAGCACTTCTCACAACTACCTTTCTGACCCAGCCTTGTGGGTTTATTTATTTATTTTATTACTCCAGAGATGTCATTCCATCTGTGCTCACTCTATCCCGAGAACTCAGCTTTTAATGGCCCATCAAAATGCTCAAAATGCATGGCTCTTATCTTCTTAATGGTTTTTATTTCTGAATCTCAATCACAACTCATCTGTTGAGTATGAGGTTACATTTCTCTGGATTCTTAATCAGTATGTGGTCCCTGACGAAAATAGCTGGAAAATATTTTTAAAAATATTTATTGTTTTTATTTTTTGTGTATGGGTGTATTGCCTCCATGTATGTAAGTGCACCCATGTCATGCAATGCCCCTGCAGCCCAGAAGAGGGTGTCAGATCCTCTGGAACTGGAGTTATGGATGGTTGTTAGCTGCCATGTAGATGCTGGGAACTGAACTCAAGTCCTCTTTGAGAGTAGCCAGTGCTCTTAACCTCTGAGTCATCTCTCCAGCCTACTAGCTGGAAACATTTGTTGTTTTGTCTAGATAGATGATTCACTGCAAATCTGTTTGGCTACAATAAAACTCTTGTGTTTTTGCTAATAATTTATAAATCTTACAAACAATCTTCCTTTTATGCAGATCTTTTATGAGGTATGAGGTAGTGCCTCATTTTCAGTGGAATGACATACGAACTTAGAATGAAAATCTACCTGTAATAGTAACCATTTCATGATGAAATCACAGTTTATCTGAACTCGTGCTTTAAAGCAATCAAAGTGCTTATCCTAACAGGTAGAAAGAATAGGAAAAAGTGAATTAAGAAAACAAGTGGCCATTTCTGACTTGATTATAAAACAATCTTCTCTGTAGTAAAATGATGTTGTGGAGGTCTTCTCCAATTACATTCAGTCAATGGCTTCTGAACCTTGTACCTAAAGTGGTCGATAGCAGAACTGAACTGCATTGATGAGTGATGGTCGATGTGGTCATCATCGTGCCCTTTGCCCCCTCTGATGGTCCTCCCCCGCACAACTCTGAGGAAGTACCACAGGCCTCCCAGCTGCTGTGACCCTAACCCAATCCAGTGCTGCCTCCACCACCACAGACTGACTCCAACCTCTCCTCCAATGTCAGGTTCAGGCAGAGATGCCCATTTCCTCTGATTATTTTTGGTTTAGATCCATTTTTTTAGATTTACCAAGGCGGGAGAGATGGCTCAGCAGTTAAGAGCCCTTGTAGGCCTAGACAGGCAACAATCAGCCTCCAACAACTCTCAGTCTAGGCCTGCCCTGCCACACATCTCTCTCCTCCCCTCTGGGCCCTCCTCGTTCAATTGAGTTGGCATGGGTCCTGTGCTCGATACCACCATTGCCCCAAGTTCACATGTGCAAGCATCCAGTGGCCTGAAAGTCTCTGCTTAACCTGTGCTCCTCAGTGTTTCTGTTGTTAGCGAATGAGATGGGTAATCTTGACGGCCAATTTGACAGGATTTTTGAATCACCATGGAAACACATCTGAGCATATCTGTAAGGGAATATCTGGATTAGGCTAATACAGATGAGAAGACCTGCCCTAAATGTGGTCAGCATCACTCTGTTCCTGTAATCCTAGAGTGAACAGGAAGGAGACCATGGGCTGATCACAGCATTCACCACCGTCAGCTGCCTCAGACCCGTGCTGCCTACCTACCATGGTGGGCTGGACTGTCAAACTGAGTCAAAGCAAACTCTCCTTCCCTTAAATGCCTCCTGACCAAGCGTTTGATCACAGCAAGGAAAGCAATCCAGTAAAATTTATTGATTTTGTTTTTTTTGTAAGGCTGAACTTATCTCCCTGTTTATCAATATTCTCTTACTAAACGAATTCTACTCATTTGTAAAAATGAATACATTTCATCTTGGCTGATAAAATTGATTTACTATATCAGTTGAAATCTGATAATATAGTTCTATTTATAAATTATAGTTCCTAAATTGTAATGTCTAGGTGTCAGTCTTCATGATTCTTGAGTACAGGGCTTCTTGTGAAAGGGGTTAAATGCCATCATGTCATTTGGTTAAATAGCTCATTCTACCTGGCTCTAGAGGCAAATACAGATTTCTCACTTGAGATAAATTAGATCATATTTTAAAAATCAATGCGATTATTATTCTTCCAATCCTCTTTAGATTTATGATCCTAATTATTTATGATTTGAAGTTTCACTCAATACTGATTGGCTCTTAATGTGGTTGCTGATCCTAAGTCTGATGGTGAATTTGTGACATCTTTCTTCAGTTCAATAAGGTGAACAGAACAGAATTACATAATGCCTAGCTAGTTTTAAAAAACCATAGGGAATCATATTAGTCTAACAACCTAATGACAAATTAAACATACGGTATCACTACATGACTCCATGTGTATAGCTAAAGGCCACATAACAAGAAACAGTGCCAGACAGGAGAAACCTTCCATGAGTTGTTGGCCAGGGTGGTCCAAGAGACTCCCAAAATCACACAGGCTATTGTTAGAGCCCTTGATTGCCTCCTAGAACTTGAAGGCAAGACCCTACTGCTAAAGACAGAGCATACTTTGGACACAGGATTTGGAACAATAGAGCTGAACTGACCTGAAACCACTTCCCTGAAGGTGAGCTCTCACAGCTTTGGAGAGCGCTATGAAGGTGCCAAGGGAAAACATCAATGGATAATCCAACACCAGCTTCAAGACCAAATAACCACATCAATGGCCAGCATGGTATAGGACATTGGTGTAGTAGTGGTACTTTTATTTTGGGTACAATCAACAGCTACCTCACTGGACTAAAACCCCACTCAGTGGGAGGAAACCCAAGTGTGGTACTGTAAACAAAGTACACACAGGGCTGGAATGGTCACAGATCTTAGACAAAACCCCAAGACTGTTACATCCCTAGACCAATGTAATTTCTTACTATGTGCAAAATATATATCCTTATATTTACAAATATCCCAGTCACCACTCATCAAAGAAACTTATTTTGCACCAATTGGAAACTATTACTAAGTACCACAACTGGTCACACACAGACATTGTCTATGTATTGCCCAGGTCTAAATGATACATCTAGAGTGTAACCTCTACACCTAAGATGCACAGAACATAGAACAGGGGTAAAGAAGAGGGCACTAATGAATCTCCCAGTTCTCATTAATGAAGCTCCCTCATGCAACAGAGGGCCAGGAACACAAAAGGTCACAAATGGCCAAAGTGTAGAGAATGCTGGTTCTTGGACAGGATCCCTTTATTAAACTTCACCCACCCAGGGCTCAGGCAGCATCATGGAAGTAGGGGTGCACAGATGGTAGGAGCCAGGGAGGAGATGTACCACGTGGAAACAGAGCCCTACAAGCTCCTGGGACCCTGCTCCCAAGCATGTACATCTTAATGTATTTAATTTTGTCTTCACTTAATATACATGTCTGAAGAAAGTATGATGGTTACAGACTAACAAACTTAGAATATTAGAATTCTGTGCCTTCAGTTGTACGGTGGTCAGGAAACTCATGTAGCCCCACATTAAACCATGTGTTCAGGAGTGTTGGATTATGAGGATGGTTGTTGAAGCTGAATGGCAGAAAACATGCTCAGCACGTGCAAGACCAAAGGAAAGAAAAAAGAAAGGACAATTGCTATTTTCATTTTACAATTCTGAATTTTCTTTCAAATTGTAATTTATTTGGACTGGCACAAGATACATGTTAAACACATACTCATTATTTTACTTTTATTGCTACTAAACAGTGATAATATTTTTATTTACTTTAAAATTTTTATGTGCTTATTTAATTTAAAAATATATTTATTATCTTTGTTTTGCCTGCACATATGCAAATGTACCCATGTTGTGCAATGCCTGTGGAGGTCAGGAAGGGCATCAGATCCTCAGGAACCGGAGTTGTGGATGGTTGTTTGCTGCCATGTGGGTGCTGGGAACTGAACCCGGGTCCTCTGCAAGAGCAGCCAGTGCTGTTAACCACTGAGCTATCTCTCCAGACCCTACTTGCTTAATTTGTAAGACATGGTCTCTCTATGTAGTTCAGGCTGGCCTGAGGGTGGTTTTTTTGGTTTTTTTTTTTTTTTTTTGTCTTTTTGAGACAGGATCTCCCTGCAACCACAGCTGTCCTGGAACTCACTATGTAGACCAGGCTGGCCTTGAACTCACAGAGATCCACCTGTCTCTGCCTCCTGAGTGCTGGGATTAGAGGCATGTGCCACCATGCCCGGTTATGGCCCCAGTGTTTTTTATATAGCTCAGGCTGATTTTGAACTTCCCTGCCTTCACCTACCTAGCAGATGTGTGTACTAGGCTAGTGCTGATATTTTTGACTATTATGATAAACAACAGCACATGTTCTTACTGGCTTTAAGTAACATAGTATATTCTAGTTAACTTTGTCTATGCTGTACCTGCTGTTGAAAATAACACAGTACCAGTTTTTGTGTTGAGTTTCTAAGTGTATCTACATAATATGACAATCCAGTCTCTTTAACTATATGGCTTTAAATTATGATGTTGTATGACTATAAGGAAAGCTACAGCAGGCTCAGGAGCTTAGATGACTATATCTGGTTCTAATAGTGGATGTCGTAGCTTCAGCCATTTAGACATCCTTCTGCCAACGGCTACACTGAGTTTCTAACCACTGTGAATTTAAAGTGACCATAAGGACACAATACATGGGTCCTCCCATGAAGAGGTGGAGTCTGTCTTACCATCCTTTGAATCTGGGATGGTCCTGTGCAAACTGAACAGTGCAACACAAAGAAACGACACATGTACAACCTCTGGCCTCAAAAGGCCTGGTGCCCTTTTTCATCATCCCAGACTTCTGAGTGAGGCTCTCATATCATTCAAACCCAGCTAATTGACAAGTGATCCCATATTGAACAAAAGGTATAGCAATACAAACTTAAACCTACATTAGTCATAAGGCCAATGTCTCTGGCCAGTTGAGTCATAGAATCATAAGACACAGTATTTTTTTTTAATTTTTATTTTCAGTACATTAAATTTACTCATAAAAACATTCTAGAAAGGTACAATTTTTCCTTTTTTAACAAAGTACAATAAAACATAAAAAACCCAAAATAATATTTGACATTTACAATTCAAAATCAAATTAGCAGACTATTAAATATTTACAAACTATATCTTTTAAAAAAATATTTATAAAGCTACATGTAATTTTGTAGCCTTGACTAAAAAATGGCTGAAAAGTGGGAGAATTTTCCTTCATTCCTAAAAAGCAGAGAAGCCCAGTAGAAGCTGTGAGGGTTTCAGTCTTGGTACCAACATGTCCTGTGTGCGTGAGAGGCCAGCATAGTATGTGGTTTTCTAAAGTATTGCCAAGTGTTGGCTAAAGATGCCCATGTTCATTTAGACCCTTGGGACAGGTCAAGACCTGCAATGGGGAGTCATACTTACTTTGGAAAGGACAGCTGTTCCTGCTCAGGTTCCTCAGGACCATCCTCAGGGATGAGGTTGGGCAACAGACGCCCTTACAACTTTTAAGAGGTCAGCAGGTGAGGTCAGCAGGTAATGCTGCGGCCAGTAGGGCAAGCAGGTTGTAAAACTAGAGTGCATCAGACCAAACACCAGGAAGCAGGAAGCGACAGGAAGGAGGAGGGGGAAGAGAGGGAGGAGGAGGAGGAAGGTGAGATCCAGTTCCCTTGGGTCAGGATGGAAGCCTGGTGGTCTGTGCTCACAAGGGCTGTGTGACAGTGTGTGGGCAAAGATGCTGCCACTGTCATTGCCTCAACATGTCCCTGTGGTATGAAGCAGGCCGACTTGCAGGACAGGACTAGAGTCTAGCTCTGGAGTAAAGTTACAGAAGCTACTGACTATGAACAAGCCGACTGCTCTCATCTTGGGGAGATGATGGCTACTGGTTTTCCAGTACCCAACTGTATGTGTTCAAGAAAACGATTCTGTGGCATAAGTGCTAGCTCCCAGTTTCTCAGTGCTCTTCAGCAATTAGGAGTTTTAGCATTAAAACACTCCAATTTTCAGTATTTACTGTGAAATCAAAATTAGAAAGTAAGGTAGAAAATCTGAAATGTTTCAACAAGGTTAAACGGCTATGCTGTCTGTTGTGCTCTCCTTCAATCTGAACATCCGGCTCTCCTCATCCTGGAGATGGAAACATGGTTAAGAACACATGACAGAGCTACAGAGCAGGCCAGGGCCAGAGCCTGGATGCCACAGCCTTCTGGCACTGGGCAGTTTCAGGAAGATGACTGGAAAGGGCTGGTATGCTCTTCTTAACCTACCGAGTCTGAGGAGATACAAGGAGCTTGCCAGGCTTAACTGACTTTGGCTGCTCTTGGAGAAACAATACTGCCAGCAAACATTCTCGGGCAGCTCGAGGGACTCATGCCGAGGACCTCGCAGACGGATCTGACTCTGTGGGGCGTGTTGCGTGTTTACGTCTTGATAAAGCCGGCACAGCACACAAGCGCTTTCAGAGGCGCAGGTTTCCAAACACAGACCTCCAGGGATCAACAGCTGAGCCGGTCGGTGCGTTCCCCTCATCCCCAAATGCCACACTTCAAAAGGAAGTTTCCTCCGACTTCTGCCGTCTTTCAGGTTAACAAAATAGGTAACAGCAGACACTTCCATTCTCTGCACTGACCACTACAACAAAAAACTTTAAAGTACGGTATTTTTCTTTTGCTATGAGACAGTTTTCAACAATTTCAGTGTTGAGATAGGATTTATTTAAAATATTTCTTTGTTTAAACTGCCCCCCCCCCAAATTTAAGTTTGGCTTTCAGCACATATCCAGGCCCCTGTAATGGCCTTCAGAAATATTAAAATCGTAAACATCAATGAGCACTCTGTCCTTCCTTATTAACATAAAGGACAAATTCCAGTCTGATACTCTTTAAGGCAAAGTTGCGTCAGTTCTTGTTACGTGACATTTGTAGTGTTTGTACGTAAAAGATAACAGAACACCCCAGCTGCGGCTGCAGCTCGCATCACCAGCACCTCAGACCTGGAAATAATACTGAGCAGAGAGCACAGGTCTGTTGGTTCTGCATTGCATAGAAATGAGAACTACCAAAACAACACGACAGAGCTCTCCTAAACCTGCCATAAACGGGTACCAGCTGTCTTCTTTGGTTCCCACCAAGTCAGGAAACCAACCTCAGAGTCTGAAACCTTGTACTACAATACCTCTGATGCCAGGCTGGTTTTTGATTTACACAATTTGGTCCCAGCTGGAGGATGGTCTGACCACTGTGATTTTCTTCTTCATAAATACGTAACTGGAAAATCCTTGGCAAGACCTTCAGCACCAATCAGCATTTTAATACTGAAGGCTTCAGCATTTTAAATAATGTTATCTGAGCAGAAAATTCCCTTTAACTTTGAAGGACTAAGTCCCCAAATTTCAGATGAAAATGCTTTTGTTCTGGTGGCCTGAAGTGTAGAAGCCCCAGTGAGGACTTTGAATCCTCTGCAGAGTGAGGCCTCCCGTGTCTGGTAAGTGCTCCCCGGGCCTTGCTTCTCTCTACTTGAGTTTTCCAGGCAATTTTAACGGAATTAACTATCAACACAGAGCCTAATAGAGAGGACACTGACAGGAGAATGTCATAGGACTGTATTACTGATGAACCATCTGTCTTGAGGGTGAATCTGTCAGCAGTAAGCTCTGGGGTGGGATCCCGGGGAAGCTGTGTGACACATGACAGATAGCCCGCTTCCTGAAGGACAGTGCATTGGCCAACTCACAAAGTCCTGGTTCCTGTGTCCCTGGGAGCTGGTTCCTGGTGGAGAGAGACACAGTAGTTCATTAAGCTGCTAGATTTCGAAGTGATTTGTCATGAAGAAATTGTCAGCTAATGTGTGAAATCTGTTACAATGCACGTGCTGGAAATGCAATACTGTGGTGATACAATGCAAATGTCAGTCACTTGCCACTGGCTTTGGGGCAGAAGAAAACAGAAAGTTTCTTGGGAAAGAGGCGTGGTCAGTTTCTTCATAAGCACGGAAATACCCAGCAAGATGAATGTCACAAATGGAACACAGGCTGAAGCAACGGGTGGTTCCCTGTTCATTTTGTCAAGAGCCACTCCAGGGGAGCTCTGAGAGGAATATCTTCACGAGATGATGGGAGAGAACTTACACATACTGAGGGTAACAAAACCTCTTGTGAAATGTTATTTTAAGGAAAAGAGAAATGAAGTGAAAGTTAATTTTTTTCTTGAGATGAGAAAAATGAAAACATGTTTTTGTGGTGATGTACAAGATGGTAAAAGAGAAATAAGGGAGAAAAACTTTTGTCACAAACCTACTGCATCCCGCCATGTCTTCCCACCTTGAATGAGTTTTATGGGTAATGGTTAGAGTTGTTCCTTCTGCAGTCTGGACTTAGAGCTGCTTGTCAGGTTGTGGTCCCAACTACTGAGATGCTTTCAGGTTGTTCTTGATCCATATGCCTTACATAGACGACAAAGTTCTGTAAACAGACACATGCATCTTGAAGGATCTTTCATAGTGTCTTACTAAGGCTCAATTGGTACAATTCTTTATACAGAAAAGTCAAAGGCACAGGTGTTTTCTGAAATGACATCTTTCTGCTAAAGTTATCTTTAAGTTTTATAGGCAAATTGAGCTAGAAAATGATTCCTTGAAGATGTGATGGGGCTCCTTAGAGACAGATGCATGCCAGCATGGCCGTAGCTGCTGCTGACGGTGCTGCCTCATGCTGGCGTGAGGTTTGGCAGCCGCTGGTTTGAGCTTGCTCCACGTCCCTTTGCTGTTCTAGTGCCCCTTAGTTCTGCCATGCCTTTAAAGCTCCCTAAATTCTAATATGAATCAGTGCCTACCAACCCCAGGGGCTTTCAGTTCCCTGCCTCAGCGATGGCCTGGTTGGACTCTGATTGATCAGTGTGTGCTGAGCTAATTTTCAGAACCTCACATACGACCTCTTTTCATACTTGTTTTGAATGATCTCTTTAAAGCTCAAACTCCAGGCAATTTAAAAAATATTATTGATCATCTTGCATCTTTAGGATGGATGGTAACCAAATGAACACATTTTTCTCCAATTAATGTCTTTATGTATTGATTACTCTTGCTATTATGAATTACTCAGAAAGAACTACAGAAGTATTTTGACTTTGTTTCAGATCTTTGCAGCTAAGTGAAAAGTGTGACAAAATACCTAGAAATTACAGGTACAGGCTTTGCTGCTTGAGATGGAAAAAGGATGAAAAGGAATATTGTTCAGAGGCCTGTGGTACTTGAAACCTAAATTGAGTTTTCTTGTTTATCAGGCTCTGAAAAACCTGCATTCAACCAAGAGCACAAGCAAAACCCTGAACACCCTCTTCTGTTGCATCCAGAGAGCCCAATGCTCCGAAACTCTGCCAGAGCACCTTGCCCTCTTGTTTCTGCACCAGAGGCTGTGCTGTGCACCCCTGCTGTGTTCCTCCACACCTCCACAAATCTCACTGGATGGCAGTCACCCACTGTGCCTGCTATGTTCCTGGTGCTCAGGACAAGTGTTGGCAGTCGGGAAATATTCCTTAAAAGAGAGACATAGAGACTGTATGAGGATTTCTGCTGTTCATCTGAATGACAGCACTGGACATGCGGAGTGTCAGAGTGTCGCGTGGGCAGCTGACTCCCCAGGTGTGTGAGGAGCGCTCTTCTAGAGGTTAGCTCAGGAGCGCTTGCCTGTCATTGGCTGCGGGTCAAGGACTGGATCACAAGGATTGTGGGGTGGTGATGGGTCAGGCGACAACATGGGGTCTTCCCACCCTGTGCTGTTCTGCCACCAGCTCCACCTCTGCCCTGAAATGATTTAACCCTGGTTTCCAGGAGGGATTAGGCACATAAGGACAAGAGGTTTCTATAGTCCATTACTTTTAATATCACATGCAAAAGTCACCCCTTTGCAACATGTTATGCTTTTTTCCTTCTTAAAAGCTTTTAAAATGTCTACCAAAAGTAAGTTTAGTTTGGGTAAGTAAATGTTTCCAAAATCTTATTTGAACATAGCTACTTTTATTTCCAGACAGACCTACCATTAGAACAGGGGCCTGCCCCTTTAGGACACTGGCCACTCTTTTTTTTTAAAAAGTATTTTACTTATTATTATTTTAATTTTATGTGTATGAGTGTATTGCCTGCGTGTATGTGAGTGTACCAGTGTCGTGCAATGCTGCGGAGGTCAGAAAAGGTCTTTGGATTCCCCTGGAGCTGGAGTTAAGGATGGTTCATAGCCTCCATGTGGGTGCTGGGAATTGAACCCTGGATGACAGTGGCTACTCTTAAGAGGCCAGATGCCACAGTCTGAAAGTCAGGCTATCTCCTTGAGGCAGAGTTAAGAAGCTGTCTATACTGTGGTTCTAATCAGTGCCTGGTCCCTCCATGCTCTTTGTCACATATGCTATGCTGAACTAAATCACATGTTGTGAAATTTCCTGCTCCCCTCCCCCAAAGAAACTTATAAAAGTCTGACATTTCTTTTGTTCTGGGGATCACTCTGGAAACTGTCTCTGAAGAGTCTCCCCCACCCTACCTAACTCTCATGACAGAATTCTCTTTCTCTTGTTCTCTCTTTTTTAAAAAATATTTTATTTTTTAATTTAATTAATTAATTTATTTATTTATTTATTATTTGTCTTTTTGAGACAGGGTCTCCCTGTAGCCCCAGCTGTCCTGGAACTCACTGTGTAGACCAGGCTGGCCTCGAACTCACAAAGATCCACCTGTCTCTGCCTCCCAAGTACTGGGATTAAAGATGTGCGCCACCACGCCCGGCTTATTTTATGTGCATGAGTGTATTGCTTGTGTATATGAAAGTGCTCTTGTGTTATGCAATGGCTGTGGAGGTCAGAAGAGGGCTTCATAAACCTTGGAACTGGAGTTATGGATAGTTAGCTGCTGTGTGGGTGCTGGGAACTGAACCTGGGTCCTCTGCAAGAGCAGCCAGTGCTCTTAACTGCTGAGCCATCCGTCCAGCCCCATCTCCCTATCTCTTTCATTCTCATTCTTTTTGAAGCTTCTCTCCAGGCTTTAAAGGAAAGCCCCTCCTTCCCTTTAGGGACACATCATGTCTTCCTCTCATACACCATTTTCTGTCTAATGCACTCCTTGCCAACTGGACCCCCCTCTTCCCTAATTAATTGCATTACCTGAAGGTAATTGTCAGCCTCCTTCCCCAGACCCACCACGGTTATATTATTTATTATTGTTTTTAACACAACCATTTCCACAGATAAAATACTTTGCTAAAATTTGAGCACAGCAAATTTGCTAACGTCTGGCATTATTATTTGTATAATTTTGGGACAAGTATGCAACTTTATTCTTTCTGAGTGTCAGTTTCTCCCTTCATAGGCAAAATGAAATGCCTCCTTCCTGGGGCGTTTGTAAAAATTGAATGAAACTTGTCCCCAGGCTATGTACCAGCACTTAGTAAATGTTCAATGAACATGCTTCTTTACTCCCTCTGCCTTATGTTCTGTTCTGTATGTTCCTTTCCATTTTGAACTAACTCCAAAGGATTTTGTAAAAGCAGAATTTAATGGACAGAAGTTCCTTATTAAAGGTCACCAGGTCAGTCTTCAGACTTCTGGTCTTGTGCAGGTAGGAAACATCCCTTGAGGACTGTCTAGTCAGTTTATTATAGAAATGATAAGTATTATCTCATCCACTCCAAAGTATGGATTTTGTGACCTGAACATTCATTTTTTAAGCATGGCATGAATTCTGTTAAATAGGGAAGGTTTTCCTGAAATCTGTTTCCATTAGTATATAAGACAGAGAGCCCCTGGAGAGGACTGTATGCAGCCCGGTAGGACAGGGATGCAGTCTAAATTCTGAAGACACTGCAACCTTCTCCTGGCTGTCAGACTATCACATTTTTTACTTACTAAATTAGGTGCTTAGCAAGAACGTATGAGATTGGAGCTGACCACTGAAGAACATATAAAAAGGGTTTCTGCCCTCCACCTATCAAAGGATTGGGCCTGGGGCCAAAAACCTCTGCCAGGCTTGGAACAGAATGCCAGTCTTGATCCACCTCCAAGACCCTGAGACTTTTTTCTCTACCCACGTTCCACAGGCCCAAACTTGATGAATGCACTAACAGACAACTGAGGGAACCTGGGGCCCAGGGTCCTGGTCCAGGAAAGGACCCTTTAAATGCTCTCTTGGCTAAATCCTCACATCTCTGGCCTTTGTCTCATAGCTTTTTATGCAGTTGTAAGATTCCTATTCCAATTGCAAGGTTGCCATGGGTGCTGGGAGTGGGGGCTGCGTTTTGTGCCAACCACCATGTGGATAATATACATTTTCCTCTACCCATTTCTGCTTTGGAACCCCAAGAAAAGTAAGGTGGTAGATGTGAATCTAAGTGTCTGAACACAGCAACATCTCAGTACTCATTCTCAGTGCTGGGAGACTGATTACGGAGAGACAGGTAAGCTGTTGCTAGTAGACTGGGTATGATATATCAATATGCCTACTGATTGCACTTGCCCATAAGGGTGAGCCCAAACATTTGCATACACTGTGTTTTCACCAGTTTGTTTTTAACTCAACAGTACAAATGACAATTTCCTTTGAAATAACATGAACCGTAATGATTATTATCCTCCTTGAGGCAGGATAATAAAAGGATAACCAAGTATCTGAAAATGTAACATTTCTTCTTGCCGTTGCAGACACTTCAAGATCTCTCGAGCTCATCCTTTCACACATGCAGAGAACACGAGGTACTCATGCAGTGAGCACTACACCAGCACAGTGCTCAGAGCTGCCCAAGGAATGAATGTGATTAATAATTAATTAATTAATTAAATAATTAATTAATAAAACAAGCAGGTACAACCTTTAAATGCTAATTTTGCCCTCTTTTACTTACTTATTAATCAGAACTAAATATGGTGAGAAATTTTCTTTTTTCTATTTTATTTATTATTTTTATTTTATGTGTATGAGAGTTTTGCCTGTATGTATGTAAGTGCATCTGTGTCATGCAATGCCCTTGGGGGTCAGAGGAAGGCATCACATCCCCTGGAGTTATGGATGGTTGTTAGCTGCCACATGGATACTGGGAGAACAGCAAGTGTTCTTAACTGCGGAGCCATCTCTCCAGCCCCATGGTGAGAAATTTTCTACAATTTAATATTTTGTTTCAAAACGGAAACAAATTTCAATTTTATTTATTATTGCTGTGCGTTGGGGAAGGGTACGTACCGCTGCAAGCATGTGAAGTCAGAAGACAGCTTTGTGCTGTCATTTTCTCCTTCTACTTTATATGGGATCTAGGAATTGAACACAGGTCTCTAGGCTTGTTCAGCAAGTGCTTTTACTCACTAAGTCATCTCACTGGCCTCAGAAAATTATTTTAATTAACATATATAGTGTTCCTAACATATCACAAAATCTTAATACATATAATACTAAAAGCACAGGATTTGAGAAATCAGAAGCTATTTGAACAACGAGTGTTAGGAATTTCAGGGTAACCCAGCCTGTAGTTCTCTTGTGCAGATCACTTTTCACCATCAAATTTGTCTAAAAAGATTTGGAATGTCTTGTTACAGAGTCTTCCTTAACTCTGTGCCTGAAGTTTGTACCAACAACTCCTGTTGGTGTGAATACAGTACACATTGGACTTGTTAAAACTTTTGTAAAAGAAAATTGTGAATTTGTTTGCATTGAGGGTTGGGAATTTTTTTTGAATTTGTTATTTTTAATTCCTCTGTATGGTGTAGAAGGATGTCATCATTCTCCCATGTTCAATAGAAACAAGCACTCTAGAAACAGTCTTCACGTTCATTCATTTATTTATTATGTGTGCATGTGTCTGTGTGCACAGGTACACACCACAGCTTGAGTGTGGAGGTAGAGTAACTTGTGGCCACAGTTCTTTCTTTCCATCTTGTGAGTTCTACTAACCAAGCTTGGTGACAAGTGCCTTCAAGCCCACTTTAAAGTTTTCCAACTTTAAAGTTTTCCAATTTTCTTTTACAAAAGTTTTAACAAGTCCAAAGTGTACTGTATTCACATCTTTTAGACATTTACTGTAAATCTCAACATGTGTATTTATTTGACTCTTCTGGATAAATGGAGTCATGCCAGAACTCTTTCCTGTGATTTTTAACTTTTAACTTTTGTGTTGGAGCTTTCCATACTTGTGTGCATGGAGAGTGTTTTGCCTACATGGATGTAAATGTACACCAAACGTGTGCAATGCCTGTGGAGGCCAGAAGAGCGTGTTAGATCCCCTGGAACTGGAGTTACAGAGAGCTGTTAGCTGCCATGTGGGTGCTGGGAACTGGACCTGGATCCTCTGGAAGAGCAGCCTGTGCTCTTAACTGCTGAGCCATCTGTCCAACCTGGATATTGCTTATTCTTTTCCTGAACTGTTAACCCCTGTGCTAAAAGTCTAAAATGCCTATGTTGAGGGCAGCCATCGTCCTGGTAGGCAGTCACCTTGGTAGGCACACTGGCCTGGCTGGTTTTCAGTAGTCTTTGTCTTTACAGTTCAAGGGTCATGTGATGTCCTGCTGTAATCCAGTTTGAACTGTATCAGTTTTTAGCTACCTAAAAGTAGCCACAACCTTTAAAAAAAAAAAAAAAAGAAAGAAACATATGCCTTGTCAGCTTAATTTAAGTTCCTAGTTTTGAAAAAGACTATGGTTGTGGGATTAGGGAGGAAAACATGCCCAGAGAGTCTGATTTTATTAATGGAGAGCATCCTGGCAGCTGGGGTTTTAAAGCTCCCTGAAAGGTGACTCAAAGCACGGTAAAGGAAATCAGTTTTCTAGTGTGGTGGCATGACCACCTCTGGTCAAGTGTGGCCACTGAACTCATGTGCTTAGGATGAACTGAGACTTGCTCAAAGATGGAGAGACATGGGTTTCAAAGACAGCACAAAACCAGAAAGTAATAAATTATTAATGGTATATTTTATAATAGTAATACATCACACATTAAAAATTATGCCAATAACCCTATTACTAATAACATATTGATAGCAATAAAATGCTATATACATGTGTATTACATATTAACATTAACATACATATACATTAACATGACAAAAATATTTTAGATATTGGCATGAAATAGCTCACTAGAATTAATGTCACCTGTAGCATTTTGCTTTTTTAAATGTATTTTTTATATTTTATTTACTTATTTTTTATTTTATGTGTATGAATGTATTGCCTACATGTGTGTAAGTGACCCATGTCCTGCAATGCCCACAGAGGTCCAAAGAGGGCATTGGATTCCCTTAGAACTGGAGTTACAGATGGTTGTCTGCTGCCATGTGGGTGCTAGGAATCGAACCTGGGTCCTCTGCAGAACAGACAGTGCTTCTAACTGCTGAGCCATCTCTCCAACCCCTAAAAAAGGTAGTATTAAATCATTTACACCAATGGCTAATTCTATGGCTTATGTTTCACATCATTTTTCAATAGATCCAGAGTTTTTCCTCTTTTCTTTGGCATGCTTGGGGTGGAACACAGGGCCACATACATGCTAGGCATGTGTTTTGCCAGCTGCACCACATGCCCAGCCCTCAGACAGAGCTTCTACTATGGCTTAGACAAACACCCTATGCTGTGCATTAGTGAGGAGGGCACAGAACAGAGTGGAGGCTGGGGAGTTTGCAGCCCTGAGCCGACCTCGAGGCCACTCCACTGCTCATAAGCACAGGCAACATTTTCCTAATGAGATGCAATCTGTCTCTTTGAATACACGTTTGTTAACCTACTGTCATCTGTTGCTTCTTTTTTCTTCCATTGTAATTTCAAGGTAAATCTCTAAAATCATTTTTCTGCTTTCTAATGCGTTTAGAAATCCTCACAAAGCAACATCTCATCTGCCTGCAGTTTTCTATGAAGGGACTGACATTCTGTGATGAATGCCTTTGACAGGATAAGACAGTGTCTCCAGAAAGGAAAAGAAAGAAACTATTTGACCTTTGTATTAGTTACTTTTCTGTTGCTGTGATAGAAACGCCATGACCAAAGGAACTTATCAAAGGAAGAGTTCGTTTAGCTTATGGTTATGGTTCCAAAGGGGCAAGAGTCCATCGCAGGGGGTGGGGCATGGGGGCAGAGATGGCTGGAGGAGGAGGGGAAGCTAAGCTCTCACATCTTGACATCTTGAAGCAGGCACAGGAAGCAAGAGAGCAACTCAAGATCCAGCAAGGCTTAAGAACTCTCTAAGCCCACCACCAGTGACCAGCTTCCTCCAGGATAGCCACACCTTCTAAGACCTTCCCAAACAGTACCACCAACTGGGGGAAAATGTCCAAATACTTGGAGCCTATGGAGGACTTTTTCATTCAAACCTCTATAACCTTGAAGTACAGGGGATCAGACACCTTGTTTTTTTAAAAAATTACCAAGGGAGGACGGGTGTGGGGGTACACGCCTTTAATCCCAGCACTTGGGAGGCAGAGGCAGGCGGATCTCTGTCAGTTCAAGGCCAGCCTGGTCTACATAGTGAGTTCCAGGCCAGCTGGGGTTACAGGGAGACCCTGTCTCAAAAAAACCAAAAAAAAAAAAAAATTACCAAGGGAGAATTTGAGAAACATAGTAACAGTCGATGTTTAGCCAATCTCTGAGGAAATTTAAACTCACCATTCTCGTTAGTAGTCAGTTTTATTTTCAGTGGGAAGCCAGAAGTCCAAATTTCCTGAAAACATTATTTATATTGGATAAGAATTTATCCAATATTGATCTGGCAAAAGAATTTGTGAGTTAAATCTACCTTGAGTTCCACACATACTAACTAATGAAAAAAATGAAGAAATGCTAAGAATTTGAGCAGAAGTTATAAATGCATCAGGAATTATAATCCTCTTGTAGGAGTTTAATAGAGAATAAGTGTTGCATTTTAAAATACACTTTTATTTCAATCACTTTAAGACCTGGCTTATTTGCTCCTTTCCAGGGATGCCAGGATGCCACCTTCCCCCGCTGTGACAAAATACCTGAGAAAACCCATTTAGTACAGACAAAGGTTTATTTTCATTTGGTTTTAGAGTTTCCATACATTCGCATGTGACCTTGTTGCTTTGGGCCTGTGGCAGCTCAGGGCATCACAGTGGCAGGAGCACACAGCAAAGGGGGACTGCGCCAAGCCACCTGGGAAACAGAGGAAGCTGATGTCCCAAGAGAGCCTCAAGGGCACCCCCACCCAGTGACCTGCTTCCTCCCACTGGGGCCCACTTCCTTTCCACCACTTCCCACTAGTGTAAAGCTAGTGACGAAGTCTTCAGATGGGGCCTTTCGGGGGACATTTATGATTCAACTCACAAGGAAAGACATGAAGTCAGTGTTTGCTTTCTTCCTTTAACGGCTGACTTGCTGCATTTCATTTTCTCCCTCACAGCCTTCAGCAGAGGTGAGAAGAGACACAGCACTGTAGTTCCTCTTTGGAGTTATATTCCAACATATGCAGCAGACGCCTCAGACAGCACATGGTGCTGCACATGCTATGCACTGCATTTTCTTAAACATACAACCTTGTACTTTGGCCATGAGGGCTTAGAGCAAAGCTAGCATGGATTTCTTCCTATGTCAGAATTTCATGGATGGAGGACCCATCACAAATCTTAGCAACAGTTTTCTGTTCTATTAAATGCAGAACTGCTACCTTTTCACTTAAAAGATGCGTTCTGCTTTTTGGTTGCCAGGATCCCTCCTTCTGCTCCTTGGGGGTCATTCCTGAGTGAATGAGGGTCACTTGAACACAAGTCCTGCAGTGCCCAATCACTGATCTGATCAGAGACAGAGTCCAAGTCACCCTACCCCAAGGATGTGCTGGAGTATGGGCAGACTCAGCCCTCAGGCAGGATGGAGTGGGGCAGCACAAGACTGAGCTCACCACTCAGAATGATGCACAATTTCAGAATTACAAATCACATGCATCTTGAATTCTCCACTTAACATTTTCAGATCATGCTTGACTACATTAGGTGAAATTGCAGGTAAGGAGGGACTAGTGGAGATTGGTTGAAGGTTTTCAATATTGTCTTTGATAGCAAATTTACAGTTCTTTAAAAAATTTTATTTATTATTTTCATTTTATGTGTATGAGTGTATTGCCTGAACGTGTGTATGTGCACCTGTGTTATGCAGTGCTGGAGGAGATCAGGACAAGGCATCGGTTCTCCTGGAACTGGGAATATAGATGATTGTTAGCCGCAATGTGGGTGCTGGGAATCGAACCTGGGTCCTCTGCAAGTGCAGTTAGTGCTCTTAACAGCTGAGCCCTCTCTCCAACCCCCCAAATTTATAGTTCTAAAAATTGCCCACTATTATAAGAAGGACTTTAAAATCGTGTATGTGTTAATGTGATGCAAAGGAAAAATCTTTACAGGAGTTGTCTGAATTAATCCACTTTGCCCATTGATCATTTAGGAGACTAACATTGTCCTTTTCTTCTTCTTTTTTGGTCTTTTTGAGACAGGGATTCCCTGTAGCCCCAGATGGGCTGAAATTCACTATGTAGACCAGGCTGGCCTCAGTCTCACAGAGCTCCACCTGCCTCTGCCTCTGGAACACTGAGACTAAGGGACTACACCACTATATGGCCAATGTGCACATTTTAGAAGGTTCAAAGTAAAGATCTGACAGTACATCCATCTGGAGCCTTCAGTTTAGGATCTATTTCTCTATAGAATATGAGTTTTGGAAATCTTGGAATTCAGAAGTCTCAAAGTATTAATGACATGACACTCCAAAAATTACTTAGGACATTTTTTTATTACTAGTCATTTCATGCATTCATGTATTAAGTTTTCACAGCCCTGCTCCATTCCCAGTACCCTTTCCCACTCTCCAGCTGAAGTCCTTGTTTTTTCCCAACAAAACTCTTCCTATGTTGATGCTTTTGTTTGGGGCGGGGGCAGGGTGGTTGTTTTTAGCCACTAAAATTATTTAAGATTGTTTGCCGGGCTCGGTGGCACACACCTTTAATCCCAGCACTTGGAGGCAGAGGCAGGTGGATCTCTGTGAGTTTAAGGCCTGCCTCATTTCCATAGCGAATCCAGGCCAGCTGTGGCTACAGGGAGACCCTGTCTCAAAAAGACCAAAATACATAAATAAAGTTGTTTGCATGAAACACGTGGGAGATTGCTTAGTGGAACACGGGCAGCTTATCAGTGGCTACACCACTGAAGGAAGAGGCAGCCATTTCCCCAGCATCCATTAACTTCCCGTGTCCTTCAGGGAGGGGCCGGGCCTCACCAGCCTCTCCCCAGCGCACAGTGAAATGGTGACAGGTCCAATCTTGGGCAGGTCTTGCACAGACAATCACAGCAGCAGAGAGATCATGGTTCAAAGGAAGGTTCTCTGATGAAGCAGAGAGAAGCACTATCTATGGGTGTAAACATAATTATTCAGAAGACAGTTTTACACTGTGTCTTATTTAGCCAAACAATGGCAGTGGTTCCTTTCTAGGGCTTATCATCTCCCCTGCCATGGGCTTTGGACTGGGTTTATGGTACCAGGCTTGAGTTACTTCCTGTAGGTGGGCCTCAATTCCAATCAGAAAGCAGTTGGTTGCCTCTGTAGTCGTAATGCCACTATTTCACCAGAGGACAGATCATGCCAGTTAGGTCATTACCAGAGCTCATGGAGCTCCCCCTCCCCTTGCATCTTGCTTAGCGTCTTATGGCACATTGAAAGCTAGCCACCAGGCAGCAAACTTCCATCTGTGATCCAGCTTGATTTCTCAATATTCTATAATCCAATTGTGTGGTACCTTTAGCAATAGTCTTACAATCTCGTTCTAGGGGGCAAACAAAGGCATTGGCAAAAAACTGTAAAATTTGGAGGGCCTCTAGGGCTTTCCTGATCAACCACCTATAGAGAGGTATCCCTCATCAGGTACTGGGATTTTCATTTAATAGTGTTTGGCTCCTGGAAGGAGCATTATCCACCCATCCAGGAAGCCTCCATTCAAGTGTTTGTGTGTGTTTGTTTGTTGTTTTTTTATTTTATTATGTGTATGAGTGTAATGCCTACATGTAGGTAGGTCCAACGCTGTTGTGCAGTGCCCAAGAAGATCAGAAGAGGTCACCAGATACCCTGAAACAGGAGCTATGGACCATTGTCAGCCACCATGTGGGTGCTGGGAATTGAACCTGGGTCTTCCCCAAGAGCAGTCAGTCCTCTTAAGTGCTGAGCCATCTCTCTAGCCCCTTAATTTTTTTTTTTAATAATAGACTTAGGAAATAGCATGTTTCCATATGGTTCTTTTATTTTATTTTTATTTTATTTTTTTGTTTATGGTCTTTTTGAGACAGAGTCTCCCTCTAGCCCCAGTTGTCCTGGAACTCACTGTGTAGACCAGGCTGGCCTTGAACTCACAGAGATCTGCCTGCCTCTGCCTCCCAAGTGCTGGGATCAAAGGTGTGCACCACCATGCCCAGCATATGGTTCTTTTATACATTCTTAATTTTGATTAACCTTCTCCCAACCCTCTCCTCCCTTACGCCCCATCCTTATCCCTGCTTAAACCTTTCTGGACTCAATATCCCCCACAGCCCCATACATGCCTTTACTTTTGTGGACACTGTTGTAAATTAAATCTGATTACACCTGGGAAGTCCTCAGTCCAGCATGTACTTACTAGGGAGTTATAGATTTTGCTTTTATTTAAAGGTTCTGTTCCAAATCTTTCACTTTTCTTTTCTATTTTTGTTTTATGATATGGGTGCAATTGGGATGACTTTAGTGTCCCCCATTCCTCAGGTTTGTAGAAATTTACATGATTGTTTAGTTTTCTTTTTCTGTTTTTAGACAGAATTACCCATAGCCCCAGCCTGCCTGGAACTCACTATGTAAACTAGGCTGACCTCCATTAAACAGAGAGCCACCTGTCACTGCCTCCTGGGTGCTGGGATTAAAGGCATATGCCACCATGCCCATGACATGTCTAGTTTTTTATTTTTATTTTTTTATTTTATTTTTTTAAACAAATAATTTATTGAGAATTTCATGCATGTATATAAGGTGTTTTAGTCAAATCCATGCCTACTCCCTCCCCTCCAACTCCTCCCATATGTCCCCATCACTTTTTTTCTGATAACTTCATGTACTTTTCTTCTTCTTTGATTGGTGGATTTATTTTTATGGGGCCTTTTGCTACTCTAACATTCCTCCCTCTGAAGAGGTATCCCTAAAATCTTTTAAGGATTAGATACAAGCGCCCAAATACTTTTGATATTTTTGGCCTTTGGAACAGAGCATGCTCTAAGAGGACCAAGGAAATTATGACTTTTAGCCAAGAAACTGGCTACTTTTCTTTGGGGTCTTTTTACCCTAACTGCCTAGCCAATTCCTACCTCTTATTCTTATCACACCAACCTCTGAAGAGGTTACCTGAGCTACTGATGGGGAATAGGGATGCCGACTGCTCTGGCTTCTTCCATGATGAACAGGGATGCAGGGTGAAGTAATTGGAGCACTCCTTCAGTGGGTCCATCTAAAAAGCTCCCAAATTGCATAACTCTTATCTGTAGGGAGAAAAGAAAGTCCTTGAATCTTGAATAGGAGATGTTAAGGAGAAGTAAAGGCAAGAGTAATTAGCATTACTAGACAGGGAACAAGAAAAAAGTCAGAAAAGGGCAATTTTCAAATGTTCATATGAGAGTCCATTGGAGTTTCTTGACAAGGGCTTCCAAAAGCATCCCTCTATTGGGTTTTTCCTCATTTTTCTTTTGTCTGCTAAGGCTGGACTCTAGAGTGATGGATTCAGGATTTGCTTTCAGGTATTTTGATAGCCGTTGGAGTGGATAGAATCAGTGTCAGTTCCTCCTCAAAGGCTTCTAGATAGGGGGAGAAAACAAATTTATCCATCATTTTATAACAATAGCAGGTTGTCTCCCTTAGCTACAGGTGGGCACTACAGTATTGGAGACCAAGATTTGAAGTCTCACATCTGAGCAGCACTTTCTGATTAGGAACAAAATCATCAATGAGAAATAATTGTCTAAATAACTTTTTATATAGACTTAAGCCTAATGTCTAGGAAGTGTAATCCCTTGAACTCTTAAAGAAATATACTGATGACTTTACTCTTTGGTTATACTTTCCTTTTGGGTGTTTAAGACCATACAGTTGGACCAAATAAATCAATTTATTTTTATACTTAATGTCATTTGAGGATCTGTTCCTCGGGGGTCACATGGGCTTGGGAGGAGCTCCTGGCTCTTGTCTTTTATCAGTTCCATCTATGTGAAGATAAGACAAGGGTCCTGCTCAACCATGTCTGGCTTCACTTGGAAACATGAATGAGATGTTTCCACTGAGTTGACTCTCCTCTTTGTAGACTGGACACTGGTTCAAGTCCATCTCGTGGGGTCTTCATGTCCTCCCTGAACAAGAGGACAGGTGACTCACCACAGTTACAAGATATTTTGATAAATGTTCCATAGTCCCCTGGAAGTTGGTTGACCTTGGAGGGCAAGGGGCAAAAAGTGTCCTTTAAGTCCCTCTGACCACATTAGTATAGGCCTCAAACTATGGCTGTTAAACATCCAGTAAGTTTAGTTCTATCAGTCTGGAACTTTTAATTATCATGTGCTATGTAAATAAGGGTTTTTGGGGGGTAAAACCCAAATATTCTCAGATAAATCTTGACTAGATATATATTTTCTTCCTTAAACTAGTTGACTAAACCTTAGAAATTTTAAGATTATGTGTATATTATTTTTGCCTCATGCTTTATATAACAAACCTGCACAGACCTTCATCACTTGCTTAGGCTTTCTCATTTTTTTTTGTCTATTTTGGAAAATATCTCCATTACCATATCCTTTTAACATCTTTTCCATTCTCATTTTCTTTTTTAATAATTATGAGAAATAATAGCATTAACAAATTTTCCATCTGCTGTGAGACTCCTTTTCCTGGGGATCCTAAGCAATGCTTATTCCCTTTTAAGGTTCTAGTGTCATGCAAATGTTTGATTAAAGTTTTACTGGGGAACCAATGAATTTATTGAGCTTACTAATGGAGATAACTGAGGGGTTGCTGAAGTGCATGTATGACCTGAGGGTATGCACACTGGAAAGCCTTTTCCCAGCATGGGTCATGCCTTCTCTTCTTAGCCTTCCCTAGATTGTATTTTTTAGCTCTCTGCAAATCCAGGAGACCATGTGGGATTAGGGTCAAATTACATACAGTTGGCTGGGAAGAGTGGCTGGATATTGTGGTTTGGGTCCAATGACCCTGCTTGGCCCTCCTTTAATGAATAAGCACAACTGTCAACAAGCCCAATTGTGACAATGTTTAGTGATCAGGCTCAGCTGAAGTCATGATGATGGTAGTTATTTCATGCAAAAGGGACTGATATATAGCATCATCTTATTAAAAGGACATGGAATTTAAAAGGATTTGGTGCTAGGAGCCACATATGATGGAGACCATACGTCATTTTTTTTCTGAGTCTGTGTTACTTAGTATAACACTAGATCCATCCATTTACCTGCAAATTTCATTATTTCACCTTTCTTTACTGCTGAATAGAACTCCATTGTGTAAATGAACCACATTTTTGTTAACCACTTATCAGTTGAGGGGCACTTAGGTTGCTTCCATCTCTTAGCTATTGTGGAAAGAGCAGCAACAAACATCGTTGTACAAGTGTCTCTACAATAAGATGAGTCCTTTGGGTATATGCCAAGGAGTGGCAGAAGTAGGTCATATGGTAGGTTCATTTTTAGTTTTTTAAGATTTCTCCATAGAGGCTGCACGAGTTTGCAATCCCACCAGCAGTGAATGATCATTCCCCTTTCTCCACATCCTTGCCAGCATTTTTTATCATTTGTTCTCTTGGTCCTAGCCAGTCTGATTGGTGTAAGGTGGTACCTTAGGGTGGTTTTAATTTGCATTTCCCTAATTACTCATGATGCTGAACACTTTTTGAGATATTTCTTAGCTATCGTTATTGCTTCCTAGCCCATCGTTTAATCGGGTCATTTGGTTTCTCGATTCTTTGTTTTTTGAGTTCTTGATATATTCTGAATGTTAAACCTCTGTCAGATGTGTCACTGGTGAAGATTTTTTCCCATTCTTGGGTTTTCTGTTTACTTTTTTCCTTTCTTTTGCTGTACAGATGTTTTTTGGTTAATGAAGTCCCACTTGTTGATTGCTAACCTTAATTCCTGATCAACTTCTGTCCGATTTAGAAAATCCTTTCCTATACTTGTATCTTGTAAGTTACTGCCAATATTTTCTTCTGATGGTTCCAGGGTTTCCAGTTTCACATTGAGGTCTTTGATCCATTTGGAGTTGACTTGTGTGCAAGGTGAAAGATAAGGATCTAGGTTCATTCTTCTATGAAACTAGAGGAGATCCAATTTTGTCAGCACCATTTGTTGAAGATGCTGTCTTTCCTCCATTGTGTGTTGTTGGCACCTTTGTAAATATCAGGCAGCTGAAATTGCATGTACTTGGGTTTGGACCTTCAGTGATGTTCTGCTGATCTATGTGTCTATTTTTGTGCCAGTACCATGCTGTTTTTAAGCCTATAGCTCTGTAGTGTACTTTGAGATCTGGTTCAGTAATCCCCCCAGTGTTGCTCTTTGTGCTCAGGGTTGTGTTAGCTATCCAGGGTCTTTTGTACTTCCATATGAATTTAAGGATTTTTTTTTCTAATTTTGTGAAGTATGTCATGCATATTTTGATTGGGATTGCATTAAATGTATATATTGCTTTTGACAGGATGGTCATTTTCATAATATTAATTCTTCCAATCCACGAGCATGGAAGATCCTTCCATCTCTTGGTATCTTCCTCAATCTCTTTCAAAAGTGGCCATAAATTTTTAGGTTCACAGTTGAATTAATACAGTTATGCAATATTGAACTCAGTATAAACCCTGTAAGATATAAAATTAAATGAGTTTTTAGCCTTTAACGAAGATCTCTATTTCATTGTAAAATATGCTGTTTTGTACTTTTTTTTTTTTTTTTTTTCTTTTGAGAAAGGGTCTCCCTGGAGCCCCTACTGTCCTGAAACTCACTATATAGATCAGGCTGACTTTGAACTCACAGAGATCCCCCTGCCTCTGCCTCCCAAGTGCTGGGATTAAAGGCGTGTGCCACCACGCCCGGCATTTTTTCCTACATTTTTAATACTACTAACACTTAGATGTTTTCACGTGTGTCTTTAATTTCTATGTATCTGATTATTACTAGTCACAGTTGGTTACATGCAGATCCTTGGCATCTGAGTATTGATATAGTCATCAGGTAGATTTCAATGGTAATGTTTATCACCTCTACTAACATGAAGTAAATTCTTATGCTTCCCCCTCAAATATGTCTTGTCTTTTTTTTTTTTTTGACTGATTTTTTTGGTGTGTATTTCATACAGAACATCCCACACAATCTTATTTTCTATATACCCATGTCCCAAATGGCACCCTCCCATAGCACCCCCCCACTGTTACTGTTCACTGTGTTCTCAGCACCCCCAGCCATTCCCCAGTGCTTGTCCATCCTCTGAATCTAGTCAGCCTGTCTAGAGCTTCTTGTTTTAGGAAGATCAGCTTTTCCTCATCTAGCAGCAATCAGTTGTCAATATTCCTTTAGATAAGATTGGGGTCTGCTGGTCATTATCCCAGTTTTATGCTGGGTTACTGTCTGGGAGTCTTTTGGGCCACCCTAGCCAATAACTCAAAGGAAGGTATCTCCTGTCTGGCATTGTTTCTTGTTATGTAGCCTTTAGCTATACATGTGGACTCTTAAAAAATTATATTGACCTCAGTAATCTTTGGTTATACTTTCCTTTTCGGTGTTTAAGACCCAACAATTGGCCCAGATAAACCAATTTATTTTTACTCTTAAGGCCTTTTGAGGATCTGTTCCTCAGGGGTCACATGGGCTTAGGAGGAGCCCCTGGTTCCATTCTTTTACTGGTTCTGTCTATGTGAAGATAAGTCAAAGGTCCTGCTTGTCCATGGCTGGATTCACTTGGAAGCATTGGAGAAATGTTTCCTCTGTGTTGACCCTCCTCTTTGTAGACTGGACACTGGTTCAGGTCCATCTGGGGGGGATCTCCATGGCCTCCTTGCTCAAGAGGACAGGTGGTTCACCACAGTTACAGGGCATTTTGAGAGATGCTCATAGTCCCCTGGAACTTAGTTGACCTAGGAGGGCAAGGAGCAAAAACTGTCCTTTATGTCCCTCTGACCAAATTAGTATAGGCCTCGAAGTATGGCTGTTAAACATCCAAGAAGGTTAGTTCCACCAGTCTGGTACTTTTAATTACCATGTGGCATGTAGATAAAACATGGGCAAAGACCAAATGCTCTCAGATAAACCTTGCCTAGACATACGATCTTTAATCTGGTTGTATGTATAATTTTTCCATAGGTTGTTGGGCTAATATGGTTCCCTCTGGTTTTTTAAGCCTAGCTAGGCATTATTTATCTCTCGCATTGTCTAACCCTTCCACTGTGGTTTCCCCATTTAAGGTGCCCCCATTTTCCCCATTTCTCCCTTAATAACACTCTTCTCCTATGGTCCCACCTCTCTTGAGCTCCTTCTTTCTCTTTATCCCCTAATTCCTTGTATAAACTTCCTTCCCCTCTCACCTTAAAATAACCCCATTTTTATGCATATCTCCCTTATTAAGACAGGTTTCCTTCTGTTCTTCTCTTTCAGATTCTTTATTTTCTTTATTTTCATGGTTCCTTTTCATTATCCTGGTTCTCATAGTTATATCTGGATACACAATCACTTTTCAGGATTTGGGTCTAGGATCCAAACATAAAGGAGAACACATGTCTTCTTTTTTTTTCCGAGTGTGTGTTGCTTCACTTACTATAACAGTTTCTAGTTCCATCCATTTACCTGCAAATTTCATGATTTCATCTTTCTTTACTGCTGAGTAAAACTCCATTGTATAAATAAACCACATTTTCATTATCCACTTGTCAGTTGAGGGACACTTAGGTTGCTTCCATCTCTTGGCTATTGTGGAAAGAGCAGCAACAAACATGGATGTACAGTGTCTCTACAATAGGATGAGTTTGTTGGGCATATGCCAAGGAGTGGTATAACTGGGTCAAATGCTAGGTTCATTTGCAGTTTTTTAAGAGTTCTCCACACTGCTTCCCATAGGGGTTGAACAAGTTTGCAGTCCCACCAGCAGTGGATGAGCGTTCCCCTTTCCCCACATCCTCTCCAATGGTATCATTTGTTCTCTTGATCTTAGCCAATATGACTGGGATAAGATGAAATCTTAAAGTGGTTTTAGTTTGCATTGCCCTAATTACTAATGATGTTGAACTGATTTTAAGATGCTTCTTAGCCATCTTTATTTTTTCTTTTAAGAACTCTCTGTTCCTCAGCCCATCTTTTAATTTGGCCATTTCCTTTCTTGATTCTTTGTTTTTGGAGTTCGTTATATATTCTGGATGTTAAACTTCTGTCAGATGGGTTGCTGGAGAAGATTTCTTCCATTCTGTGGGTTTTCTCTTCACTTCCTTGGTTGCTTCTTTTGATGTACAGAAGATTTTTAGTTTAATGAGGTCCCCTCTGTTGATTCTTGACCTTGTAACCTGAGCAATTGATGTCCAGTTTAGAAAATCCTTTCCTACACCTATATCTTGTAGGTTATTGCCAAAGTTTTCTTTTAACAGTTTCAGAGTTTTAGGCTTCACACTGAGGTCTTTGATCCATTTGGAGTTGACTTTTTTGCAAGGTGAAAGATAGGGCTTTAGTTTCATTCTTCTACAAGTGGAGATCCAGTTTTGCCAGCACCATTTGCTGAACATGCTGTCTTTCCTCCAGTGAATGTTCTTGGCACCTTTGTCAAATATCAGGTGGCTAAAATTGCATGTATCCATATTGGGTCTTCAATTCTGTCCCATTGATCTATGGGTCTATTTTTGTGCCAGTACCATGCTGTTTCTATGACTATAGCTCTGTAATACAGTTTAATAACTAGTATAGTAATCCCCCCAGCATTGTACACAGTGCTCAGTGTTGCTTTGGCTATCTGAGGTCTTTTGTGCTTCCATATGAGTCTTAGGATGGTTTTTTCCAATTCTGTGAAAAATGTCATGGGGATTTTGATTGGCATTGCATTGAATCTATAAATGGCTTTTTGTAGGATGGTCATTTTCACAATATTAATTCTTCTAATCCATGAGCATGGGAGGTCCTTCCCTCTTCTCATGTCTTTCTCAATTTCTTTTTTTTAAAGATTTAAAATTTTCATTGTAGAGCTCTTTAATGTCTTTGGTGAATGGGAGGGTTTCCCTGTGCTCTTTCTCTGACTGCTTGTCATTGGTATATAGAAAGGCTATAGACTTTTGTAGGCTAATTTTGTAACCTGCCACTTTAACTGAATGTGTTAATAATTTCTAGGAGTTTGTGTGTGGAATTTTTGGCTTCGTTTAGATATAATATCATATCATCTTCAAAAAGGGATAATTTGAGCTCTTCTTTTCCAATTATTACTCCTTTAATTTCTGCTCTTGTCTTATTGCTCTTACAAGAGTTTCAAGTACTATGTTAAAGAGGAGCAGAGATAGTGGATAGCCTTGTCTGGTTCCTGATTTCAATGGGAATGCTTCCATTTTTTCTTCATTTGAATGATGTTGGCCTGTGGGTTTGTTATATATGGCTTTAATTATGTTGAGGTATGTTCCCCCAGTCCAGTTCCCTCTAGGACTTTGAACATAAATGCATGCTGAATTCTGTCAAAGGCCTTTTCTGCATCTATTGAGATGACAATGTGGTTTTTCTCTTTGAGCCCATTTATATGATAAATGATGTTTATTGACTTGTGTATACTGAACCAACCTTGCACATCTGGGATAAAGCCTACTTGATCATGGTGAATGATATTTTTGATATGTGTCCGTATGTGGTTTGCAAGAATTTTGTTGAGAATTTTTGCATCTATGTTCATTAAGGATATGGGTCTATAGTTTTCTTTTTTGATTGTATCTTTACTGGCTTTGGTATTAGAGTGATGCTGGCTTCATAGAAGGAATTTGCAAGTTCTCCCTCCATTTCTATCTTTTTGAATAAATTAAGTAATACTGCATGTAGATCCTCTTTAAATGTCTGGTAGAATTCTGCTCTAAATCCAGTGGGTCCTGGGCTTTTTTCAGTAGGGAGGTTTTGTATTTCTGTTTCAATTTCCTTATGTGTTATGGGTCTGTTTAAGCTGTTAATCTCTTCTTGGTTTAGTTTTGGTGGTTCCCATGCCTTTAGATACATGTCCATTTCTTTTAGGTTTTCAAATTTAGTAGCATAGAGATTTTAAAGTATTCCCTTATAAAGTTCTGGATCTTTTTGGTGTCTGTTTTGATGTTTCCCCTTTCATCTCTGATTTTGTTGATTTGGAGGTGCTTTCTTTCTTTTGGTTAACTGGGTTAGTGGTCTATCAATCTTATTTATCTTTTCAAAGAACCAGCTCTTAGATTCATTGATTCTTTGTATTGTTTTCTTTGTTTCTATTTCATTAATTTCTGCTCTGATTTTTGTTATTTCTTCTTTTCTGCTGGGTTTTGATTTCATTTGTTGTTGCTTTTCACGTGTCTTGAGTTGCAATATTAAGTCATTTATTTGTGTTCTTTCTGATTTTTTAATGTAGGGACTTAGAGCTATAAACTTCCCTCTAAGGACTGCTTTCGGCATGTCCCAGAGGTTTTGTTGTACTGTATTTCATTTTTCATTTAGTTCCAGGAATACTTTTCTTTCTTTCTTTCTTAATTTCTCCTTTGACCCATTCATCATTCAGGAGTGTGTTGTTTAATCCCCACATGTTCACGTGGTGACTAGGGCTTCTTCTAGTGTTGATTTTAAGCTTTATTGCATTGTAGTCTGATAGAATTCATGGAATTATTTCAATCTTTTTGCATTTGTTGAAGTTTGTTTTGTGGCAAGCATGTGGTCAGTTGCTACCCCTGCTTGTTTCTTAGTGCTATTTGCTTGGAATATTCTTTTCCATCATTTGCCTTAAGGTAGCGCCTGTCCTTGAAGGTGAGATGGATTTCTTGCAGACAGCAAAGAGTTGGATTTTGTTTCTTCATCCATTCAACTAGTCTATATCTTTTGACTGGGGAGTTCAGTCCATTAATATTTCAGGTTATTATTGAAAGATGTATATTTGTTGCCATTATTTTGATTGCTGTTTGTGTTCTCTGTCTAATTTTGTGTTTCCTATATTATACCTTTATTCATTTTCTTTCATTGCCCCTGTGGTATAGTTGTTTTTCTCTCTGTTCTCTGTATTGCTTCAAGTATTCTTTGAAGTTCTGGTTTTGTAGACATGTAGTCTTTCAGGCTATTCGTGTCATGGAATATTTTTCTTTTCCCCTCAACTGTAATACACATTTTTGCTGGGTGAAGTATTCTGGTCTGGCACTATTGTCATATAGAATTGGAAATACCTTGGTCCAGACTCTTCTGGCTTTTATAATTTGCATTGATAAGTCAGCTGTAATTCTCACGGGTGTTCCTTTGTTTGTGACTTGTTGTTTTTCTTTTGATGCTTCTCTCTTTGTTCTGAACATTTAGTGTTTTTACTATGATATGTCATGGGGAGTTTCTTTTCTGATCCTGTCTCTTTGGTGTTCTATATGCTTTCTGTATTTCTATGGGGATGTCTTACCTTAATTTTGGGAAATTCTCTTCTTTAATCCTGTTTAAGATCTGTTCGACACGATTAACTTGAAATTCTTCTCCTTCCTCTATGCCTATGAGCCTTAGATTGGTCTTTTCACAGTGTCCCACATCTCTTGCATATTCCATTCCTGTGTTTTTTAAAAATTTCCATACTCTTTGCTTGAGTGGTCCAATTCTTCAACTTTATCCTCCTGTGTTGATATTCTGTTTTCCTTTTCCTTCATTCTGTTGGTGAGGCTTTCCCCTGTTGTTTCAAGTTGGCTAACTGAGTTTTTCACTTCCTTCTTCATTTCTGCCTGAGTTTTCTTCAGTGTTTCTATCTATTTTGTGAATTCATTCAGAAGTTTATCCCTATCTTCTTTTAGCTCTTTGATATGTTTGTTCATGTGTTCTTTAAATTTGTTGAATTCCTTGATCATGTTTATGATTGTTCTTTTAAATTCAGTGTCCTGGGTTATCAGTAAGGGGTTCTCCTTGTAGAACTCTTCTACAGGATTCATGGAGTTTGGTGGAGGAACACAGTGTTTTGGCTTTCCAGTTTATTATTCTTTCATTTTGATTTTGGCATGTGAATTGCTTTTATTGTTTAGGACTCTGATATGAGAATTCAGTTGAAGTATGCTTCTGTTTGTATTATTGGGGTGCCTGGATCCTTTCTTTATTGGTTATGTAAATCTGGTTGGTACAGGGTTCAGTTTCTCTCAGTTTAATTTGGATGGAACTGAAGGCTTCAGATGAGCTATTCAGGAGTACCCACATAAGCCGAATTCAGGTTCCAATCAGGTACAGTCAAGGGATGGGTACGGTACAATTAGGGGAAGCTCACCACCACATGAAGGCAGGATCCAGGGGCTCTCAGGCAGTCCCCTGCATTCTCAGGCCCTCTGCCAGGGGGAGACCAGAGGGAGGCCAGAACTCAGCAGTCTCTGGCGGTCCACTGAGATCAGAGCCCTATGCTGATGAAGGTTGGAACCCACCCACTTGTTTCGCTTTTTAAAGAAGGCAAATGTTGGGTTCAGATAGACTTGATTGTTCAGTCATCATTTCCCTTATACAACTCACATGCGTTTATGAAACTGTTTTAGGCTTTAACTGTCCTCACCTTTACATTTAAAGTTGTAACACCTCACTGACATGGTTAAATGCTTCTTTTCAGGATAAAAGCTAACTGTCAATGTCCAGCTGGGGGTTTGTACACAAGAGGACATGAGTGACAGGATGTTTTTGTTGTGAGGTGGGGTCTCAAGAACACAGATCACAATTGATCCGTACTTTACCAAATGACACAGCACTGTAGAAGCAGCACTTGAACCAGATGCCCAAATCAAAACTATTTCTGGTGCCTTCATAAACTGTTGGGAAATACTGGCTCTGGTTTCCTCTCCTGTATAAAGGTTTTCTCATATTGCCTTCTTTATGATATGGTTATATATACTGAGTGCCTAAGGCACAGTTTCTGACATGTGGACAAGCTCTGGAAATATTTTGTCCTGGTATATTGTAGGCTCTCAATAAATGCATTATGAGACTGTGTCTTGGTGTGGTCAGAGACAACCCTAAGGGTCAGGCATAAACCATGTTTGGGAAATGGAAAAAAAGCTTGTTTTTCAGTTTTCTTCACAAACCAAACTGTATTGTGTTATGAGTGGCCAGTGTGAACAGGCTTAGAATGGGTGTGGAAATCATGCAATTTGCAGTATCCATGTGCTTTTACATGAATTTTGTGAATTATCTCATAAAAATTTAAGAGAGATCAGGATAGGTATTACTATTCTTATTTTAAAAGTGAGGAAACAAAAACTTGAAAGAATTAAATTCCCATACCAGGAACAGGAAATGCAGGCAAGCTACAAAAATGATAATTCTTGTCTGCCTATTTTGGAATTTTTTTAAATCATTACATCTCATTGTCTGTATATCAAATTATGCTGGTATATGATTATAAGTACCTTCCAGATTTTCTAACACATTCATTTAACTTAACTATTTTCATCTCTTTCCAAACGAATTTTCCTCTATGGAACAACCTCAGAGAATCTTATATTCACATATACACAACCTACAAAGATTCTGTCTTTGAAATGTTTTAATTACTGATTCAGATGCACAAAATTAAACTTTGATTAACCTAAGAACATTTTTATTGGTTGAAAATTTTAAAGTAAATCTCTCAGAACTATACTTTTAAAGAAAAATAGTTCACATAGTTGGGGTGTTAATATCTTCTAGACACTTCTAAAATCTAATTGCAAAGATTATTGTTTCTGTGAACGCCCCCTCGACCTGAAGAGCTGACAGTTTTCTTCCATAGAACATTAACAATGACATGGTCTTTTCCCCCTTTCGTTCATAATTCACATGGTTATTTAGAAATTGTGTTAGTGTTCTTTTCATTTGTGTGGAGAGAGCTATTAAATGACTTTAGTGAAAGAATTCTCCTAGGTTTTGAGATCTTTTGATTAAGCTTATGCTCCTTAAGTGCACATAGTAACAAAACACTAAATAGCATATTGCCTGTGCAATATTCTAATTTGGGTATAATTCCAGAAAGTTTATTTTGTTATTGGGAGTTTATCTCATTATTAGTCTTTACATCACAGGGTATTTGGGTGCTGTAGTCTAAATTCTCCTCATAGGTCCTGTGCAGTTGATTACCAGACATCTTGTTGCTATTTAGGTTGATTATAATAAGCTCTTGCTTCTTATACCAGCAACCATCTACAGTGATTTGTTGAAAGGATGCACATCAGTACCACAAAAGCATGTGTATGCAGGCCACTCAGGTGAAAGGATGTTTAATAACCAGATCTTAGTTCTTGCAACTTATAAATCTTTTCAGTTTATAACATCTGTTGTTTTCCCCTATAGTTCCTTAGGGAATAGATCACACCACATTTACAGAGACTCTGAGAATCTCCCAAAATACCTTTTTTCTGTTAATTGCTAGATGGCTCACACAGTTATTTTGGGCCCAGCAAACAAAATAATTGGTTTAATAAAACACTTATTTTATCCAAGAGGTCTTTGCCATTCAGTCACTTGGCCAACAGTAATGTGAGGACTTGTTACAGGCCATTCAGCTCTTTGTGACCCCTGAGGACTGGCTGGAGCACATCTAGCAACCCTCAGTGTGTGGTCACAGCTCAGACACTTACAAGGCTGTTCTGTTTAAATAGATAAATGGGTGGAGGAGGCTGTGGCCAATTGGAGAGTAAACATTCTTGCCAAGGATGGAATGGGGCCAGTAGCAATGTGTTCCTTAATAGGCGCTCTGTTAACTACTTTTACTATTTTTTTCGGCATTATGAGTGCCTCACTCTTGGGCGTGTCCCCAGTCACTGGCGACTGACCACATGTGTTCCCTCCTGTGAAGAAATCACTTTGTTACTGTGAAGTGTTGCATCTGGGGTGACAGAACAGAGATAAGGAAAAGCCAATTTACCTTCTTGCTCTCAAAGAGCAACCACTTGGACACTCTGCTGTAAGTAGCAGAACCTAACATTTGGCTGCCTGTGCTCAGAGGACATGGGAGGCTTCGGCTCTGCTTTCTTCTAGGGTCTAATCACTGTTCTTTTACTTGCGTTTATCTTTAGTAATTATTCACCAGGGAGAGCTTTTGGAGTTTTCCAATTGCACTTACATTATGAGGAATATTCTTA
Organism: Nannospalax galili; assembly: GCF_000622305.1. Classification (NCBI taxonomy): domain Eukaryota; kingdom Metazoa; phylum Chordata; class Mammalia; order Rodentia; family Spalacidae; genus Nannospalax; species Nannospalax galili. Next base: position 2,571,036 of record NW_008334929.1, on the reverse strand, counting down.
ATTTTTAAAGTCTAGGGACAGACAGGAGACAAGAACTGCGATATGCCAGGGCTCAGCTATTTTATAGAAGACAGTCAAACTTGTTAAGAATAGAAATATGCTGATTATGAGACTAGCACTATTCCCTTTCATAAGGAATCATCATGACTAGTTAATGCCTATGGTTTATTTGCTTTGATAAAACACATACACACACACACACAGAGAGAGAGAGAGAGAGAGAGAGAGAGAGAGAGAGAAGGAGAGAGAGAGAGATAGAGAGGCACACACAAAGACACATACAGGCACACACAAACAGACACAGACAGACACAGAGACATACAGACACACAAACACACAGACACACATACAGAGTCTATAGGAAGCTCCTCATTTTTCAGGTGACCTTTTCTTTCAGTTGCTATTTGGGGGACTGGATATCTTTTTAAAAAAAATATTATTTTTATTTTACGTGTATGCGTGTATTGCTGTATGTAGGTAAATGCAACCATGTCGTGCACTGCCCACGGAGGACAGAAGAGGCTGTCAGATCCCCTGGAACTGGAGTTACGGACAGTTGTTAGCTGCCATGTGGGTGCTGGGATTTGAACCCAGGTCTTCTGCAAGAATAGTGTTCTGCTGAGCCATCTCTCAAGCCCCCAGGGCTGTATATCTTAACAATGCCTCCCAACAACTGCTGGTGGGTTTTTTGTTTATTTGTTTTGTTCTGTTTTGTTTGTTTTGTTTTTTGAGATGGGTCTCCCTGTAGCCACAGCTGGCTTGGAACTTGCTATGTAGACTAGGCTGACCTGATCTCACAGAGATTCACCTACCTCTGTCTCCCGAGTGCTGGGATTAAAGATGTGTGACATGCCCAGCTGTTTTGGGGGGAGATTTTATGCCCCTAAACTTATCCTAACCTGGGTGTCTGAGATCTGACAGAAATGGAAAATGAGCCACTTTAAAATCAATGTCTTTATGCAAAAAATGAGTATGATCAGTCTTAAAACTCATATATGCAAAAGCGTAGAGCTTGAGATGGAAGCAGAGATGTAGGAAAGGTGAGGGAGGACTCCTTAGAAAAGGCTTGAGGAAGCAGGTTATGTCAACAGGAGGCGTTTGTGTCCTTCCTTGTCTTCCCAGGGTTCATTTGAGCTGCAAACGTGTGGTTGGTGCTTAATTAATGGCCACGGAAAAAAGACTTGCATACTTCAGAGATTTAAAATATTTGAACACATAGCAATATATACATAATCTTTCAAGTAGCTGATATTTATTACAAATTCAGTGTCAGGCATAGTCAACTGCCCTTCTTATGTCTTTGTCACCCTCACTGTGACCTACTTTTATAGGCAAGGACTAGCCAGTGCACGGGAAGCTGAGGGCGCAGGGGGTGCAGTGGTCGGACAAGGATTTAAATCCATGCCGGCTGACCCTAGAATTCAAATCTGTAACTTGTCTACAGTGCAGCCTGATTAGAAAAGTTTGGAATAAAGTCCACAGAGAAAACAAAACAAAATTACAACAACAACAAAAAAAAAACAAAAAAACAAAGAAAAATAACAATAACAAAAAAAAACAACCTACTTGGACTGTTTAGATAAAATTAGTTTCCTTGGAGATGTGCATTTTAGGGTATTCTATTAGTGAAGAATTCCAAGCTTAGCAAACAATGGTTATTTTCACTTAATGAATAGTTTCTTTGTAATCTTTGTTTTTCATATTGTTATAAATCTGTAAATAATAACAAAATCAAAATTGCATACAGTGTTTAAAATGAACAAGGAAAAGCTCTCCCGAGCCTCTAGTCTTGCTCTGCCAGGGGAAGTACTTTTAAGCATTTTTATCCTTTTTCTTACACTGTCATTACTACTACTATTATTTTCAATAGCACTAAATGATTCATGGATAAAGTGCTGCACCTGTACTAGGTTCTATTTCAATCATAAGATTTGTAGAAATAACCAATAGATAAAGTCTTTCTTGCAGATATAACCTCCGAGAGACAGTCCACTCACAAATAAATACCCTGGGTAACTTCTGAGAGCATCAGCAAGTGTCAGCAGAGAGTGCTGTGGACGGAAGGAGGGATGCTGAGTGGCAGGTCATGACTCCTTCATTCATTTTGAAATTTAAGGTATTTCTCTCAAATGTCTTGAGACTCTTGGGTGGTAAATGGTGTTCATACTGAGGGCTTGGGCAGGCTGTGGCTGTGCCTCTGGTGGCTTTCCTTCCTTTCTGAAAGGATGAGATGAGCTTGGGGAATGTGGGCAGGGCTGGCTTCTTGGCCCTCAAGCATATCTTCCCACCCCCCACCCCTGAGGTGGCAGCTGGAAGTCAGGTGCAGCCTCGCAAATACCAGACCAAGATGGGGAGGGATTTACTCTGTGTACTCAATCAGCAGAACATGGAAATGGACTGTCTGGAATGTAGAGGTAGAAAAGGTTAAGTGACACTTCCCCAGGGAGAGAATTTGCCTCAAGTTAGCCTCACTGGATTATTTCAGGAAGGAAATGTAGGTGCAGTATGTACAGATAGCCTTTGAACAGCAAGTACATAATTTTTGTATTCAACTGGCTGATTCTAAGCTAATTTCTCTTATACAGTCTGACCAAAGAGTAAACCCCAGAATCATGGTGCGGGACTTCTGCTCAGTGCAGAGCTCCCAGATCCCATCCCCTCCTCTCTAACACACAGAAAGTGACAATATTGGATGACACCCAGTGGTTACAGACTGAGCTGATGAGTCTGACCTGGGTGCTATGATTGCCTCAGGCTCCGCTCAGCTTCCCCCAACACTGAGAGGGTCAGTACCTGAGGACTCAGAGTTAGAGTGGCCACACTGATGGGCTTGCTCCAGACAGTCCCTGTTCTGCCTGTTGCCACAGAATGATTCCTGTACACAATCCCCTCAGGGTACCAAGTGATTGGGGAAACCTGAGAGTCTTTTGTGGGAGCTAATTCCATTTGTTTAGAAAGGGATTCTGTTAGCCTAATAGCAAACTCTATTGCTTCCCATGAAAGGAAGACAAGCCAGAGACCACTAAAATTAAGTCACTTTTCCATAAGCTCTGTGTAAATACTGTAATTTCTCTCCTAGGACATTCTTACATTCCCATAATTGTCTACCTTGAGATCAGGATGCCAGGAAACAGTCTGTCCTAGCTGCTGCCAGTTCCCATGTATACTTTGTAGTGATATATTCCTTGCTACAAAGACTGGTTCTTTGTCATAAAATCCCACATGCTCTCTATACTGGATGAATGCCTTAGTCATGGCCTGGCCCCTTTGCTTAACACCATTAGTGAATGGATAGCTTGTTGGACGTTTAGCTTAGTGGAATTTGATTATGGAAGAAAGATGTGTAGATGCTAATGTCATCTTGATCCAAGAACTTTCACCACTTTTTCCTATTGATCCAGTTGAAACAGGATATATAGATCTTGAATTATGCTTTACCTCTTGATTCCTTGATAGGTGTAGTAGCTTTTTTTCTTGTTGCTCTCACCAAAATCCTTATTAAGGTTCAGATAGCCCCGCCCCCTCACCAACAGGGTCTCATGGACTTCACAAGCCCCTGAGAAAAGGGAACTGAGCTGATAAGCAAGCTGGTCTTTGAAGTCAAGATAAACAATTTTCTCCACTGTTTGGCCAACACAACAGGTTTCCCCTTTGATCTCTAAAGAGGGCAGGTTTTAACAGTCCTGCTCTCCTGCTTCCCCATGACCAACTTTAAAAAAATATATATCTTCCCACCTTCTGCACCCCCCAGAAGCCTCCCTCTTTAAAAGACCCCACCTCATGACCCAGGCAGACATTTTCCCTGCCCAGAAGGGAATCTGTCCCATGTGTGCCTTTGCTAATAAACTCTATTCTGATGGAGCTTTATCTGTATCCTGGTGCTTTCTCCTGATCTACCGGATTCATCCATAGGCTACTTTATCTATCAAACCTGATAGTCAAGGCTTGTCAGGCCTTCCACTTGAGGGTGTAGTCCAGCACCATGAAAAGGCATGAGGCAGCTGGTCACATATGTGTGATGTCAGGAGCCAGAGAGAGATGAATGTTCGTGCTTGGCTCACTTTTCCCTTCGTATCCAACCCAGGACCCCAGCCAGGTAACTGTGCCACCTACATTTACCTCCTTTCATCTGCAGTCAGACCTTTCTGGAAATTCCCTCATAGCCATAACCAGAGGGAGGTTTCCATGGTGATTCTAAATCCAAACAAGTTGACAACTAGAATTAACCCTATCAGTGGGGTCTCACATAATTAGGAAAGACTCAGTTTCTAAATGTAAGGTTGTCATCTGTTTGAAATTGAACCTTGTTCAGACTTCTTATCAGATTTTGGTGTGTGGGTAATGAGATGGTCCTGCCTGTTGAATACCAAGTTTCTGGGCTAGCAACATAAATCAGATCATGACAGAGCCACACGTTTATAGCACATCTTCCGCCCCACTCAGTGTTCACTCTGCCCCTTGAGCCCTGGCAGTTTGAGACTGGACCCCTTGTGAGCTTGATCTTTTTGTTCCTTTTAAGGCAAATTCCAAGTGAGATATTTTAAAAGTCATTACTGTGCTTACCCTGAATCACTCTGAAGGCAGGGGCCCAGAAAAGACATTATCAAACTGATGAATGGTGACATTTTATAACCACTGCTTGCCAGTGCCTCTGAAATTAGGAGTGAGTGGGTGAAGGGGAGTGCAGTAGAAAACCCTCATTTAAAAGACAAGCCTTTGTCCACATCTAATAAGCTGTTTCCTTTCTTGCTTGGGAGTTTCCTAGGAAATAGTGGCTGGTGACGCAGCAGAGACAAGGGCAGCTTCATCCTTTTCCTCCTACTTCAGTGAAGGGGCCTCACACAAACCAGGGCTGCTAGTAAGCAATTTTGTTATCTTGAGTGGGAATTTACCCCTAAGAAAGCAAACCTTTAAAACGACTGTGTCAGCATCCGTTGACACGGCTGGAATGAATAGCCGTGCAAATCCTTCAGCACACCAAGCAGTCTGAAGGGGGAAAGCAAGAACAGATGCTCCTGTTTCCATATTTAGAGGCCAGTTACTAGGGAGTTCATCTTCACAGCGTCTTCTAGAGCCTATGTTAGAAGATACAGCTCTGTTATTACCTCCCTGAAGCACACTTACTTCTTCATTTTGATCATTTTTTTTTTTTACCAGAACCAAAATTATTGAAGGAGCACATGCTCCAGTGGTGACTTTCAGATAGATGAAAAGAAAATAGAAATTCTGAAAGGGAGGGAGGCCAACCAGGGAGACTTGTGTTTCAACCTGTAAAATCTTTTTGGAAAAATGTTAGCTGGTATAGTGGTACATGCCTGTAATCCCAGCACTCAAGAGATCAAGGCAAGAGGATTGTGAGTTTGAGGCCAGCCCGGGCCATATAGATAGCAAGATCCTGTCTCAAAATAAATTAAAAATAGGATTGAATCCTGGAAAACTATATAACTAATGATCATGTTTGCATGAGCCTATAAAATGGATTCACATGAGAATGGGCTTTGAAGGGCGATTTCGAACCACATCATTTTGGGGGATTAGAACAATAATGATTCCCTCAGTTAAATGGCATGAGTTGGCTGAAGTCCCACCCCTACCTCTCACTGGAGGACTTGGCTGAGGTCCTGAGCTTTGGGCTTCCCCAGTGCACAAACACCTGGCTTTTCCAGTCACAGAACTCCTGCAAATATCTCATAAGGGCGGCCTTATAAACAATTCAGGTTTCAGAAATTCTCTGGAAAGTTCTGAGGTAGTATTGACTATAAGGCTGTATATCTTTGTCTTAAAGCCTAACAGCTGGGGCTGGAGAGACGGCTCACAGTTAGGAGTACTAGCCATTCTCTTAGAGGACCTAGGTTTGGTTCCCAGTACCCACACAGCAGCTAATAACCATCTGTGATTCCAGTTCCAGAGAATCCAATGCTGTCTTCTGGCCTCCACAGACATTGCACGACCCCATGCACTTAACATACAAAATACTCCTACATATGAAATAAATAAATGAATAAAAATATAAATAAAAAAATCCAAGCAGTTAAAAGTAGCTGCTAATTCCATCTTAGACAAACTTGTTCCTTAATAGAGGCAGTTTCCCCTGAACTGTCAACTGTATAACTGTCAGCTCAAGCAGGATACAAATGCTTGTAAGAAGCTGATATTCTTTAATTCCAGCTCGTCTATCATCGATTGGTTGATTTCATCAGTGTGGCTGGGAGAGCCGGACCACAGCCACTCTAGTACTGTCCGAGTTAAGGCATCCTGCCATGTCATTTTAAGTTAAAATTCTTGGTGCTTTTTAACATATTTGTGATTTTTTTTTCTCATACACATTCATATTTTGATTCAAAGGAAATTATTAATTTTCTGCCATCTACCCGAATCCTGCCTTCCTTTGGTTTGACTATTACCGCACTGAACTTGAGCGGTTAGTTTACACGGCAAGAAAGCTGTGAGCCTGCTGCAGCTGCTCTGTCCAGTTTTAACAAACGTATGGCGTGTCTCTTCAAGCGTCTATGTAATTTAGCTAATTTAGGAACACTGTACCTACTCAGATTTTTATAGCTTCCTCCGACGTTGTTACTAATAAAAAAATGTAGGCAAATATCATAACGTGAGTCATGAGGTATTTGTCTCATTAAGGGTCTTGGAATTTAAAGCAAACTTCAGGGAGAATCCATACACACAGATCCTCCTGGAGTTCATCAGGCTAGAAAAGTGAAAGGCACTAACTAACTCAGCCTCAGAGTTTTGAATGAAGAGGTATTCACTCTTTTTTTAAATTATTTATTTAATAACCATATAATTAGAAGAGGCATTTCATTACAACAACATTGACATATTCAATAACAATTTCCAGAGCTAAGATGCTTCTCTTTCAAAACTGGCTGTAAATTATTAGGTTTACGTTGAGTTAATAGAGTTATACAATATTGTACTCCACATAAACCCTTTAAGACA
>NW_008334929.1:2562694-2563449 GCF_000622305.1 Nannospalax galili | reverse complement strand
CACATGGGCTTGGGAGGAGCCCCTGGCTCCTTTCTTTTACCAGTTCCGCCTATGTGAAGATAAGTCAAAGGTCCTGTTTGACCATGGTTGGCTTCGCTTGGAAGCATGGAGGAAATGATTCCTCTGTATTGACCCTTCTCTTTATAGACTGGACACTGGTTCAAGTCCATCTTGATCAAGAGGACAGGTGACCCACCACCATTAGAGGACATTTTGAGAGATGCTCATAGTCCCCTCAAACTAGTCGACCTAAGAGGGCAAGGAGCAAAAAGTGTCCTTTATGTCCCTCTGACCAAATTATTATAGATCTCAAAGTATGTCTGATAAACACCCAAGAAGGTTAGTTCCACCAGTCTGCTATTTTTAATTATTGTGTGTTATGTAGATAAATCTTAGGCAAAGACCAGTTGTTCTCAGATAAACCTTACCTAGACATATATTTCTTGATCTGCTATGTATAATTTGTCAGTAGGTTGTAGGAGTAATATGGTTCTCACTGGTTTTCAAAGCTAGCTAGGCATTGTTTATCTCTCACATTGTCTCACCCCTCCATCATGATTTTCCCTCTTAAGGTGCCCCCATTACCCCCTTTCTCCAATAATAATACCCTTCTCCAGTGGTCCTACCTCTCTTGAGTGCCTTCTTTCCCTTTATGCCCTAGGTTTCTCGTATACCCTTCCCTCCCCCCTCCCTTAAACTAACCCGATTTTTATCCATATCTCCCTTATTAAGGCCTGTTTCCTACTGTTTTTCTC
>NW_008334929.1:2560292-2561969 GCF_000622305.1 Nannospalax galili | reverse complement strand
ACTGATGTCTGGTTTAGAAAATCCTTTCCTACACCTATATCTTGTAGGTTTTTTCCCAATGTTTTCTTCTAATAGTTTCAGAGTTTCAGACTTTACATTGAGGTCTTTGAGCCATTTGGAATTGACTTTTGTGCAGGGTGCTACAAGTGGAGATCCAGTTTTGCCAGCACCATTTGCTGAACATGCTGTCGTTCCTCCAGTGAATGTTCTTGGCCCCTTTGTCAAATATCAGGTTGCTGAAATTGTATTTACTCATATTTGGGTCTTCAATTTTGTTCTATTGATCTATGGGTCTATTTTTGTGCCAGTACTATGTTGTTTTTATGACTATTGCTCTGTAATACAGCTCGAAATCTGGTACAGTAATCCCCTCCGGCATTACTCTTAGTGCTCAGGGTTGTTTTGGCTATCCAAGGTCTTTTGTGCTTCCATATGAATCTTAGGATAGTTTTTTTCCAATTCTGTGAAAAATTTCATGGGGATTTTGATTGGCATTACATTGAATCTATATATGATTTATGGTAGGATGGTTATTTTCACAATATTAATTCTTCCAATTCATGAGCATGGGAGGTCTTTCCATCCTCTGATGTCTTTCTCAATTACTTTCTTTAAAGATTTAAAATTTTCATTGTAGAGCTCTTTAATGTCTTTGGTCAGGTTTACTCTGAGGTTTTTTAGAGCTCTTTAATGTCTTTGGTCAGGTTTATTCCAAGGTATTTTTGTGTGTGTGTGGCTATTGTGAATGGGAAGGTTTCCCTGTGCTCTTTCTCTGACTGCTTGTCATTGGTATATAGAAAGGCTATAGACTTTTGTAGATTAATTTTGTAACCTTCCACTTTACTGAACAGGTTAATAATTTCTAGTTTTCAGGTGGAATTTTTGGCATCCCTTAGATACAATATCATATCATCTGCAAAAAGGGATAATTTGATCTCTTCTTTTCCAATTATTACTCCTTTAATTTCCTTCTCTTGTCTTATTGCTCTTGCAAGAGTTTCAAACACTATATTAAAGAGAAGTGGGGATAGTAGACAGCCTTTTCTGGTTCCTGATTTCAATGGGAATGCTTCCAGTTTTTCTCCATTTAGAATGATGTTGGCTGTGGGTTTGTTATATATGGCTTTAATTATGTTGAGATATGTTCCCTCCCGTCCAATTCCCTCTAGGACTTTGAACATAAATGCATTATAAATTTTGTCAAAGGCTTTCTCTGCATCTATTGAGATGACCATATGGTTCTTGTCTTTGAGTCCATTTATATGATTTATGATGTTTATTGACTTATGTATATTAAACCATCCCTGCATCTCTGGGATAAAGCTGACTTGATCATGGTGGATGATCTTTTTGATGTGTGTCTGTATGCAGTTTGCAAGTATCTTGTTGAGAATTTTTGCATCTATGTTCATTAAGGATATGGGTCTATAGTTCTCTTTTTTGGTTGTATCTTTACCAAAAAAAAACATTTTTTTGTTGTCTGCAAGAAACTCATCTCATTTTCAAGGACACACTATCTCAAAATGAAAGGATGGAAAAAAATATACCAAGGAAATGGCACTAAGAAAAAAGCAGGTGTAGCAATTCTAATATCGGACAAAATAGACTTTAAACTGAAACTAACCAGAAAAGACAAAGAGGGCTATTTCATTTTGATCAAAGGAACAATCAATCAAG
>NW_008334929.1:2519811-2559248 GCF_000622305.1 Nannospalax galili | reverse complement strand
ACAGTAATACAAAACTTCCCAACGAAAAAAGGCCCAGGACCAGACGGATTACAGCAGAATTCTATCAGACATTTAAAGAAGATCTGCATCAAATACTACTTAATTTATTTAAAAAAAAAATAGAAATGGAGGCAGAACTTCCAAATTCCTTCTACGAAGCCAGCATCACTCTAATACCAAAGTGGCATTCACTCTTAACTCAGGTAACTCTCCAACTCTCTGGAAGGAGACACTAGGTCTCTGAAGGGATTGGCTGGGTTTGTAAAGCCACCAAGCTGGTCCCTGCATGTTTGCTTGGGCTTGCCTGTGCTCCATGGAGCACCCTGCCTCCTTGGCACATGGTGCTGTAGGCCTCCAGGCAGGAGGGATGGAGGAGTATTGTGTGGGGAGCGCTCGTTCTCATCAACTCCTGCTCCTCTGCTCCTTTGAGCTGCCCCCCCCCATGTCTGTCAGTGTCTGTCAATGGAGATGGAACTGCATCTGCATCTGTGGGCTTTTTGAAGTCAAATACAAATGGAAGAAAATAAATGAATCCTTCCAAATTATTGTCAAATTGGATCAAAGGAAAAGAAAAGCAACTTCAAGGACAACTATACTGAAAAAGGTCAACTGGGAAGTACATTAGCAACAGGCAAAGAATTCTTCCTGCATCTCAGAACTAGTTTATCTAACCTCTGTGTTAAGTCCATCTTATTTTACTGAATGACTTTGTGTAAAATAATGAATTAATCAAGGAGAATTGTAAGGAGAATTAATCAAGTCCTTACTCTGCAATAATGAACTTAATGGTTGACTAGGAAGTGATTATTTTTTTCCTCTGTACTTAAAATACCCCAAACTATGGAAGCAAAATAAACCCCAGGCTATGGAAAATAAGAAAGGACCATTGAGCAGATGATGCATTGCTATCCTCAGTACTCAACAACCAATATTTATCATAGTTTGTTCCCACAAAATATTTGGTATGCAACCTTTGTTTTCTAAGTGATTGGAAGCTTGTTTGGAAGGTGTGGTGAACGGCTTCAGCTGTCAACACATCTGGGAATTTCCTCTATCAGGTGGCCTGTGGGCATGTCTCTGAGGTGTTCTTTTGGTTCTTGAGTATGTGGGCAGGCCCAGTGCATTGTGGGTGGTGTCATTCCTGGGCAGGTGGGCCTGGGTTCTGTAAGAAGGTCACTGATCCAGCCAGGAGAGCAAGGCAGCAAGCAGTGTTCCTCCATGGTCTCTGCTTCAGCTCCTGGTTCTTGCCCTGAGTTTCTGCCTTGCCTCCCTAGAAGATGGACTGTGGTCAGGATGTATGAGCCAAATAAACCTTTTCTCCCCAAGTTGCTTTTGGTCAGAGTGTTTTATCACAGCAACTGAGAGTTAACTACCACAGAAGGGTAATTTTTATTTTTCTCCAAATAATTCAGGCATATGATACTAGTTTCAAGATTAATATTAAGAAGTCATTTGAGGCTAATTAGTAACAAAGTTAAAATCCCACTACGCTCTGAGATGGCAGCATTGTAGCACAACAGAAACAGTAATGGATTTGGAGTCAGCACCTGCCTGAGAGACCTTTACAGTAATATATGTTTGCTGAGATTTGGTTTCTTTTCTGTAAAGATCTCCTAGTGAACCAATTTATTCAGGTGGCTGTGTGGTATGAAGCTTATGAAAACTATAATAGGACCCAATCCATAGGCTCTTAGTAAATGAGAATTATTCTAATATCAACAGTGTAATCTGAGGAACAATAAAGTAAGAAAAATATGATAGGATAAAGATCAAGAGGTAGCGATGACAAGCTTTTGGCTTCCTCTTGATTCCTTAGAACATACTCATGCCTTGTTGCATTGAAGCTCTATGAAGGTTAAATTCATAATGTAATTATTTTTCCTTATATTACCTAATGTCTATTAAATTTTGGCTTTAGCTTTTTGGCTGGTGAGAGCACTGACTGTTGAACAGGCAAAAAGGGAAAGTGCACAGTTGCTTCAAAGCCAGGGTAAGAAATGAAGGTCATCTAATGCATGTCAGCTCAGGTATACATAGTAACAATGATTGAATTTCTAAGAGTGTTCTTCAAAGCAAACAGGAAATAGATATTTAGCAGTAAAATGCCAGGAAAGGGGCTTTTGCTTCTGTGAAGGCTTGAGAAAAAACAAAACCAACAAATACTTATTCACCTGAGTGCACACTAAGAGCTGATGTGGGTTTACCCAGCAGACCCTTAGCAGCCTCCCTTTGCACAGTGCTTCTGTCCCACTGGTGTGTGTTCTGGCGATGCGATCAGTGACCATCCGTGGTGCTGGGTCCATTCTAAACATGATGCCCAGGCTCCCTTCACCTTAATGCACTTGACATTCTCTATTTCAGCCTGTGTCCACCATACCTGACCATTTCTCCATTGCCTTTGTTTCCTGTCTTCTACCAACATCTGTATTTCCTACTTCACCTACTACATCTTGGACTGATTCAGCCCCCCTCTGTCCCCCTCCCCCAACCTCTGTGCTGTCAGTCCATATCAGACATTTGGAAAAAGTTACCTTCTGACCATGGTGTCTGATATTTGTGCATGTAGATGAATATTTACTTACCAGCAACACTTTGAGGAAAGAATCTGTCCTGTATTTAATCAATTTTCCTTCCTTCCTTTCTCTTTCCTTCCTTCCTTCCCCTCCTTCCTTCCTTCCTTCCTTCCTTCCTTCCTTCCTTTTCTTTCTTTCCTTTTATTTTTATTGTGTGTGTACGAGTGTTTTGCCTGCATATATGTAAGTGCACCTTTGTGTGAAATGCCTGTGGAGGCCTGAAGAGGGCATCAGATCCCCTGGAACTGGAGTTACAGATGATTGTTAGCCACCAGATGGGTACTGGGAACTGAACCCAGGTCCTCTGGAAGAGCAGCTGGTACTGTTAACTGCTGAGTCATCTCTCCCGCCCCAATAAAATAAATTCTTAATAAATTATCTTACTGAGCTAAATAGACATTCCTCTACCCCCAATGTGGGCGTTTATTATTGCGTTTCTATCTTTCCTTTTTTTCTGTAAGTTACATTTGAATGTGGGAAAACATGCGATAATGATGTTTCTGTCAGAGTTGTGAGATGAGGCTCTCACTGCTCTTCTTTGAAGATTTCACATTGACTTTCCTTTTCTCGATGTTCCTCTCCTTTATCCTCTTTTCTATCTGTCAGATGACATTTTCTGTCTGCTTACTTGTGCCGGGCCCCACACTGGGCAATTTAAACGTCCCTGCCTTATTTTCTCCGTTTTTTTTTTGTTGTTGTTGTTTTTGTTTTTGTTGTTTTCCCCACATAACTTTGACAAAGCTCTAACAATCACTGAACTTAACTGGTCCACTTGAAAGATGGAAAGCCTACCTTCTAAGTTTATGGAACGGTTCAATGAGATGACCGCATTCCTTGAGTTTCTAATCTATAAAGTAGAATCATTCAGCTTATGTTTTTTTTTCATTTCTATTTAAAAATTCTATTGACTTCTAATTGTGATTTTTAACTTATATGAGCTAACTACAAATAAGTATTGATATTTTGTATCTGAGAAGTAACATGTCATTTTGTAAATCAAATACTACATGTCAAGTAAAATTATGCATGCTTCTACTATGGAAAACCTTGTAGATGAAGCGTGCTTAATTTTCTGTTTTGAAATTCTGTAAGCCAAAGTGAGCTTCAAAAATCCTGATTTTTCAAAGACCATATTGATTTTTAGGCTTTTTAAAATGTGCATGTGTGTCTATGTGTATGTGCACATGTATGAAGGTGCCCACAGAGGCCAGAACAGGGTGTTGGATATCCTGGAGCTGGAGTTATAGGCAGTTGTGAGCCACTTGATGTTGGGGGCTGGAAAACAAACTCTGGTCTTCTGTGAGAGCAGGAAGTGCTGAGCCTTCTCTTCAGCCCCCATATTGATTCTTAAATTCACCCTTTTTAGGAAGTATTATGTTCTTCTGAGACGTTTGAATCTGTGGGGACAGAGCTTGACATTTTACAGAGCAAACTCGGTGGGGATCAGTACTGCTGGTTAGGAGAAATAGGCAGGAGCAGGCAATGTGTTGTAGCAAAGGCTTCTGCACAGCACAGGGAACAGCAGGGAGTGTGACGACACCTGTAGACTGTTCACCTGATAACTGCTTAAAATCCAGAATGCACAGGGTCTTCAGAAACCTCAGTTGGACTGAAAATTCAGACTCTTCTGACAGGCTTTTCTTTGGAAAGCTGTAAAACTGAAGAGACAGATAATCCAAACAACTTCTTGTTTTGAAGCTAGAACATATTAACCTGTCTCCACCAAATTATTCTATTCATAAATGATACCCCATCCATCTCACTTTAATCTATTGCATCAGAAAACAGATGTTCATTTTCTGACACTCTTCTTTGTTCTAAGTTTATATATAGCATATATGCTTAGATGTTCTGCATTTAATTTAGGAAGACACTGGTTCAGGTTCATTTGGTGGGGTCTCTATGGCCTCCTTGATCAAGAGGACAGGTGACTCACCATAGTTATGGGACATTTTGAGAGATGCTCATAGCAGAGGTGATAATCATTACCAGTGAAATCTACCTGATGACTTTATATACATACTCAGGCACTAAGGATCCAAGTGTAACGGATTCTGACTAGTAATAATCAGATACATAGAGATTAAAGACACATGTGCAAACATCTAAGTGTTAAAGCAACTAGAGCCAGGCATGGTGGTGCATGCCTGTAATCCCAGCACTCAGGAGTTAGAGGCAGGTGGATTTCTGTGAGTTCAAGGCCAGCCTGGTCTACATAGTGAGTTCCAGGACAGCTGGAGCTACAGGGAGACCCTGTCTACACATGTGCAAACAGCTAAGCGTTAGTAGTATTAAAAAAGTAGGAAACAGCGTATTTTAAAATGAAATGGAGATCTTCTTTAAAGGGTAAAAACCCATTCAATTTTATGTCTTACAGGGCTTATACTGAGTTCAATTATGTATAACTGTGTTAATCCAACTGTGCACCTAAAAATTTACAGCCACTTTTGAAAGAGATGCTTCTTCTAATCATGTGGTTATTAATTTTTTTTTAATTTTTAAAAATTTAGGAGGATGAAGTTTTTTCTTACTTTACTAACAACAGACACGGAAGTTCATGGAATGCAAGTGTAAAATGCTGTTGCTGCTGAATTCAGCCTTGTGGATAAATGACAAAGCTGGTCTTGTACTTCAGAATCAAAGGCTAATACTTTCTTGGTTAAGAAGATTTTTACCCCCAAATCCTCGGTTTGCTTCCTGTCTCTGTTTCTTTCTTCTAAAGCGTGTACCTTGAGGTAATTCGGGAACATAGGAGGTCTTTGAGAGGATGAAGCCTTTCTCAGCTCCACTGGGAGACTAGGGAACTCAGCAGTCCAAAGCCACCTCAAGCCAGAGGCTTTGGGATTCTTGTTTCACAAATTCAAAGAATGAAATTTAGGGACCAGAGAGCACGTGTTTTAGAAAGGAGTAGTTTATGATAGGGAGCTGAGGAGAGAGAAAGCAAGCAGCATTTCTGCACAGCAGGTGGGGGCCTGGGAGTCCACCGAGCCTCATTGCTTGGGAGTTAAAGAGAGTATGGTGGAGGGAGAGGGAGGGGGAGAGGAGCTGCTCGTCCAGTTCTTCTGGTGTCCAGGTCTCCAAGGTTCTGAACATGTTCTCAGCATGGCTTCCAGGAACAGAGCACTCCTTTAGGGGGAAAGGTAGGGAAAGAAACCAGAACCCCTTATTGGCATCCCAGTCTCTAGTTATGGTGGCTCTAGACACAGTTTTGACTTAGTTCTGGCCTCTCTGACCTCAGGTAGGGACAAGTGTACTGGCAGATCTGAGGACATTTCCAGCTCTCAGCTGAGAAAGAAGATGAGCACTTTTCTTTTGGGGTCTTTTTACCCTAAGATGCCAGTTTCCACCCCTTTCTGGTTCTCATCAGAGCCATGCTGCCTCCCATCTCTAAGTTTCAGGATGCCTTGCAAGACCAGAAAGACATTATTTGTTTTGAGGCAGGATCTTATGTAGCCCAGGTTGGCCTGAGAATGACCTTGAATGAATTATATATATATACATATATATAATATATTTATATATGTATATATGTATGTTAAATAGACACACACACACACACATTACTTTAATTGTAGTTACGCTACACAGGGGATTTTGTTCATCCCAGAGGCCATAGGTTACAAACAAAAGCCCAGGTATGGTATTCCTCCCCTCAAATTGTTGGTCAGAGTCATCTCAGAGACCCCCGAACAATATAGGCTATTGCTGTTGCCCTTGGTTGCCCACCAGAACTAGATAGTAATACCCTATTGCTGAAGATGCCACACACATTGGTCACACAAGAAGTCAAGTTAATGCTGACCAGAAAGCCTCCTCCCTGCTGGCTACCTCTCCTACTAACAGACGTGCTGTGCAGGCTTCTGGGGTGATTATGATCACAATATAGTATATGAACTCAAAAAATTAGCAAATTAATAAAAATAAAATATTTTTCTGGGTGTGGTGGCACATGCCTTTAATCCTAGCATTAGGGAGGCAGAGGCAGGTGGATCTTTGTGAGTTCAAGGCCAGGCCTGATCTACATAGCAAATTCCAGGTCAGCTGGGGCTACAGGGAGATCCTATCTCAAAAAGACCAAAAATATTTTTTTTTAATTTGGATATTCGCATTAGATTGCTGGTACCAGCCAGCCGCTATGAATGAGTGTGTGTGTGTGTGTGTGTGTGTGTGTGTGTGTGTGTGTGTGTATGTGTGTGTGTATGTGCATGTGTGTGTACTCTCTTGTGTATGTGGAGGCCAGAGGTTGATGTGGGGTGTCTCCCCCTATCATTTTCCAACTTGGGCTTTGAGATAAGTCCCCTCACTGAACCTAGAGCTCACTGTTCTTGCTTGACTGACTGACCAGCTCCTGGGATTGGCTTGTTTCTGACCACCCCCTGTACTGGGGTTACAGACACATGTCACCACACCTGGCTTTTATGTGGATGCTGGGTATCTGAACTCGATTCTCTTGTTTCATTAGCAAGTATTTTTCCTCACTAAGCCAGCTCTGCAGCCCTTGTGAATGCAGTTTTAGTGGGAGCCTATGAACTAGTGATGGCAATGGAAAGATCTTACCATGAAGATCACTTCTGGATAGGCTAGTGTGTGCAACGGAGTTAAGAAAAGACAGGGCAGTTTTGTTCAGAGTTTATACAATGTCCTAATGAATTAATTTAAGACTTACCTTCCACTAGCTTGGTATATGGTTTTCTCTTATATTTCTTTATATAATTAATAGAGGAAATAAAATGTTTCATTACGTTTTTATTGGACTCAGACCTGGGCCAGAGTGTTGGTATAACAAACTCCTTGGCTTTTCAAGCCTGAAGTCCTCAATTCACTTAAAAGTCTCCTAAGAATGTCTTGACATAGTTCAGAGGATGATTTGGCCATAAAGTCCAAGAGCTTGGTGCATGCAGACTGTTTGGGAATGGGGCCCATTTGTACCATGAAGCATTTGTGGAAGATATCAGTTTGAATTAAGAGTTTGATTGACATCCGTTAGTAATTCCCAAGAAGCTGCCATGAATTAGGCCAAGACTTGTCCCTTTTCTTGTTGGAAGGGAAAAAGCTTTCAAGTCATGTGTGAGTTCTCGCCTGTTGCTTAGCTTTCTGAGCTGTACTTCCTTTCAAGGTTCCAATAAAAAATATATATGGGATAAAAATAATTAATCGTAATTCAGTTGCTATAGCAACGGAAGTTCCTTAATACATTCTCCACTCCTTCATGGACTTCTGAGTTAATTCGGTACGAAGCAGCTCGATTTTAGAAATAAAGCCTTTGAAGATGTGTGATTGTTATTACAGGGATTTTACAATGCCCAGATAAGAATACCTAAAAAGTTATGGATTCAGAATCTGTCTTCTCCATGATCACTTTATGGTGTATGATCATAATTTTTAAAGATTTATTTATTCTATTTATGTGTATACATGGAAATCTGCATGAGTTATATGTACCACACACATGCAGGAACCCCAGGAGCCCAGGAGGTGGCATCAGATCCCCTGGCACTAGAGTTACAGGTGATTGTGAGTCACTGTATGGGTGCTGGGAACTAGATCTTGGTCACTAGAGTTAAATGGAGCCTGGTGGTGGAGTTCTAACCCTTGTGTGCTAAATAGTCAATGTAAAGAATTCAACTCATTTGGTTCACACAGTTTTGTTGTATCAATTAAAGTTCAGTTAGAGGAGTGGAGTCACTAGGAGACATGCCCTCCTTACAGAGATTTGACCATACCCCTGTTTGTAAGCTCATCAGCCCCACAAGCCCTCAAGAGTCTCTGTGGTCCAGCTTGACTGAAATCCTACAAAGAAAGCAGCTCTGAGAACCAGAGCTCACAGCACAGCTGACACGCAACAAAGCCATCCATGTGGCTAGAGGGCTAGATATATGTGATTCATGTAACATAATATAGTTATATACTTCAATTCCTTCTATGCCTCCCCCTCCCTTTTCAGTTTCTTGTCACACACACACACACACACACACACACACACACACACACACACCACACTCCTCCAACCTAACTCAAACCTGTCATGGCTGATCTTTTCCATGTGATTTTTATTAATTATTTAATATTTTATTTCTTATTTTTATTTTATGTGTATGAGTGTATCATTTGCATGTATGTAATTGCACCTGTGTTGTGCAATGCCTGTGGAGGACAGAAGAGGGTGTCAGATCCCCTAGAACTGGAGTTATGGATGGTTGTTAGCTGCCATGTGGGTGCTGGAAATTGAACCTGGGTCATCTGCAAGAGCAGCCAATGTTCTTTACTGCTGAGCCATTTCTCTAGCCCCTTATGTGATTTTTAAAAATCAATGATTTAACTATGGTTAATACAATTGGGAAACTGTATAATTTGTGCACATGCCTGCATGTGTGTGTCATGTATCTGTGTGTGTATTCATGACTCTGTGTGTGATATATGTGTTCATGTCTGTCTGTCTGTGTACATAGGTGCCTGTGGAGGCTAGAGGTGGATGCTGGGTACCTTCACTCTCTATCTTCTTTTTTGAGACAAACTTTTGCTGAACCCGGAGCATACAGCACAGCCTAGCGGGCCAGAGCTCCAGGGTCCTCTTGCTTCTGCTTTCCCAGTGTTAGAATTACATGTTCACACCACCACGCCTGGCTTTTTCCAAGGGCTCCTGGGATCTGAGCTCAGGTCCTCATGTTTGCATGGCAAGCATGTCACCAACTGAGCCACCTCCCCAGATCCCTGATGGTGTAACTTTGACTAATGAAATATTGCCTCTTAAGACACTGATCATTAGACCACATATTAACATATGACCATGCTTTCTTGTTATTTCTAGGCAATGTAATATAATAACACAAGATCTTTGACATCTGACGATCTGAGAGATTTGAATGATGGCCTTTTAACGTATCAGTCGCGTCAACTAAACCTCATTTGCTCATATATAAAATGGGAGAGTAGTGGAAATTCACAATTACATGTATTATCTTAACTAGTTTTATTAAGCATATTGCCTGGGATACTGTACAATAAATTAGGGCTCTATTTTAAATAGAAAGTTCACATTGCTTTGTAAACGTTTTTCTGTTCTTATTTGTAAAACAGTGATTGATAGCTTTGACCCCATTTTGTTCAAACTGCATTCCTGACAGCACTCTGCCAATGAGTACAGAGCTGCTAAGATGCATTTTTGATCCCTCATTGATTTTTCAAGTCTATGAATTTTGAATGCCCAGTGCTGAGTTAGCTTGCTGCCACACATCTGCTCAGGGCAGACTTATTTCAAGTGTAATGGATGACAGAGGAAAGCTGGGGAGGGGGCAGTTCCTTTGCTCAGATAGGAGGCTGTTATTTCCCAACACGCTTATCTCATCCTTCTCATTCCTGAGCAAAAACTGCGGTATTTACAGATGGCCAAGAGCCTGAAGCCAAATAAAAGTGAGCTCAATTGAGGGAGGTAGATGAAGTCTCCTCGATGCTTTCTGACTCCGCTTTGCTCCCCAGGTTGCAGGGATCATAGTGGTGTGAAGGAGAAGTAATAATTATTCTGGCTCCTTACTTCAAAATGAACCAAAGTGGTCATTTGTAATCCACAGCAGGTTCACTTCTACTGTGCTTGTGCGGCCTTTTAAGTCAGGAGGGTGGACTTGAATCCCCTCTCCCATCTATAATCAATATCTAGTTGAGAATACCATTCTACTGGAGGGAAACAAACATAAATTTGATTAGAAGAGAACTGGATTGAATAAAAGTTATTCCTGTGTTACGGTGTCTGAAAAGATGAGACTGTACACCTCTGGGAGACGGTGGTGAAGGAGAAAGTGTTTTATCTCTTATGTGCGCTGCAGTTGTCTAAAGATGTGAAAGTATAGAAGGAGCTGGGAGATGGGGCTCCTGGGTAGACGCAGTCGACTCAAGCTCTAACATTGATGTAGTAATTCTGAAACCTCATTCTGTGATGATCACTCAAACTTCTGCTCCCAAGGCTCAAGGACCATTGGGAATAGGGGGTGGAAAGACAGTAAGAACTGGAGGGTGTGCATGACCACAATGAAACAGAGTTTTCAAGACAGCTGAGCAGTTCCAGCTATGAACTCACAGCAACGATCACAGCACACACAAGTCCCTGCAAGCTTAAACCAGAAAAAATCCCAGCATAGACATGAGGAAGTGGGTAAGAAGCTCCAACCCCACCTAAGGAAATCGTGACAACAGATGGCTGCTGGGAAAGGCAGAGACAGTCTCTTTTCAAGCATGGGACTTTTGGTAGGTTAACCAGGTTCTAGTAGATGGACCCACACTAAAGGGCATTTGGAGACACAAATTAGACTTTATAGGTCATTGCATTAGTCACTTTTCTGTTGCTGTGATAAAAGTACTGACCAAAGCAATTTATAGAAGGAAGAGTTTATTTGAGCTTCTGGTTCCAGGGGAATTACAGTCAGTCATGGTGGGAAGGCATGGTGGCTGGAGGTGGCTGGAGCAGGAGCAGCAGAAGCTAAGTTCTACATCTTCCAGCAGGCGCAGGAAACAAGAGAGCTACTGGCGATCTGGGAAGGCTTAAGAACTCTGTAAGCACACTGCCAGTGATGAGCTTCCTCCAGGATAGCCACACCTTCTAAGACCTCCCAAAACATGCCATCATCTGGGGACAAAATGTCCAAATACTTGGAGCCTATGGGGGACATTTACATTCAAATCACCACAGTTATATATATAAAATTGGGTGGGGGTAATAACGGGAGGTGAAGATAAGGAAGGGATCTAAACACTTTCAAATTACGTTGTATGAAAATTGCAAAAATTCAATTAAAAATGTAAAAAACAAAAAACACACATGCCTGGGTTCAACACTCAGAGATTCTGTTCTGATTGAATTGTTCTAGAATGTGCTCTGGCCAAGTACACAGATGCTTGGGCTCCTACCACGCTTTTATTGTTCAGGTAGATTTGAGAATTACAATTCAAGTCATTTCTGGTTTTACTCTTTTATGTGCTACCAAATCAGACAAGTCACAAAACAGACTTCTGACTCAGTCTTCCCACCCGTAAAACACAAGTGTCATCTGTCCTTCGTTTGTTTATGTCTTAAGTAAGCACTAGCTTTGTGTTAGACATTATGATAGGATTAGAGAAAGACACTAGTCACAGGTTCTGCTGTGAAGGAGGTTGTAGGATTAAAACTTGAAATAAAGCTGCAGAACTGAGCAGTAAACTTGTTTAGACTTTTGATACCAGCTCTGCATACAGCAGACAGGAACTCTGTGCCAACTGAGTGAGGACCAAGATTGGCAGCTGAACGAGTCTGGAAGGCAGGCCCTTGCTCCTGAGGACCAGTGTTCCTTTAATTTCATCTCAAGCACACTATGCTGCTTGGCAGTCCTGCCTGGTGTGTTGGGCTGGCGTATTTACAGTGCTTCTAGGAGAGACTGCTGGCCCACACTTTCTGTTATAAAGCACCTAACACCATCCTCAACTTTTCAGCTGTTGATAAGCTTTGTTATTTTACTAAGAAAAATAGAAGCAATTAAAATATACCCTACTGCTTTCTAAACATCAGCTCTATCTGCGTACCAGCATACACGAGCGTATGTTTTAGCTTTCTTTCTGTCAGAGCTGTTTCTGCTCCTATCTGACAAATCCCTCTATGCTTCACTTACACCTGTGTCCTCGGCTGTGAAAGCACTCCTGCAACCATCTTTGCTGCTGGTTCCATCATCAATTTTCCTTTCTCTGCCAGGACCTTCCCATCAACAAATATGCATTAATAGCACCTACCTCAGCAAAACTAAAATGGCTTTTCTCCTTGGAGCCTAGAGCCTTGGCTGTAACCCTACCCTTGGCTGTTAACCCTACCTGTGCTTCTCTGTGCCTCTGACAGAGGTCTGCATGGGCTGGGGCTGCACTTTCTCACCCTTCCACATTCCAATTGTGAGTGTGGGGGGGTGCGTGGGTGTGTGCATGTGTGCGTGCATGTGTGAACATAAAATATGAATAACTGCATATATATAACTACTTTCTTTTATTCTTTTCATTTTTAAAATTTATTTTTATTATTCCAAAGAGAGGCAAATTTAACGCATTTTTCCAGAAATAACTTGAAGCAGGTTCCATAAAAATATATAGATAATGAAGTTTAAGGGGGAAAAATAGGAATAAGAAATCAAAGACCAAAAGATTTGCCAACGTGGTGTCAACTTTGTTGAAATTACGAAGGTTTCCATTAGCTATGCTGTTCTGTTTTTTTTTTGTTTGTTTTTTTTTTTTTTTGGCCCTGCTCATATATATAGTTCTATGCCAATGGTGTCAACACTAAAGTCCCATGTAAACTCAGGCAGACAAAAACACAGCACAGAAATGGGGAAATGAACAGCAGACCCCAGTCTTAGCTGATGAAACATTGGCAGCTGATTACTGCTGGGTGAGGAAGAGCTGATCTCCTAAAACAAGAGACTCTAGATAAGCTGACTAGACCTCAGGGGATGGGCTTGCACAGGGGAACGTCTGGGGACACTGACTTGACACATTGGGCCTTAATATGGATGAGACTATATGGGTTCCAGTGTGGGGGACTGTGGGAATATGCTGGTGGGGACAGGGGTATTAAGATGATTAAGATTCTTTGAGATATTCTGTTTAAAATACACAAAAATCCAATAAAAACAAAATTTTAAAAAGTGACCCCTGGTGAAAAAAATGAAATGTTTATCTACTTGTCTTTCTTAAACAGTTAAAGCAAGTCATGAGACTTCTCCTTCCCTGCTTCCTTCTATGACTTTGTTCTGTCGTTAAAGTAGTGCTAAAGGCTAAACCACTTCCTCCAGTCAGGCAGGGTCTGAGTCTGCCAGTGAATCTTTGTTGCTACAACTATATCTGATCAGAGTCTGGAGATGCTGCATGAAGAATCAGATCTAGAATATGTTCAAGGCAGTGGGAGTAGCATGTGCAGGACACCAGAGTGCCCCTAGGGTACTTATGATGTAAAGACCATTGACAAAATAGTCAGTTACATGCCTGACAGACCCACTTTGCTGGAGAGATGCTTGCAAATGGGATTACATGGCTAGAAAAACCAGGTGGAAACAGAACTCCACTCCTGAACTCAGGGGCATTTTTCTCTCCATGCCTTACTCAGGCTTCACGATGTGTTGTTTAGTGCCTTGGCTCATATTCATCTTCCCTTTATTCCTCTTTTCCATATATTCAAAATGTAGGAACCCATCAGTGCAACCACCACACCAACCCATCAATGCAACCACCATACCAGCCCATCAATGCAACCACCACACCAACCCATCAATGCAACCCCCCCCCCAGCCCATCAATGCAGCCCCCATACCAGCCCATCAATGCAACCACCACACCAACCCATCAATGCAACCCCCCCCCCAGCCCATCAATGCAGCCCCCATACCAGCCCATCAATGCAACCACCACAGCAACCCATCAATGCAACCCCCCCCCCAGCCCATCAATGCAGCCCCCATACCAGCCCATCAATGCAACCACCACACCAACCCATCAATGCAACCCCCCCCCCAGCCCATCAATGCAGCCCCCATACCAGCCCATCAATGCAACCACCACACCAACCCATCAATGCAACCCCCCCCCCAGCCCATCAATGCAGCCCCCATACCAGCCCATCAATGCAACCACCACACCAACCCATCAATGCAACCCCCCCCCCAGCCCATCAATGCAGCCCCCATACCAGCCCATCAATGCAACCACCACACCAACCCATCAATGCAACCCCCCCCCCAGCCCATCAATGCAGCCCCCATACCAGCCCATCAATGCAACCACCACACCAACCCATCAATGCAACCCCCCCCCCAGCCCATCAATGCAGCCCCCATACCAGCCCATCAATGCAACCACCACACCAACCCATCAATGCAACCCCCCCCCCAGCCCATCAATGCAGCCCCCATACCAGCCCATCAATGCAACCACCACACCAACCCATCAATGCAACCCCCCCCCCAGCCCATCAATGCAGCCCCCATACCAGCCCATCAATGCAACCACCACACCAACCCATCAATGCAACCCCCCCCCCAGCCCATCAATGCAGCCCCCATACCAGCCCATCAATGCAACCACCACACCAACCCATCAATGCAACCCCCCCCCCAGCCCATCAATGCAGCCCCCATACCAGCCCATCAATGCAACCACCACACCAACCCATCAATGCAACCCCCCCCCCAGCCCATCAATGCAGCCCCCATACCAGCCCATCAATGCAACCACCACACCAACCCATCAATGCAACCCCCCCCCCAGCCCATCAATGCAGCCCCCATACCAGCCCATCAATGCAACCACCACACCAACCCATCAATGCAACCACCACACCAACCTCTTGGAGCCCCGTCTCACTCCTACTTGTATCAGCAGCGATTCCTCTGTTGTCTTACTTCAGTAAACTACTGAACTTGATGAGATCAGGCTAAGCCCAGGTCTGGGAGAATTGGATTCAGAAGCAGTTTCAGACTGTACTTCTAATGCAAATAAAGAAGTAGTATGACACTGCACTTTGTTATGCATATAAACAGTACTTCCTGTCCACAAACACACAGGCAGCACAGGCTGAATGTGATAAAGGTCCGCTTGTCAAAGGACTGAGGGCTGTATATGAGCACAGGGGCATATTAAAATCATCACATGAAAATCAGGTTCAAGAATGCATCGAACACACCTGAGCGGGGTGGTGCAACACCCTGACCTGGACTGGAAGAAGAGAAAGATGCCTCACACTGCATGTTGATGGCCCCCATGAACCTGTCTTAACTACCTAGTATCAGGGAGCCAACAAGTAGAGAACTCTCCTGAGGACTTCAGCTCAGCTCAGGGCCCTCTGCTGGCATGGCTTACTTGAACAGCCATATACTTTCCACCTGTTCTTTTGTTTGTTTTGCTTTTATGGCTCATGTTGCTACACCTTGACTCTACAGCTTGATTCAGCCTGAAATGGGTCAAACCTGTGACCTGTGGCCTGGCTCTGTAGTGGTGAATCCAACACAGTTTGTTGCCTAACCCCACAGAAACTATTTTTTCTGCCTCTGCCTCAATTAAAGGCCCTTATGAGTTTTTCATATCACATTGCAGACTCTTTAACTCTTTGTAGCTATTCAATAACCTGAATATATGACAGGTAGGAAGATATAGATAGATATGATTGTATGATGCATATTATCTGAGAGGTAATAATAATAGCTAAGATGCAATAAAGGAATCTGTGTTTGCCAATAGCCAGCTGTCAAAGGAAAATGAGACCACTTGACAAATTGCAGTCAATAAAACTGACACAGCTTGTGAATTTATTTTTCTTTAATAAATTCTGGCATTGTAGAAAGGCAAAAAATGTGTGTGTGTTTCTATTATAGGGCACAAAAGAATCCTGGCCTGTGTTAGGCAACACTGGGCATAAGAGGACGATGTGATAGGACTATAAGGTAGGAACTGGCTAGACAGTTAAGGTAAAAAGACCCCAAAGAAAAGAAGCCAGTTTCTTGGCTAAAAGTCACAATGTCCTTGGGCCTCTTAGCAACATACTATGTTCCAAAGGCCAAAAATGTCAAAAATATTTAGGAGCTTTTATCTAATCCTTAAAAGATTTTAGGGTTATCTCTTCAAAGGAGGGAATGTTAGAGTAGCCAAAATCCCCATTAAAAAAATAAGTCAAAGAAGGAGTACATAAAGTTATCAGAAGAAAAATGTGATGGGGAGATATGGGAAGAGTTGGAGGGGAGGGAGTGGGCATGGATTTGATCAAAACACCTTATGTGCATGTATGAAATTCTCAATAAATTATTAAAAAATATATATATGTATAAATATTTCCTTTCTTGGGAGACTCCCTCTTGTGCCCTCTGAGGCCCCAGGCCTGACAGACCAACATAAGACATCCTATTTGAATTTTGCATAGTTTGTATGACATTTGCGAGGGGGTGACTTACAAGAAACAGGGATTCTTATAGGTTCCATATTTGTGTTCCCACTGCCCAATATGGTGTCCGCTCCACCCTTTTTTCCCAGTGTGCTCTGTGTCACCCACTCGCCCTGGATCAGCTCCAGCTTTTCGGAGGAGCCGTAGAATGAACATAGAATGTCTTGGAGAAGGACGATGAAGCTGAAAGGTGGGTAGGAAATTCAGGAATTTTACAAAGCAGCAGTGGTCACTGGTAATGAAAGACAGGGGCTGACCAATGGGAACTCCTAGGGAACAGTGGACAGGCTGATGTTCAGCTGCCAGGAGCAACACAAAGGGGCCACTGTGGTCAAAGCAGAGTTTTCAATAGGGACAAATGGAGAAGTGGTCACAGGGCTCTAGAAACAGAGTCATACAGGCATCTTGAACTGCAAAGGTCTGTGGCTTTTACTCACATATCGGAAGTCATTGCAGGGTTTGAAGCGGGTGTTTTAAAGGATAGTTCTTGTTTCTTATGAAGAATAGATCATGGGAAGAAAAAATGGTATAAAATGGTAGGCTAGTTAAGCACAGGAGAGAGGTACAGTGCACAGTGACTGGAGGCTTAAACAATTGAGGAGCTATACAGCAGGACATCTCGTGAACATTCAAACACAGAACAAGACCTCCCAGCACTGTCTGAAGACAGCATGACTGAGCGAGATCACAGCATCTCTACATCATTAGTTTATAGAGTTACCTGTTCCCACCATAAGTCATACACCAAGACACATCTAAAAATCCCATGCAAGGCTAGAAAGAAGAGGTAAGCCCTATTCTGGAGAAAATCTTGATCCATTCCTTGAATTTTATGCCTTTTACTTGGCTTAACTCATGAAATACAAAAGTTTTGAAAACAAAATGTGCTATGTAAAAATCTCAAGTATGTGGTTCTCTCTTGGGAAACTCACATTCACACTTGAGTGTGTATTTACACCTGTAACAATGTTCCTAGTTTCTTATTCTGTCTAACTCTAAATTCTTTCCATTCTAATAACAAGAAGCTTGGAACATTGGGTAATGACCTCAACCTGCTCTGTCTGTCAGACCTTTCCAGTTTTCATGAACTGCTAACAGAAGTAGACAAATCTAGGTTTTATGAGATATTAAATAATTTGCATAACTGAAAGGAAAATTACAAATAAAAAATTATATCTGAAACTATGGAAAAGAATCTGTAAAAATTACCTAATTGGCTTCCAGATAAATCAGCCTGGGCCTGTGCTGAAGAAAGGGACAAATTAAAAATCTGTTACAGCACTAGGCAAGAGTCAACCGTAGGGTCGGATGAACAGTGAGAATTGTTGGTGTAGCCAAGCCTTGGGTTGCTAAGTTCTTCCCTGTGACTATAAGATCTGTTCATCTTAGACTTTGTGCATTTTTGCTACTTCTGTAACTAATACACAATCAGAAATGTTGCAAGAGTAGGCTGCAAAGAACCGAGCGTTGAGCTTTGCGCTTGATTGAGAAAGACTTAGCCTTGGCTGCAAATAGTTTGGGTGAATATCTCTGTTCATTTGCTTTCCCTTTGTGAATATAGTCATTTGCATTTACTGTGACTCTGCTGCCAGTGAAACCTCCACAAAAAGAAAACACAAGACCGAACAAAATCTAATTAAGGGAACTGGCTAACCTCTAAAGCTGACATTTTCCTTCCTTGAACCTTGGAGATGCTGACTGCCTTCCATTTTTGACTCATTAGAAATAGTGGTAAAACCTACCCTCTCTGCTCATTGTTTGGTGATATATCTCAGTGAAAACATCAGGTAGACAACAGATGTGTAAGTCTGGGGAGACACTCTCTGATCTTGACATGAAAAGTTGGGGATTGTACATAAAAATAATATTCATACCCAGAGGGACAGATGACCAACTTATGGAGAAGAGCAGTGTAAACCAGTGAAATCAACACACACACATCCCAACCCTGGGCCTGGAGTAGAGCTACACCCTAACATTTAGGCTTTGGGTAGACAGAAAGATATAGAAGCAAATATGGAAGCTACAGATGAAAGAAGGGTGAGCATGAGCCACTTCTGCGTCTCAAAGGAGGAGCCTGCACGACTGTTTCTATTCTGACCAGTTTCTGTTCTCTGCTGCTGAAAGGCACACAGGGTGAGTTTGGAATGTGCTCTGCATGCTGCCAAGGGAGATGGGTGGTATCAAGCCTTTTAGTTTCAGTTCAGTAGCAGGAATGGACATCTCACCGAAGTCAGAGAGGGAAGGAGAGAGGAGGGAGGGAAGACAGCGCAGTAGGTAGATCACCAGCCACTCACTGGTCTGGAGGAGTAGGAAGCAGGGTTGCAGCTGAGAAGAGTGTGTGTGAAAGTGATGTCGTTGTATTGGTTCTTGAGAAATGGGAGTCAAGAGAGCTGGGGATGAGCTGTGGGCTGGAGAGATGGATAGTGCAAGAGGCAGACTTAGTCTTGCAGTACGGTTACTGGTAAGAGAGCAGGCTAGCATGAGCTAGGGTTTCAGAAGAGCGAGGCAGCCTTTTCATTGCTGCTGGATGAAGACGAAACTGCACGTGGTGTCCATGCGATAAGGTGGAGACCTTCCCGTTACAGTGTTCAGATTCATGTGTGCTTAGCTTCCTAGAAGAACAGCGAGAGTTTGGGCTTTGGAGATGAAAATCAATACTACATGCTGCGCTGGATCCGACAAGATGGCACGGAAGCGCTTTTCCCAAGGGCTGTTCACGGAAGGCAAGGCAGTATGTCAGGGCACAGCTTGGTATCGTCACACCAGCTTTCAGATTCTGCATCACGCACTTTGGAGACTTCTTCGCTTCTTTTGGTTGTGAACTGGGGATATGAAGAGTGTTTTCAAGTGAAGGATTAAAAACACACCATGTAGAGCAGGTGAGTGGCATTCAGTAGGTGTACAGTGAATGACTTTATCAATAACTAACAAGGGGAGAGGGCTTAAATTTAACCCCACTGCAAATAAGCAACCGTACTGCTTACAATAATTATAGTAGTGTTTATTGTCGTCTAGGCTCTGGTGTTCGAAGCCAGAATTGTCTTCAAAGGGTCCTCATTATTATCCTTTCTGGAATAATTCTTTCACAAGTGAAAATCCAAGGTTTGGCCAGTTTATTATTGGTTTATATTTATTCTGAAGGACACAGCTATTCAGAACTTTGAAAAAAAGGAAAGAGCTTAATTGAGAAGAGAGTATTGATAAGACGGTGGGGACTGGGGGCTGGAGAGATGGCTCAGTGGTTAAGAGCACTATTCTTGAAGAGGACCCAGGTTCAAATCCCAGCACCCACATGGTGGCTAACTACCATCCATATCTCCAGTTCCAGGGGATCCGACACCCTCTTCTGACCTCCACAGGCATTGCACGACATGGGTGCACCCACCTACATGCAGGTAATACACTCATACATATAAAATAAAAATTATAAATAAAATAAGACAAGAAGGTGGGACCTGAAGATGGCAAAGGGCAGTTGTGCTCAGTGGTTAAGAGCACTGACTGCTCTTGCAGAGGACCTGGGTTCGATTCCCAGAACCCACATGGCAGCTGTGAACCGTTCTTTACTCTAGTTTCCAGGGACTCCGAAGCCCTCTACTGATATCTGCGACATTGCACGACATGGGTGCACTCACATACACGCAGGCAACAAGCTCATACACATAAAATAAAAATAATAAATAAAATATTTTTAAAAATTGAAGAAATCTTGTTTACCAAGATACCTAGCCTAAGACTATAGAGACCAGAGGCAACATCAGACAAATATTCCTGGGCTATTTTTAACCAATATTAAACTTATTTTTATCTCCATTACAATTTGGCAGTCTAAGGCTTCATCATTTTGCATAATATCATGATTGGGAGCTGGCTTTGATTATATAAAGTTCGGCTTTTGAGATAATTAGGAGTTACATTTCAGGTAAGGTATGGGGCTCCTGAGAGTTCCCACTGCGTTTGTGCATAATTACCTGCCTTTGTTACATTTTTTTCCCTTTGAGGCTGAGCAGGCTGGCTCAGTTCCCATACAGTTAGCGCATACACGCTCTCAGAGTGAGATGAGGGGCTTCATCCATAGGGAATAAGAAGCTTAAGAACAGTGTCCTGTCCCCTGTCATTGTTTTGCACGCTCCACTGATGCCACATCATGAGCTGAGCTAAGTGTGTGGTTAAATCTGTAAAGTCATAACAGGTAGCCTCGATGAAGCAGGTGCTTTGTATATAAAAACACTGAACATTTCCTTAGACTCATTGTCAAGATTGCAGAGAGGCTCTGCATCTCTTAGAAACATAATCTCTTTAAAATAATAGTAGATTGGAGAACATTAAAGTTAGAAACAATAATGATTTTAGCGGGCAAAATTCTCCCTCCCTCCCAAGGAGACCAAAGGTTTTGGTGTAATCTTCTAAGTCTACAAATCACACACAAGAGCTGCAGGCCATATTAATATCTCAAGTTTGAATATATAAAAGTGAGACAAACATTTCAAGACAGCACAACCCTGACTAAAATTAGATTTCTTTGTATATTAGATTTCTTCAATACTTTGCTGCTATGTGGAAGAAAATGGCATTTGAAAAGTCATACAAGCTCAAGTTAATGATTCCCAGGCAAAAAGCCACAGAAAAATAAGGGTAAGGCAGCTTACAGAGTGGATCCTTACAAAGGAACACTTTAAAACTTGTGTCACAAACAGTGGTTTCAAGGAGACTTGTATTATGTAAAGTCTTTGTGGTATGCACTGATACATACTGGGAGCCAGAATTTGAATTTAATACCTGCTACTGCCTTACAAAATGGTGGCCACAGTTGGTCTGGAATGTCACCTTAATGTCCATGTGCTAAAATGCTGGTCCTTAGGGTGATGCTCTTGAGAAGAGGTGAAGCCTAGTAGGAGGTCGCTAGGTCATTGAAGGAAGACTGTGGAGTCCTGAGCCTGTATTCGAATTTGCTTTCAGGCTGTGATGTGAGTGGCTTTGCCTACCCATCTGTTCCCTAAAATCCTAAAGCAGATGAGCCAATCAGTCTTGGACCGGAACCTCCACGATGAGAAAAATAAATCTTTTCCTTTTGTAAGTGAATTAGCTTAGATGTTTTACACTGAAGGAAAGCCAACACAGGGACTATGTTGGTCAGAGGCTTTGGGATTCTGAAACTCATTTGAACACTCAGAACATGTCATGGCTAATATTTTTCTAGCAGTACCACTATGTGAAGCACCTAGCTAAGCACTCTGCTTTTTGTCTTTACTACAAGGGACAGAGTAGGTCTACAGAGAGTCAGAGCTAGCCTGGATCAAGCACTCTTTCCTCTGTTTTGCAGGTTATACGGCTTTTAGCATATGGCACACATCTTTCACCTGGTCATTCAACAGCCTGCCCCAGACTGAAAGGTTTTATGTCCATACTACCCAGATAAGCTACTAAGACTATGAAGAATACATGGTAAAATCCCAAGTGATTATCCCTAAACACATATACATACAATCAACACTGAATACACTCAGTAGTGTATATCTATCTATCTATCTATCTATCTATCTATCTATCTATCTATCTATCATCTATCTATCTATCTATCGTCTATCTATCATCTATTATCTATCTATCATCTTAAATCTATCTACCTATCTATTTTAAGAAGAGGTCATGAATTCAAGAGGCAATGGGGGGACATGGGAGGAGTTGTAATGGAGAGAGGGAAGGGAGGAAATGACATAAATACAGTGCTCCTGTATGAGCACTCATTCCTCAATTCACAAAAAAAATTAAATTAAAGGAAAAGAATACACAATAAGAAAAAAATCTTCCTATTTAGAATACTGTGTTATTGAAGGATGCTTCAGCGTGACTCTGGTCACATAGCGTATAGCTGACACCCACGTCTAATCAAATGCACAGCTAAGTCACATGCTCTGATTAGAACGAGGACAGAGGACGGAGGGTTATGAGTGCCTGAACCTGAACTTCAATAGATATAGCAGTTGAGGGGAACTGGACATATACTGGGAAGCAATTAATGAAATAAGGCAAGTGCACAAAATGCCAGAAGATACTAGGTGTGTCTGTGTCCAACAAGCCACTTTAGAAATTATACTGAGTTCAGAGATACATCTGTCTAAATTTTTTAAAAAACTTTGTTGATAGCCTGAAAATCATATATATTTATGATGTCGACATGCTTTAATATATTTAAACATTGTGTAGTAACTAAATCAAGCTAATTAACATATTCATTATCATGCATGTGCACTGTTTTCTGGTGAGAACATTCAAGATATGCTCTCAGCATTTTCAAGTCTACAGTCCATTACTGTTGTTATCATCATGTTGTACAGTGGCCTCCTGTCTTAGTGAAATTCTTATTTATTTATTTATTTATTTATTTATTTATTTATTTATTTGTGAGACAGGGTCTCACTATGTAGCCTTAACTAGCCTGGAACTTTCTATATAGATCCGGCTGAACTTGAGCTCAGAGGTCCACCTGCCTCAGCCTCCTGAGTTGGCAGAAGTAGGTAAGTTGGGATGGGGCTTTGAAGGTTATAATGTTCACTACTTCCTGTTGTGATCTGCTTCCTGGTCCGCTGTGATATGAGCAGCCTCTGCCACAGCCTCCCACACCAGGGACTGAACTGCTGCCTTTCCTTCCTTGCTGTGAAGGAATACATTTCTCTGGAACCATGAGGTGCAATAAGTCCTTAAGGGAGGTATTGTAGTCACAGTGATGTGAGAATAATGAAGAAAACTGACAGCATTTACATTCTTGGGGCACACCTTTAATCCCAGTCCTCGGGAGGCAGAGTCAGGTGGACTTCTGTGAGATGGAGGCCTACTTAGTCTGTATAGTGAGTTCTAGGCCAGCTGTGCAAGACTCGTCTCAAAATATAGGGAGACCCTGTTTCAAAAAAATTAAAAAATAAACAACACCCCCAAAATTACCACCACCACCAACAGCAACAATAAGAATAGGGTCATCGCTGTAACTAAACCTGACCATGTGGTTCTCAGGCCTTAGGAACTGATATATGGGAGGAATCTGGAAGAGTTTGGGGAAATGGGCTAGAAAGTAGACTGCTGTAGGCCAGGGATGGTTTCCATGGGAGCTCAGATCACCATGCCAGTAGAAGTATAGGCAGTACCAACCGTGCCCCCGAAGCTTCAGATGATGACAAGGACTCTTGGGACCGAACAAGCCATTCATATAACGGCCTGGAAAAGAATTTGTTTATACTTTTTGCCCATGTAGTGAAAATCTCAGTGGCACTGAATTCAAATGTAGTGGAAGAGGAAGTTTCAAGACAGCATAGGGTCAAGACAACCATGGTTATTCCTAGTTGCTTTTAGCCAGGTTTACAATACACACTGGGAACAAAAAGTGGGTCAAAAAATGTAAAATTAAGAAAAACTAAAAAAAAAGTTTTGTCAGAAAAGGAGGTCACTTAAAGTTGCAAAAGAAGAGACTCCTGAAAGAGGTATTCAGGGAGCCAGTCTGAGAGAGAAGAACAGCACAGCAGGTAAGCTACGTGCCAAGGAAAAAAAGATGGAGAAGAGTAAGAAACAAGCCATGCCTTTTGCCCCAGAGGTCAGTCAGCAGGGCGTGTTGGAGGGCCAGGAGGCACTGAGAAAGCCCAGAGCATCAGGAAGGCATGCCCAGGCTTCAGCCAGTATTCCAAAGGAAGAGACAGGAAAGAAGCAAAAGGTTATAGCTTTGGGAAGTTCTGTACCATTTCATGGAGGATCAGAAGCTAAGTCTCAGGAAGGAGACAATTATTCCTCCCATTTCCTTAGCATGGTGGGGTAGTTTCCCAGCCAGGTGATTGACAGACCAATTTGGAGCAACAGTCTGTAATGTTTTGTGTTTGGGGCAGTTTAAAATTTCAGGTCCCCACTCTGGGCCAGAGGTTAGAACTTATAATCCATTTTTCTGTCTGGAGAAAGTAGTTTTTTGAGGCCCTCCACAAAGCGCAGATACCTCCACCTTTTCATATGGTAATTTAAATCCTAAGGAGTGGTGAAGTTGACAACAAGCAAAGGGGAGGTGGTGTCCAAAGCCTCAGTGGCCTCTATTGTAACAGTATTTCTCACCTGAAAGAGAATAAGAGATAGTTTACTCTGGAGTCAAATATAGACAGCCATGGCCAGAGAACACAGATTTAGGTTAGCCCAAATATGGTGCTTCACAATGTACTCTTGACTGCTGAGCCATCACACTAGCCCCAGTATTGTATACTGGGAACCGAGAAATCAGGCCACACCACGAGGTCGAAGTTGAGGTAAGAAAGATTTACTAATGGCCAGGCTGTCCCTGCACTCTGGGAGTGAATACAGAGAGTAGCCCCAAAGGGAGTCTGCAAGGACTTTTTATACATACTCACATATTTCTCAGAAGCTGGAACACAAGGGGCCAGTCATCATGGTTCAAACTCAAGCATATATTTGCATAAGTTAATAAAAGTTTAAAATTATTATCGATCCCCAGAGCAAGCAAGCGAGCATGGAGAGAAGCAGATATGGCCTTAGGCAGCAGCTTCTCTCATCTCGGCCAGACATGCGGCAGCTTCTAAGAATTCCTGGTCCCTATAGGGTGTAGGCAATTTCTGGGAAACTGGAAAATAACTAGGCCAGGTCACGTAGGATGGTAAGATAGATGTCTTTTAATCAGGGGCCTGCTGTATCTGTAATACTTATATTAATATAATCATTAATATAAACATCTTATAAGATCAGTAATATTATGAACTGCTTAGCTATAATAATATAAATAGACATTTATCTTTATTTGCTTAAATTCTCAACATACCAGAAGAAACTGAGGTTAAGATGACTATTTTATGCCAGGACTTAAGCCCAGGTCTTTGAAGAATTTATCCTTAAAGAGTATATGCTTTAATAACCTTTCTGAAATACTCCTATACTTTCAAATTCTAAGCTTATTTATGTGCTGAGTATTTCTTTATTGATCTTGGTTTGTCTATGTAATCCAAATATATTTCAGAGATGATTATATTTTCACTGGTTGTTAGAGTATTACAAAAATATATATATTTTGGGTGATCCCTATGGGATACAAATCAGTATTGCTGATTAATTAGCATATCCACTTCTAAAAGAAATGGAAAAGCAGATGAACTAATACTCGCTGTAAACAGTTTTCATAGAATAAGAATTAATTATCATTTCCTTTGTTTTATTTGTTCCAATATTAGCTAATTTGGAGAAGAGAGACTTTTCCTTCCTTTCCAGAAATCCAGCTTCTGCCACCAGTAGATGAGAGAGATCTCTATTCTTTTCTTAAAAAGTAATTATTTATAGTTTAATTGGAATTACCTTATATATAAAAAAAAATAATGCTCCCCCCAGAAGCCATAGACTATCAAATAAACAAACAAAAAATCTCAGTGCCAGGCAAGGGATACCTCCCTTCGAGTTGTTGGTCAAAGTGGTCCAAGACCCTCCCCCACCAAGGGAAAAAGGCTATTGTCATTTGTTTTTGTGGCCTTCCAGAACTTGAGGGTAAGACCTTGTTGCTGAAGACACCACACACTTAAGTCACAGTACTTGGAGAAATCAAGATGAAACTGATCTAAAAGCCCCTTCCCTGATGATAGACTTAAGTGTCAGAAGGTGTGATGCAAACTGTCA
Organism: Nannospalax galili; assembly: GCF_000622305.1. NCBI lineage: Eukaryota > Metazoa > Chordata > Mammalia > Rodentia > Spalacidae > Nannospalax > Nannospalax galili. Next base: position 2,533,097 of record NW_008334929.1, on the reverse strand, counting down.
AGAGAGAAAAGTTATCAAGCCTACCCAGCTGTAAATCCTGTGAAGTACAATGACCAGCCTGGCCCTAACAAACATTGTGTGAATAATCAACAGCTTTTGGATTTAAGGCCCACTCAACAGAAGGGAATTTGTGAATGGTACTGTAAACCTAGCCAAGAACCTGTGGCTGGAGAGGTCCCAGTAACTACCATTTTGTTAAGTGGATATAGTAGCCAACTGGCTTCTAAATACTTATACCCATAGATCAGTCCAGCTTTCCTCATCAAAGAAACTTCTTTTTGTAGTGGATGGAAACTGTTATAGAGAACCACAACTGGCCCAAGTACAGAGAACAAGTGACTGCGGACTGCTCATCTACAATGCAACCCCAAGGAAGATTTGGATGGAGGGGTGGACAGGTTGGAAGAGCCTGAGGACTTGAAGGATGGATGCACAATAGTGTCCTTTGGACATGACAGGGATGCTGTGCCCGTGGACTCTGGTGAATTCTCAGCAACTATGGCTGCCTCCACAAGACTGCACAAGACCATACCAGGCAGCATGTCAGCATGGACTGTGAAAGGGCTCATAAGAGCCTGCACCTAGTTGAGGATCTACACACAGTCGGTGGCTGCTGAAGGAGGGATAGTCAGTGATAAGCCCGTGATAGGTTGCCTATGCCCAAGTTGTCAGCCCTGTACTTATGTGCATATGGGCAACACTAATTGGACTCAGTAGGTTTTAAATGTAGCTAATGTATTAATAATAATTATAGAAGAAGAGGACATGAATTTGAGAGCACGGGAGGAGTTGGATGGGCTGGGGAAGGGTGGAAATGATCAGAATGCATTGCACTCATGTCTTTTTTAGAAATACAAAATCAAGACATTTGAAAGATTACTTGAAAAAAGCAATTACATAATTACATAAAATAATTAATTATCATTGATTGTTGTTGTTATTTTGGATTTTCGGGGCAGACTCTCACTAGGTAGCTCTGCCTGGCCTCAAACTCACTATGCAGCTGGAGCTGACCTGGACCATGAGATCCTCTTGTGCCTGCATCTCCAGTGCAGGGATCATAGGCATGTGCTGCCACACCTCACTTCTTCCCTTTGTGTGCGGAGGCAGAACTTACCGCAGCCACTGTGGAACACAAGGGACTCCTGGCTTTCCCCCTCCTCTGCTATAAGAGAGCTCATACTTTCTTCTACAGACTTGTAAAGCCGTCTTTAAAAAGCTCGTAGGAAGAAAATGAATACTTAACCTGGCATTTTCTTTTTTTAACCTAATCACCGGATAAGCTAAGTCTGTTTCCTCTTGATCTTTTGTTTGGAGAAGTAGGCAATGATTCCTTAGATTTCATGTGCTATGGGGTACTGCATAACACTCTTGCTAAAAAAATCATTCATTCAGCAAATATATGGATCATTTGCTGTCTTTTGTGCATGGTACAAGACTAGACACCTGCTTTATCTATCCAAGGGGCTGAGTATGCAAACCCATAAGACCCTAAGAAGCTGATGAGCTAATGAAGGTGACCAACATGTCATCACAAAGTCTAATAAAATCAGAAACTTCCAGGTGATGATGGAAAAATGAAGATAGACCCAAGATTCCCATTCTCAGTAATCAACAAAGGGAAAGAAAAGTGATAAAACCAAATATTTGTTAGCAGTAGTAAAAAAACAAAACAAAACAAAACAAAACAAAACAAAAAAAAACAGCGAGGGGCTGGAGAGATGGCTCAGCGGTTAAGAACACTGACTATTCTTGCAGGAGACCCGGGTTCAAATCCCAGCACCCACATGGCAGCTAACAACTATACTAACTCCAGTTTCAGGGATCCGACAGTCTCTTCTGTCCTCCACAGGCATTTCACGACATGGGTGCACTTACCTACGTGCAGGCAATACACGCATACACACAAAATAAAAATAATAAATAAAATATTTTTTTTAAACCCAATAAGGAATGCTAACTTATGCCCAGCTAGCTTCCCTTGGGGATTAGAGTGCAGCTACAGCAAAGTCTGTCTGCTGGAAGGCTCTTGGGCAGTGGGGGAGGAAGTAGTTATGGTACGGACCAACGGGAACAAGACAGGCAGCATGTCACTGAACACGGCAGAGCTTCATGGGAAAATAAAACCCACTTCTCAGTCGTCTTAGATGTCAATCTGAACAGTGTGAAAGATCAATTCATGATGTGTTTCTTTTCCTCTCTATCTCTGATTATAGTTGAGGAACATTTTTCTTCATTGTTTTTTGGGGGTTTGTTGAACTCTTCAAGGCTTTCTCTATTATTCTCTTAGGACATGAATTTACTATATTGATTTTCAGTGATGCATTGCAAATATCTCTAATAACTTATGTTTTATCTTTTCATTCTCTTTTTAGTAAACTTTTTGAACACAGATTCCTAACTAAAATATTGTCAAATATGTCATTCAAGAGTCTGTTGGCTGTTGTTGCCACTAAATCCGTAAACCAACTTAGAAGGAATAAATATTTTAATACAGACTTCTCTTTTGGGGTGGGTGTTGAGACAGGGTCTCTCTGTAGACCCAGCTGGCCTGGAACTCATGCTATAGAACAGAATGGCCTCAATCTCACAGAGCTCTGCCTGCCTCTGCCTCCTGAGTACTGGGATTAAAGGCCTGTGCCACCACGTCCAGCTAATACAGACTTCTTAATGGTGTTGTAGTTTTCCCTTTTATTTGCCTTTTGAAATTTGTTTTCATAAAATTTTGTATCTTTATAAAGTTTTATATTTGGTTAATCTTATTTGTAGGTTTTTTTTATAATTTATGTTTTGTTTTGTTTGGGTTTAGCTTTTTTAGACAGAGCTCTACTATGTAACCCTGGCTTACTTAGACCTGGCTGTATAGATCAGGCTGGTCTTGAACTCACAGAGATCTGCCTGCCTCTGTCTTCTGAGTGCTAGGATCAAAGGCATGTGCCACCTCCCCCCTCCCTCAGGTTTTCTTTATTTTTTAATGCTACTTTAAATGCCCTCTTTTTAATTATTTTACTTCTATTTGTGGCTGATTTTTATAGAGTGTAATTGGTTGAGTAAATATATTGATTTTATTTCTCCACAAAACTTGCTATACTGTCATTAATTCTCATAATTCACTTGCAGTTTGGGATTTCTTATGTAGATAATATGATCATGTGGGAATCATTCATAGGACTGATTCACATTTGAATCATTTCACCTTTGATTTCTTTTTCTGTGACTAAGTGCTAGGTGAGAATTCCACTACAGGACTGAACAGAAGTGGAAAAGCAGGCACCCTCTTGCTCCCAAACTCAATGAAATATTAATACTCTGTCATAATTATGCATGAAATTGGCTGTCTCTAAACACTTTTGTAATCTTAATGAGTTAAATTTTCTTCTATTACTACCTAAGAGATTTTATCAATATTAAAGTTGAATTTTACCAAAAGTGTTTTTATATATTGAGATGACTTTAAGTGTATGAGTGTATTGCCTGTACGTATGTAGGTGCACCATGTCATGAAATGCCCACGGAGGTCAGAAAAGGGTGTTGGATCCCCCCTGGAACTAGAGTTACAGGTGGTTGTTAGCTGCCATGTGGATGCTGGGAGTTGAACCTGGGTTCTCTGCAAGAGCAGCCAGTGTTCTTAACTAACCACTGAGCCATCTCTCCTGCCCCTTGATTATAAAAAAAATTTTTTTTTTGTCTTTTTGAGACAGGGTCTCCCTGTCCTGGAACTCACTATGTAGACCAGGCTGGCCTTGAACTCAATGAGATCCGTCTGCCTCTGCCTCTCAGTGCTGGGATTAAAGGCGTGCGCCACCATGCCCAGCTTGATTATATATTTTTATAAAAATATGTTACTACATGAATTATGATAATTGATTTTTCTAATGATTAACTTTGTATCTCTAGGAGAAACAACCTTGACCTTGATACTCATTGCTGGGCTATGTCTGTGAATGTAGCACAGTTCTTACTACTTGAAAAGACTTTTAACATCCTCATGGTGGTCGAAGACTAAGAAGATGGCCAACATGTGAACAGGCACAAAATGCAACAAAACATGCAAATTGTGCTCATGCACCTTTGTTTCCCAGGCATCACAGGTAGACTTTGGACTGAGACACATCATTATCCCCAACTCCTGTATCTCCTTGGCACACTGTTGCTAATGACTGGTGATAAGCAGCAACTGTTTCCTAGTTCCTGAATTCTGTCCTTTTCAAGTAGTTTGCTTTGAGTTATTGCTAATACATCTTTTGAGAAATAATAAAAATCAATTTATAGATTATGTTACATTTTATCACATTCCTTTTTAATTTTTCATGCTAGTAAACAAGCTTTCTCTTTTAGATTTCATCTTACCAACTCCTAGTGATCTATTGTTATACCCAGATGAGTGTATCTTTCAGTTCTCACCAGAGAAGCTTCCTATAGCAGCGCTGTAATGGCAAGAGCAACTCCATTTTGTACAAAGAAACAGCTTAGACTTTAAACATCAGAGAAGCAGTCAGCTCAAAGTCTGAACTTAGTGCTTTCCCCTAGAAGTTTGTTTTCCTTTTGGAAATAGCTGACCACAGAAAGGAATATCGCCACCCAGACACGGCAGCCATGCTTCTTGCCCACCCAAGGGAAAATAACTTAAACAATATCCCATCTTTCTTGGTAATATGCTGAAATAATAATAATCAGAAAGCCACTTACTGTCACAGTCTATACATCTGTTAAGAAAATGAGTAACAATTGCTTGTTTTGGCTTCTGTAAACTTGCTTCTTGCTGCACTTAAGGGTGACTGTGACCCCACTGTCCTTATGACTGCTTGTGGTCTCTGCCTTTAAAAAAGATTCCCTTCCCCTCCTAGCTTCACTGAGTCCCTTATCTGGCTCTGGAGACTGTCAGTCAGCTGCAGCAATAAAATTTGGCTAATTAAAATCTGAGTTGGGTCTGGTGGTCTTTTCCCAGTGATCTCGAACTCCATAACGCAGACAACAATGAACACAGAAACTCACAATCGGTCAATGTGCAGAAAATAAGAGACTGCGGAGTGATCAGCTTTAAATGGGACACCAGTATCACGCCCTCTTCTCCAAAGGCTCTAGAACCATTGTGGAAGAGGGGTTGGAAAGATTGTAAGAGCCAGAGGCAGTCAATCATTACAAGGAAACTGTTTTCTGGACCAAACAAGGCAGCTGCCCTGTGAACCCACTGTGTTTATTACAGCATGCACAAGACCTGTGCAAGCCCAAGCTACACAAAAACCCAGCATGGATGGGGGAGGTGGTCAAGGAGCTCCAGCCTTAGCTGAGGAGCTAGTGACAATTGAGAGCTGCTGGGAGAGGCCGAGGTGGGTCTCTTTAAGGGTGTGAGAACCAGTGGGTTGATCAGGCTCTAGGGGTTGGACCTATACCCAAGAGCATTTGGGGCCACAAATTAGACTCAATAAGTGTTTGAAAAATAGTAATAGGTGACATGAAGTTGGGGTGTAGTAAGGTGGCAATGGAGGTGGTAGAGGGGATTTGAATATGATCAAAATACATTGCTTGAAATCCTCAAAGAATCAATAAAAATATTTTTAAGAAATTTTATCTTGCTTATTTACTATAAATGGTATTATGAATTTAGCTATTATAAATGTTCTAATTGATTATATAAATATTTTAACTGTAACAGCACAAAAGCAGAATAGAAAAGCCTTAGTAGGAGCTCTGCCTAAGCTAGAGCTGAAAATTTGATTTTAAATAAATGTTAGGGAAAAGAGAATTTTGAGACAATTCTAAATGTAGGATGCAATTGTTTGCAAACTTCACAGATTTAGGGATTTGTGTGCTGAGGCATTTCTAAGCCACATTACAGTTCAGCCTGGATGAAGAAGCAGCCTGACTCTTAATACCCACTCTAAAGCCAAGAGTAGACCCCAACTCTGAGAACCTACCCCTTCCAGTGTCCCAGAGAACTGTGCTCTCAAGTCAGGCCTCACTCATTCTTTTATTGAAACAGTACCTCCAGCATGAATTGGGAAGTAAAAGCTAGGATCCACCCTTAGAGAATCTTGCCTGTGATCCTGAGGCCTAGACTATCGCATAGAATTACAAACAGATCTCTCAATTTTCCTCACAGTTCCCAATGAGAAAAACCCTGTGTCCAGTGCTTTGATGTGTTGATCACGCACACCCACATTCATTACCTAGGGTGGAAGGGGAGGTGAGGTCCTGAGGGATTAAGGTCACAAGTCATTTGCCCAGGTCAGCAGAGGAGCAGATGGCTCAGTCAGCTTGTTTACATTATAACTTTTTGGTTGCAAGTTTGGGTAAAAGTCATTAGTCCAAATTATGTTCATATTTTAAAATGTCATTCCTACACGTATCAAGAAGTACCTTTTTCTTACTTTAAGTGACCTTTTGCAACATCAGCCGAATAGTACCATTTTTAACCTTGATTAAATATAGACATGAAAAGTCCCCTCCATTAGAGTTGTAAGTCAAGATTCATGATTACCACAAGGCCAAGGATCCACAAGTTCAGCACACACATTCTCTTCTCCCTCAGAGTTAAAATTCCAAGTCTTTAAGTACCTTCTCAGTGACCACCTGACTCTACCTGCCCTGAAGATAAAGGTGTACCCTATCATACTGTTCTGTTTTTTCCTTTGTTTTCTATTAGGAGACTTTCCTAGCATGTATTAGAATTAGGCCATGAATAGAATACCATTCCCTTGTGCTGTGTCTTTTTCCACATAAATAGGTTTCATTTCAATTCAGGTGTATTCTATTATTTTAACAAGTTGTCATAAACATGGGCCAAATATGTATGATTGATAAGCCTGTTTGAGCTTTACAGAGTGAGCATTTAGAAATCCTGGTTTCAAGACATACATGATCAAGAAAGAATTGATTGTTTTGATCATATTCAACTATATTTTCATGCTTTGGAATCCATCATGTTTACATAATTATGAGTTCAGGAGACCTAATGAAATGTGTTTGGTAAAAATAAGCACAGAGCTGAAGAGGAGCTTGAGTTGGTTTACTGTAGTATCTCTTAAGTTCAAAACAAAATGAATTATTCTGAGAGACACTAGATCTGTCTGAATTACTATTATACTCATTAAAATAATTTGCTTTAAAATTTATATATTTATTTTTCTTTTCTGTATATGAGTGTTTTGTCTGTCTGTATGTAAATGCAACCATGTCCTGCAAAGGTCCAGGGCCAAAAGAGGGTGTCGGATCCCCTAGAACTGGAGTTACACATGGTTGTTAGTTGTCATGTGGGGGCTGGGAATTGAACCACGTTTTCTGGAAGAGAAGCCAGTGCCCTTAACTGCTGAGCCATCTCTCTAGCCCCAAATAATTTGCTTTTAAATATGAAAATAACTATACATAAAAACGGAATTGTATATCATTGGTCTAAACAGAGACAGTGGGTTATAGCTACTTTAGGTTTATTTAATGAAGAGTTGATTCTTCAGACTTTAGCATATGCCAACCACACTTAGGTTACCGAGAAGCTACAAGCTGTCTGTAGTTCACAAAGGTGTGTGAGAAAAGAGGAGGAAGACTTGAGCTTTGTGGTCTTCTTCAGTGTGGAGACTTATTTCTGAGCACTTTTCCTATCTCAGAGGTAAACCGAGTCTGACTTTGAAATTCTGAACTTAATGAAATTCAAGCAATGGAAATTACTTCCCAGAAGTGTAAAAACATTTTTAAGTGGAAACATTAGTGAGATTAACCTTGACAAAGCAGTAGAAACGTTTCCTGGCTTTATTAGTAGAGTTTCAACTGTTCAGTTTGATCGAGCAATCTGCAACATTTTTTACCCATACTACTTTACCACTGAGACACAAAATCTTGAGTTCTAGAATTCTGGATAAGTAATGGCTAAAACACAATCAAGTTGTCTAAGGAAATGGAGGCAGATCTGGAGCTGTAACTTTTTGCTGTAATTTCTTTGTTAGGTACTTATGTATTACTGCAAGTTTTAGATCAATGAAGTATAAATTAAAACTTGGTAATGTTAAGTGTTCATCTGCCTATTTCACAGCCATTAAGGAAAATGCTTAAGGGGTTGGAGAGATGACTCAGTGGTTAAGAACACTGGTTGTTCTTGCAGATGACCTGGGTTCAAATCCAAGCACCCACATGGCAGCTAACAACTGCCCATAACTCCAGTTCCATGGGATCCGACAGCCTCTTCTGTCTTCTGTGGGCATTGCACGACATGGGTACACTTACCTACATGCAGGCAATACACGCATACACATAAAATAAAAATAGTAATTAAAAAATATTTTAAAAAAGAAAAATGCTTAAAAGTTACATGCCCCTCATGGACAGAGGTTAAATTAGATTTGTTTGGGTGAATGCCCAATTTAGTTTTCCCTGATTTACATAGGTGTGACTAAAAACAGCTAAACAAACAAGTTAAATTTTTTAAAATGCTGCAAAAATATTTATAAATATGTTTACATGTGCATAATTTTTACTAGAGAAATGTAAGCAGTTGTATAAAGAAAACAGCCGGCATTTCTAACACCCAGATCAAAGCATCCTAGCTGCCACATCAGAATCAAGGGAGTTGTTAGAGTGCTGATGTCCCAATCCCATCCCTTCTGGTCTGATTTGACTTGACATGGGGTTGGGCTTTCTTGTCATTTTGTTTAGTGTTTCTAATGTACATGCTGAACTGCATAATAATTCATAAAATAAGTGCTTAGTGTTGCAGAATTTGATCTGGATACTTACCACTGGATTTTGATCTTCCCCCATTTTAAGGTTTTTATCTTAGCATATGGTAATTATATGTAATAATGGGTTTTATTATGACCTTTTCATACATATATATATAATGTGTTTTGAGCATACCTACCCTGAACTGCCTTATCTTTTTCTCCTCCCACTCCTGCTGAGCCCCTTCCACATCCCACTCGTGTCTCTTTCATTTTTATCTTTTTAGTTGTTTTAAACAATGGGCTTCCTTATACTGCTTACAGGAGCTGGGGGGGGGCGCTGTTTACAGGTGCACTGGCTAGGCTCCCTCATCCATGGCTACATCACAGAAGAAAATACCTCCTTCCCTCAGCAATCCTTTGACATCGGCAGATCTTCAGGATGAGGCCTTTCCAGCCCTTCCCCTCCATGAGAGGATGATGATGGTCCTGTCTTTTGGTGTTCTAGATGCCTCTTGTATTCAGATGAGCATCTTTCCCCCTAGACTTGGGAAAACTGCTATGATTTTATTTTTTGTGCTTTGGCATGGGATTCTTCTTCTAGGCCCAGAATCCATAGATTTGGTCTTTTCATGGTGCCCTAATGACTTTCCATGATCTATTTGTTAGTCTTTGTTAATTTTTATTTGTCCCTGAGTTATCCCTCTCTCTTGTCTTCAACCCTGATCACCTGTCGTCCTTTGAGCCGATATGTTACGGAGGCTTGTCACTGAACTTACTTGTTGCAGTTTTTTTGTTTTGTTTTCAGAGTTTCAATTGAATTTTTCCAGTATTTCTTTAAAAATTGTTGTTGATTTATTTATTTTTATTTTAGGCATATGAGTGTTTTGCTTGCATATATGTAAGTATATTATATATGTGCAATACCCAAGGAGGTCAGAAGAGGACATCAGATCCCCTGGAATTGGAGTTACAAATGGCTGTGAACTGCCTTGGGTCCTGGGACCTGAACCTGGGTCCTCTGGAAGAACAGACAGTGGGTGAAATGTTTAAATATGGTCATTTTTTACTTGCTCCATTCCCCTACCTTTACATATATATACACACCTTTGATAAATCATTTGACTTATACTTGAGCCTTCTGAATTGTTTCTACTTTAAAACCATCATTTTTATTTAAGTGTCAAATATAGAAAATACGGAACCTTGTTAGAACCTTATTTGGTGGCTCATGCCTACAATCCCAGCGCTTTAAAGGTTTAAAAAGGAGAATTACCCTGCTATGAAGCCAGCCTAATCTATACAATAAGTTTCAGGCCAGCTTGGGCTATAGAGTAAAACCTCTCAACAACAACAAAACAGATAAACAAGAAGGTTGTAGAAAGCTTTTTCTTCTATATTTTCTTCAGTCAGAATGCTTCAAAATTCTTGAGCATTTGTTTTGAACTCTTCATTATTTGTCAAGAGTGAGAAATACACTGGCTATTTGATTTGCATTTGGAGGAATATGCATATAGCAATCATTAAAATGCTAGAAAATTTTCACTGTACACATTTTTTACTTCCTTGGTTACATTTACTGCAAGATTTTTTTTTTAACTATTATGAACGATACCTTTTCTCTGATTTCTTTCTCAGTGTTTGATGTTGGTACACGAAGGCTACTGATTATTGTGTTTTGTATCCTGCTACTTTGCTGAATGTTGTTTATTGGCTCTAGGTGTTTCTGGGGGAATGTTCAGAGTTTTTATATACAGAATCATATCATCTGCAAGTAGGAATACTTTAACCTTTTCCTTCCAATTTGTACCCTATTATCTCCCTCCTTCACTGCCGTAGCTAGGACTTCTGGCAGTACACTGAACAGGAGTGAAGAAAATGGACATCCTGGTCTCATTCTCATTCCTGATTTCAGTGGAAATACTTTGAGCTTTTCTTTGTTTGGCTGTAGGCTTGCTGTATATTGCCTTTATTATGCTAATATATGTTCCCTGAATCCCTAGCTTCTCCAGGACTTTTATCGTGGAGGCATGTTGGGTTTTGTCAGAGGCTTTTTCTGCGTCTAATGAGATGATCACATGGTTTCTGTTCTTGAGTTTTTTAAAATATTTATTTGTATTATTTTTAACTATGTGTTTTACGTGTTTGTGTGTGTATGTGTGCATGTGAATGTAGGATGCCCTCAGAGGCCAGAGGCCCTGAATTCCCTGGAGTTGGAGTTACAGGCAGCTGTGAGCTGCCTAATGTGGGTGCTGGGATTGGACTTGGGTGTCCTTGAATCTGTTTACATGGTAGATTACATTTATTGATTTACATATGTTGAACCATCCCTGAATCTGAGATAAAGCCAACTTGGTCGTGGTAGATAATCTTTTGATGTGCCCTTGAATTCCATTTCCAGGTATTTTATTGAGAATTTTTGCATCTATGTTTATCAGAGACAATGGCCTAAATTTTCTTTTTTTCTTGGGTCTTTGGTGGTTTTGGTGTCAAGGTAAAATTGACTTCCTAAAAAGAAACTAGAAATGTCCCCTCCTTTTCTATTTTATGGAATAACTTGAGGAATATTGCAATGTGTTAGTTCTTTGAGGGTCTGGAAGAATTCTGTCCTAAATTCACCAGGCCCTGGGCTTTTTCAATTAGGAAATCTTTTAATTACTCCTTCTATCTATTTAAATTATTTACTTCATTTTGATTTAATTTTAGTAGGTCATATAAAATCTAGAAATTCATCCATTTCTTTTAGAATTTCCAGTTTAGTGGAATGCAAATATTTAAAGTATGTCCTTATGAGTCTCTGAGTTTCCTCAGTGTCTGTTGTTATATCTCCCTCTTTATCTCTATTTATTTTTATTTTCTTATCATTTTGGGCAGTCTCTCTGTTTTTTGTTTGCTTGTTACCTTGAATAAAAATTTGTCAATTTTGTTAATGTTTTTAAAGAACCAACTCTTCATTTCATTGATTCTTTGTATTGTTTTTCTATTTCATCATTTTCAGCCCTAATTTTAGAGTATTGTTTATTCTTGTTTTGTGAAGGCCTTCAGGTGAATCATTAAGTTATTAATTTGAGATCTTTCAAATTCTTGGATGCAAACATTTAACTCTATAAACTTTCCTCTTAGAAATGCCTTCATTATGTTCCATGGATTTTTTTATGTTGTATTTTCATTTTCATTAAATTCTAGAAATTCAAATTTTTCTTTCTCGATTTCTTCTTCTACCCCTTATACTTGGTTACCCTCCAGAACTTTATGGTAAAACCCTCTTGCTAAAGACACCACATACTTGACTCATAGAACATGGAGAAATCAAGCTGGTTTTGACCTGGAAGCTTCATCTCTACTGACAAGATTTCATAGTGTAGAAAGGTGCTATGCACAGTACTGGGCCAAGAAAAGCCATCATCAATCGCACCCAGCTGTGAAGACTATGAGTTATAGTAATAACCTGCCTGCAAGAGACACCCATTAGTGCAGCAGTGGCATGAACGTTATGGAGTAGCAAACTACTTTCTTGTTGGATTTAATGTCCACTCCTTGGACAGAACTCATGCCTGGCACTGTTAAGGGGGCTAAGAACTCAAGGCTAGGTAAGCCTTAGGCCCTGTGGGAGAACCTACTAGTGTTATTCTGCTAATTGAACACAGCATTAAACTGACTCCTAAAGACTTATCAATACGCCCATAGAAAATGCACCTCTAAACCCTCATCAGAAAAATCTTTGCAGTAGGTAGTAATTAGTACAGGGACCGATGACTGGTCAGCATCTAGAGAATTGTTAAGGTTCAGATAGCCCTGCCCCCTCACCAACAGGATCCCAAAGACTTCTCATGCTCCTGAGAAAAGGGAAGCTAGCTGATAAGCACCTTGGTCTTTGAAGTCAAGAGAAGCAGACTTTTCTCCAGTATTTGGCCAACACAGCAGGCTTCCCCTTTGATCTCTAAAGAGGACAGGTTTTAACAGTCCTGCTCTCCCACTCCCCCCCACCCCCAACTTTAAAAAAAAAAAAAATACATCTTCCCACCTTCTGCAGAAAGCAGAAGCCTCCCTTTTAAAAAGACCTGAGCTCAAGACCCGGGCAGACATTTTCCCTGCCCAGAAGGGAATCTGTCCCATGTGTTCCTTTGCTAATAAACCCTATTTTGATGGATTTTTAGCTGTGCCTCGGTGCCTCATCCTCCATTCACTTGTTCTCTGCCAACTTTTTACTTATCAAGAATATGAGCTATTATGGAGTGCTCAACCTTAAATGGTAAGTCTATATCATACTCCTCCTCCCAAGACCCAGGGACTACTGAAGAAGTGGGAGCAGAAAGATCATAAGAGTCAGAGGTCATGGATGACTACAGAGAAACAGTGTTTTCTGGGCATGATCGTGCAATTACACTAAAAACTGACAGCACTTGTGATTGTACTTGTGCATGACTGAGCCAGACAAAATCTTAGAATGAGAGGCAAAAGTGATCATGAAGTTCCACACCTAGCTGAGCAACCAACCTATGGCTGCTGGGGGAGGGAGAGACAGAGTTCCTCAAGGTTGCAAACCCCAGAGAGGCTGCACGTGCTTCACCTGATCACACACATACAGGCAGCATTAGACAGACTCCATGGGTTTAAAATAAAAAAGACCAGAGA
>NW_008334929.1:2499222-2519785 GCF_000622305.1 Nannospalax galili | reverse complement strand
AGGGGCTGGAGGGAATAGTGGGGGGGCTGGGGGAGGGATGGCAGGGAAGAGAAAGGAGGGTGGACTTGATCAAAACACATATGCATATATGAAGTTCTTAATAAAGAAAATATACTAAGATGTTATGTCTTTGGAAGACTCTATATAAGTTTTAAAAATAGATCAGTTACGTTAAGGTCCATATGGTACTTGATACTATCCAGTATTGAAAAATCTAATTATATGAAGACAAAATGCCTTTAGGAAGTTTACATGGAATTGCAAACAGTACAAATCATTTTGTTGGTGTAGAAATTCCCTTACGTGAGAAGTTTCATATTTTTTTTCATTAGTAATTTTCCTTATTTATATTAAATCACTAAAGCATTTGGTGATGTTTAAGCTGGAAAAGTTTGATTTTTCATGACTCTTCTACAACCAATTATGAGCATTATAGTTCACGGGTTATACAGAACACCCAGGTGAGTTGGGAGGGTGTCGAAACTGATGATGTCTTCACCTGCTATGAAGGAGCAAGTCACATTGTACCAGCAGAATAACCTCTCTGTTTTAAGCCTAATGATAAGGAAAGAATTTGGCCATTAAAGCGTTTGCTGCTGTATAAATGCTTCAGCACACTGTGCCCTTTCCATATCCTAAAGGCGTTTTAAAGATTTATTTTTATTTTTAGTGGTGTATATGTGTGTGGGGGTAGGGGTGTACACCTCAGTGAAAGTGCTTGCAGAGGCCAGAGGCATCTGGTCTCACTGGAGCTGGAAGTACAGGCAGTTGTGAGCTACCTGACCCTAATGACTTTTTAAGAAAAACTGTATACAGTAATATATATTTTTGGAACACTGCAAATTTAATGGTTAAATCTGAAATTTAATGTGAATTGCAAATGTGTTGTTTAACTGATGGCCTAACTGCATTTAAACAAGACTCTCTGGATAAACAGAAATACAGCTTCAACTATTGAGCAGAACCCAGAGGTAAACTTTAATATAAGCCACTTCCCATCAAGAGGGAACAAGGCCTTCTTCAGAGCAGCCTCTTGTGGACCCCAACCTCTCAGGGTTGAGGAACTAACACTTTTGTTGCAATTCACACATTTTACCATTCTGCATGTTTCTTCAGGAGTTTTTAACCCACAGTTTTTGGCACAAAATGAGGCTTCAGGGACTAAAGGTTCTATTTCTCAGAGAACCAAAGTTGTAAGATAAAAAGTTTGAGAACCGTGAAAGGCCATGCATGTATCAGGAAGCAAAGCTCTTTTAATTGAAGAGGAAAGCTGGGTCAAGAATAGTAAACCTGGGCTGTTTTGTTCCAGCCCCACTTGTGGTCAGCCACTATGACACTTGGGCTGGCTTCAATACATTCAGAATGTGTTGTACATTGTAGCATCTCATATGCAGACAGGAAACACACTGCTGGGAAAGAAACACTTTCTGGTATACTGGATTTCCTTCACGGATCTCTTCTGTGGTGTATCCACAGTTTCCTTCTCATCAGGACCAAACAAGAGGAACTTGCCACTATTTTCATTTTTATTGTCTATTCTTTGAGAATTCATACACATATACAATGAAATATTATATCCACCCCATCCAACTATCCCCCAGATTCTACAGCATTAAAACAATATCCTTGTGGTTATAAATATGTGACTTTATAAATAGTGTAACTGAGTCAGGCATGGTGGCACACCATTTTAATCCCAGCAGATTTGTAAAGCAGAACTGGAGACCCTGTCCCCAAAAGAAATTAAGTAACTCAAAATATTTCAGCATAAGTTTATAGAAAAATTAACAAGTATTCATGTATTATTTTTATTTTATGCATATGAGTGTATAGCCTGCATACATGTAAGTGAACCTGTGTCATGCAATGCCCACAGAGGCCAGAAGAGGATATAGAATTCTCCTGGAACTGGAGTTATGAATGGTTGTTAGCCACCATGTGGGTCCTGAGAACAAAACCAGGGTCCTCTATGAGAGCAGGTAGTGCTCTTAACCACTGAACCATTTCACCATCCCCCAAGTATGTTTTTTAAATTAAATAACATCTTTTTTTCTGGTTAGAGTTAATATATGTGGGTTTAATCAAAAGCTAATTTATGAACCGTTTTTTTTTTTTTTTTTTTTTTTTCTATTTTTTTTCCTGTTGCCTTGATAAAATATTTTGGCAAAAGAAACTTAGGATCTGAACAGAGAGTTCTCAAAAGAAGAAATAAAAATGGCTAAGGAATGTTTTAAAAAGTACTCAACATCCTTAGTACTTAGGGAAATGCAAATAAAAACTACCATAAGATTTTTATCTCACTCTAGTCAGAATGGCTAAGATCAGATAAGGAGAACAAATGACACCACATTCTGGTGAGGAGGTAGGAAAGGAGAACCTTATTTACTGCTGGTGGGATTGTGAAGTTGTGAAACAATTGTGGAAATCAGTCTGGAGAACTAAAGTAAATCTTCCATATGATCTGGTTATATCGTTCTTTGGCATATCCCTAAAGGCCTCAACATCATACTACAGAGACATTTGCTCAACCATGTTTGTAGCTGCTTTTTTCCATAATAGCTAAGAAATGGAAACAATCTAAATATCCCTCAACTGATGAATGGATAATGAAAATGTGGTACATTTACAAAAAGGAGTTCTACTCAGCGGTAAAGGAAAATGAAATCATGAAATTTGCAGGTACATAGACAGAACTAGAAACTTTTATAAGAAGTAACACACTCAGAAAAACAAGCAACATATGTTCTCTCATTTGTGGGTCTTAGCTCCAGATCCTTAGATGTGAGTACATATCCTGATGTAACCACAGGAGCCAGGAAAATGGAAAGGAGCCATGGGGTGAAGAGAAGGAAGGAGCTTAGAGAAAGGGATAGTAGGGGACAGGTGTTATCAGGGGAGAATGAGGAAACAGGGAGTGCTTTAACGGGGGAGCTATGAGGGAGGGTTCTATAGGGGGAAGAGAGGAGAGATAAATAATGCTTAGGTGGTATGAAAAACCAACAGGAAATATATTAGTTCAAAAGCCTACTGAAAAAAAAATATGGGTGAATGTGCATAGCTGAAGGCTATAAAACAAAAAACACAGTGCCAGGCAGGGGAAACCTCCCTTAATGTTTTGATCAGGGTAGTCCCAAAATAACACAGGCTATTGCAGCAGCCCTTGATGGCCTCCCAGAAGTTAAAGGTAAGGCCCTATTGCTGAAGATAGGACACACTTTGGATACTGGACTTGGAGCAGTCCAGCTGGAAATGATCTGGAAGCCTCTTCCCTGAAAACTAGCCCTCCCACTATGCAAACTGCCAATGGAGAAAAACAATGGTCAATGATTTTCATTGAATGTAAGTCTATGAACCACAATAATGACCATCTTAACACGTAATATCTACTGATGCAATAGTGACACTTTTATCTTAGGGGTAATCAGCACCTGTCTAACTGTACTTAAGGTCTCCCCAATGAAAGGGCGCTCATATATGGTATTGTAACATAGCCCAATACACACACGGCTGGAGATATCATAGATCCTAGAGAAAAACTTACTTTTTAAAAAAACATTTTATTTATTGTTTTCATTTTATGCATGTGAGTGTATTGCCAGCATGTAGGTAAGTGCACCCATGTTGTGCAATGCCCATGGAGGACAGAGAAGCTGTTGGGTCCCCTGGAACTGGAGTTATGGACAGTTGTTAGCTGCCATGTGGGTGCTGGGATTTAGAACCTGGGTCTTCTGCAAGAACAGTGTTCTTAACCTCTGAGCCATCTCTCCAGCCCCAGAAAAACCTACTTTTGTTACTTCCCTAGACCAAAATAATTTCTTGCTGTATTCTTAACATGTATAATTATGTTTAGTTAGGTGTACCTCTCAGTACTCATCAAAGAAGCTTCTTTTTGAAGGCAGTAGAAGGAGATAATTACAAGTTTCACAACTGATCAAACACAGAGAATAAGTGTCTGTGAGGTGTCCAGCCTTAAGTGACATGTCTACAATGCAACCTCTACACCTAAGACTCAGATCATAGGGGAACAGGAGGCAGAAAGAATATGAATACTTCTCTCAACTCTCACCAGAGAATCCTCCTCATGTAACGTATGGAAATTTAACCCAGGAACCCACAACTGGCCAAAGTGCAGAATAGAAGGCTACATAATACTTATCCCTAAATAGGACACCTCTATCAAACCCGCGCCACCCAAGGCTCAGGGACAATTGCAAAGGAGGGGTGGAAAGTTTGTTAGAGAGACAGTTGGTGGATGACCACAAGGAAACAGACTTTTCCAGACAGCTGGGAAGTTACTCATATGAACTTGTACGCACAAGACCCATGTAAGTTCAAGTCAGACAAAAACCCAGCATGGAACTGGGGATGGGGGAAGAGCCCCAACCTTAGCTGAGGAACCATTGGCCACTGATAACTATGGGGAGAGGGAGAGTCGGGTTTATTTAAAGGAATGACACCAGATAGGTTGACCAGGTTCCACTGGTGGGACATGCACTCAAGGACATCTGTGGACACAAACTTGGCTTGATAGGCCTTAATATATATGACAGAATACAAGATATATGGTGGGGGCGGGGGGAATCTCTAAGAAAGTTGCATGTGCAGAGGAGGCCTAAATATGATCAAAATATGTTGTGTAAAATTTGAAAAGGTTCAATTAAAAATCAGAAAAGGAGGCACAGCTAGGAATTTCATTACTAGGAAATAAGATACCTATTTTAAATTAATTTTCCTTTATAATTTATATGTAGCTGTATGAGCTAAAGATATGTGCCATCACATAAAAAAATGGCTTTGAATTAATAAAATTGTATTGAGTTGCATTTAACTTTGATTACTATACTGGGTCAGATAGTAATTACAGGAGATAGAGATTACAGGACTGGGTCAAATTGCCTAAAATTATTAAAAGTACTATTATTCCTTGTGCATCAGCTGAATATGACTAACCCAGCCATAACCATTCCCTATGAGAAGTACTTTTACCACCAATCTGTCATTTGTTCCCTTCCACAACCCTTTGTGGTAGGTAGACTGGAGTAGCAGGCATTACTTAGTGTCATTTTACAGTCGAGGAGTCTAAGGTTCTATGTTTTGGTAGGAGTCTCTAGAAAATCCTCGGAGAGTAGGGCTGTATGAATCCCCTCTCCCTCTTTGATTTCTCTGCAGACTCTCAGCCAGTCCTACCTAACACAGCACTAACCACTGCCCTCTTCTGTCCGAGGAATGTGTCAATGCTCATATGCTGCTGTTGGTCTGCACTTGCTAAACTCAGCTTCTCTTACCAGGGGCGCCACTGCATGGTCACTACAGGGCATTTATATTGATGCCTCTTTAAGATGGTGGTTGTATTTATTCGTGAAACTCAGCCATTCATTTAAATGATACAAAAACAGTGAAATAGGAAGATGTGTTGGAGCTAAGGAAATGATATCCAAAAGCACATGCTTTGGTGTGCTGAGCACCTTGAACTCTGGCCTTAGAAGCGGCCTTGGAAGCAGAGCCTCTCAGACCTTCCCCTACTCCCCCCGCTCCTCCCCTCTCTCCTCCAAGGACACTAGAATTTCTCTTCTCCAAAGCAGGTCTTAGAAATGAGAACCCGTCTCCTCAAAGGCAGGATGTAAAAGCTGAAAACGTGGCTTTAACCATACCCCCTCCCCCCAAATAGAAGATGTACTGGAAGACATGACAAGTGCTTTGACATAGGGATGATGGCATTCATGAACTCTGGTATCTTCAGGGAGTCCTAGAGCCAATTCCCCTACAGATAATGGCAAATAATAACATGACAATATGAATAAAAAGTAAACTGTTCTTTGACAATATGTGACTTTTTATTTTTAAAAACCTATTATAGGGGCTGGAGAGATGGCTCAGTGGTTAAGAGCACTGACTGCTCTTACAGGGGACCCGAGTTCGATTCCTAGCACCCACATGGTGGCTGCGAACCATCTTTAACTCCAGTTCCAGGGGAATCCGAAGCCCTCTTCTGACCTCCGTGGCATTGCACTACACGGGTGCACTCACATACATGCAGGCAATACACTCATACACATAAAATAAAAACAATAAAGAAAATATTTAAAAAAAAACCTATTATAGATTTTATTAACAACTGAAAGAGATAAGAAATATAGTTATTGAAGACACAATTCCTTCTAAAATCAGTTATAATTCTTAAGAGAGAGCACTTATTTCCTCATTTAAAAAACCTGTGAACACACTTTTCTTTTGCAATGCAATGTAGTTGTGGACAAATGTATGATATTTAAATTATTCTTAGTTGATGAGGAACTGAGCAAGTCCCAAGTCTTTGTTTTGGTGGAAAGCATGTTATAGTGTGATCTAGTCTGAGGCAGAAGCATCCTTTAGCCAAGTGGTTCTGACATTACTGTCTGTATTGAAAAGAAGGCCCATAGTGACAGCCTCTTATGTAGGAGCAATGCAAAACTAGCTAGTGGCAGGGCACGCAGACCACATACATACATCTGTACACTGTATAGAATGCATTGAATTGTGGACTGAATCTGTAATTCCCTGCCATAAAGGGCCACTCTACCTCTCTAAGAGCAACACTGTGGTACAAGGCTGATGCATGACTGAGCAGCCTTTACTAATTGTTCTGGTATCAGAGTTTCTGTCAACAGATCTAGAAGATGAAGACCCCTACTGTAAAGTCACATTCACTGCTTGAAGGTGCATGTGGCCACCAGTTCCCTCCCCACACTGTCCTTACGACAACCCCAGGCAAAAACTCTCCAAATCCACCCTTTGGGAAATCCTAACGAGTTTATTGGACTTGGTAACTGATCTTGGGGTGCTGGTTTACTTACAGAAGAGTGTGGGAAGTCCATACCCAAACATAAATCCTGTGGCTCCCGACTGCCACACAAAATGGTGAGAGACCTGCCTCCTGGTTTTCTCAGCTTATATATCCATAGTTCCTCCCCTTCATACAGCTAAGGTCAACTGATTGGGTAGGAGAGGTAATGGGCTTGACTCCTTCCTGAGAGCTGGGAAGGAGGTGGGACCATCACATGTCATCATGGTGGTTGGAGGAAATTCTGGGTTACACCTACAAAGGGAGATAATCTCAAAGGTTAAAAAGTAAAAGGTAAATCAGCTATTTTCCCTTGTGAATATGACTAGAAACAGTTTACAAATTTGAACATTGTAGTTGAGGGTGCTTTCAGACAATTCACAAAAAGTAAAGGCTGCGTCTTTCTGTTAAAACTACAGAATCTGTAAAAGGATGAGGCAGAGTCCCTCACCACAGAAAACCAGTGTTGCAGTTTGAACCTTAAACCTTAAATCTCTCCTATAGGCCATGTGCTAAAGGCTTGGATGGTGGTAGGAGGAAGTGGGGTTCATAGCAGAAGCTAGGGGGCTTGCCTTTGAAGGGGATGTTGCTCACCAGCTGTCACCTGCTATGATGTTCACAGCATCAGGACCAACTGATCATGGAACCACACTTCTGAAATCATGGAACAAAATAAATCTTTCCTTCTTATAAGTTTTGATTTTTGTCACAGTAACCAAGCTCTAACACAGCAGAGAAGGGTGTCAGAACGACCAATAGAAGTAAAAGAAACTGAGTATGTTAGAGCATGGCATCCTGAAATCCAATTACATGGCACAAGCTACAAAGTGCTATAAAAATTCAAACTAAGGCAAAATGATGTGAGCTGGAAGAGCCAGAGCTATAGGGACCAAAATGGGATTGGTGCTTGATCCTTGAAGGCTACTAAGGATGCAGAAATCAAAACTACAAATATTCCACACTTTGATTACTGGCTTAACTTTAACACCTCTATTAGTTACTTTTCTCATTGTTAGGATCAAATACCTGAAAAAGCACAGCTGAAGGTAGGAAGGGTTTATTCTGGCCCATAAAATGCAGGAAGAGCCTGGCACTGGGGGCAGCTTGATTCGTGGCCACTGACCAGGAGGCAGGGAAGAGGGAACGGCGGAGCTCACTGTCCCATCTCCCGTTACTCAGTCCAGCAGCCCAGCCAAGGAAGGCTGCCACTGAAGTTCAGGGTGAGTGCTCCTTCCTCAGTTAAACCCCTCTGGAAGCCTCCTAGGTGATTCAAACCCAGTCAGCTTGACAATAAGGGTTAACCACTACAACGTCTAATAACTGCCCTTCTCCAGAGAAGACCATTGGTGCCAACTGCATCACGTCATGGCTGTATTTTCATTTCTAAAACACTGTTTGTGCCCTAAATCGTCCCTTTTGTTTTAATCACCATGAACTTGGGGCAGACTAAGACTTCAGTTATTTATGCAAACACATAATTTGATTAAATTTTCTATCAAACCCTTAGGTTCATGAAATTGGTAAAACATTCCTTTGGGGGAATAACTGTAGGTGCTGCTGCCCTATTTCTTAAACACGAGAGGACAAGAAGTTTGTATCAACACAATGGTTATTTACAGCTGCTGGTATCATTTTATACTTACAATCAATCTAGGCATATCATGTGCCCCTGAATTTTAATATTATTTAAATTCTTAATATCTGAGAACAATGTATTTATGTGTTTATTTTAGTTTATATCAATACAGTTAATACTAATTATACTTGAACAAAAAATGAAGTGTTTTCTATTCAGAAATTCTAATAGTGCCTTCAATATAATTCATGGGATACTGACCCTAGAAATATGTAGTACATCTAAAAGAATGTAGAGCTGTCCCTTTCTCTCCTGTCCTAATGCAGTAATCTGAGAGCATCGATTGCTTCATGATGGCATTAGAAGACAAAACAAACACTCCTCATTCAAATCTGTTCTTTATTCACCTTTAATCATAAGGGAGGCATAAACTACTTTAGGGCCTGAAAGCAAAGTATTGAATCTGTTATTTAAGAACATTGAAATCATACCATGTATTCTATCCAAGTGCAATGTAATGAAACCAGAAATTAGTAACAAAAAAAACTAGAAAATTAAAAATATCTGAATAGTAAGCACATTTTAAAAATTTTATTCATTTTTTGTGTATTTATACAGAACAGCTCAAACAATCTTAATGATCTTTATAACTCTGTTCCCACTGGCACATAGTCTCCATAGTCCCATAGTCTCCCCCCCACACACACACACACTGGAGCCCATATACTTTGTCATCCCTGTTACTGCCCACTGTGTTGTCAGTGCCCCCAGTCGTTTCCCATTACAAGTCCATCCACTAAGTCTAGTCAGCCTATCTAGAGTACCTGTTTCAGGAGGATTAGCTCTTCTTCATCTAGCAGCAATCAGTTGCCAACATTCCTTCAGAAAAGATTGAGGTCTGTTGTTCATTTTCCCAGTTCTGTGCTGGGTTATTGTCCATGTGAGTTTGCATGGGACTTGTGTGTGCTGACACCATTGCCATAGAATCACATGGGCAGGTTCCCAGGAGCTTGTAGGACTCTGTTTCCATATGGTCATGCACCTCCTCCCTGGCTCTTACAATCTTTCCACCCCCTCTTCTGAGATGGTTCCTGAGCCTTGAGTGGGAGAAGTTCAATAAAGGGATCCTGTTGAAGGACCAGCAGACTCTTGATCTCTATACTTTGGCAATTTGTGACCTTTTGTGTTTCTGGCCTTTTGCTGCATGAGAAACCTTCATTACTGAGAACCGAGAGACTCATTAGTGTCCTCTTCATTATCCATGTTCTATGTTCCATGAGCCTTAGGTGTAGAAGTTGCATTGTAGATGTGTCATTTAGGCCTGGGCAAGTCATAGACAATGTCCGTGTGTGACCAGTTGTGGTACTTGGTAATAGTCTCTGACTGGTGCAAAATGAGCTTCTCTGATGAGTGGTGACTGGGATACTTGTCTGTAAACATAAGGATACACATTTTGCACATAGTTAGAAATCACATTAGTCTTGCGATGTAACAGTCTTAGCGTTTTCTCCAAGATCTATGGCCACTCCAGCCATGCGTATCAGGCTATGCTTATATTACCATACTTGAGTTTCCTCCCTTTGAGTGGTATTTAGTCCAATTAGGTAGCTGTTGATTGTCCCCAAGATAAAAGTACCACTGCTGCACCAATGACATATGTTATGCTGGCCATTGATGTGGTTATTTGGTCTTGAAGTTGGTGTTAGATCATCATTGATATTGTCCCTTGGCATGTTCAGAGCGCTCTCCAAAGCTATGAGAGTTAGCCTTCAGGGGAAGTGGTTGAGGGTCAGTTTGAGCTCTATTGCTCCAAATCCTGTGTCCAAAGTATGCAGTGTCTTCGACAGCAGGGTCTTACCTTCAAGTTCTGGGAGGCCGTCAAGGGTGGTGGCGATAGCCTGAGTAATTTTCGGAGTCTCTTGGACCATCCTGGCCAAAAACCCAAAAGAAGGTATCTCCTATCTGGCACTGTTTCTTATGTAGCCTTTAGCTAAATACATGGATTCATGTAGAGATAATGTATGTGGAATTTTTCAGTAGGTTGTTGGACTAATATGGTTCCTTCTGGATTTTTGAAACTAGCTCAGCATTATTTCTCTCTTCTCTCTTTTCTCTCTCTCTCTCTCTCTCTCTCTCTTTCTCCCTCCCTCTCTTACTGTCTAACCCTTCTACCATGGTTTCCACATTTAAAGTGCCCCCATCTTCCACATTTCTCCCTTCATTATACTCTTCTCCCATGGTCCCACCTTTCCTGAGCTCCTTCTTTCCCTTTATGCCCAAAGTTCCTTGTATAACCCTCCCCCCCAATTAATAATAACCCCATTTTTATCCATTTCTCCAGTAGTAACACCTGTTTCCTACTGTTCATCTCTCTCAGGTTCATTCTTTTCCTTTACCTCCCTGGTTCCTGTAGTTACATCTGGACACATACTCACTTATAAGGATTTGGTTCTAGGATCCACATTTGAGGGAGAACATAGATCATTTGCTCTTCTGAGTCTGTGTTACTTCACTTAGTATAACAGTTTCTATTTCCATCCATTTACCTGCAAGTTTCATGGTTTCATCTTTCTTTACTGATGAGTAAAACTCCTTCATATAAATGAACCACATTTTCATCATCCACTCGTCAGTTGAGGGACACGTAGGTTGCTTCCATCTCTTAGCTATTGTGAAAAAGCAGCAACAAACATGGATGTACAAGTGTCTCTGGGATAGGATGAGTTCTTTGGGTATGTGCCAAGGAGTGGTATAACTGGGTCTAATGGTAGGTTCATTTGTAGTTTTTTAAGAGTTCTCCACACTGCTTTCCATAGGGGTCGAACAAGTTTGCAGCTCCACCAGCAGTGGATGAGTGTTCCCCTTTCCCCATATTCTCTGCAACATTTGGTATCATTTGTTTTCTTGATCTTAGCCAGTCTGACTGGGGTAAGGTGGAATCTTAAAGTGGTTTTAATTTGCATTTCCATAATTACTAAGGATATTAAACATCTTCTAAGATTCTTCTTAGCCATCTTTATTTCTTCTTTTGAGAACTCTCTGTTCAACTCCTTGGCCTGTCTTTTAATTGGGTTACTTCCTTTCTTGATTCTTTGTTTTTTGAGTTTGTTATATATTCTGGATGTTAAACCTCTGTCAGATGTGTTGCTGGTGAAGATTTTCTCCCATTCTGTGGGTTTTCTCTTCATTTTGTTGGTTGTTTCTTTTGCTGTACAGCTTTTTAGTTTAATGAGATCCCATTTGTTGATTCTTGATCTTATTTCTTGAGCAATTGATGTCCGGTGTAGAAAATCCTTTCCTATACCTATATCTTGTAGATTTTTGCCAATGTTTTCTCCTAAGAGTTTCAGAGTTTTAGGCTTCACATTGAGGTCTTTGATCTTTTTGGAGTTGACTTTTGTGCAGGGTGAAAGATAGGGATTTAGTTTCATTCTTCTACAAGTGGAGATCCAGTTTTGCCAGCACCACTTGCTGAACATGCTGTCTTTCCTCTAGTGAATCTATTTTTGTGCCAGTACCATGTTGTTTTTATGACTATAGCTCTGTAATACAGCTTAAAATCTGGTATAGTAATCCCCCCGGCATTGCTCTTAGTGCTCAGGGTTGCTTTGGCTATTCAAGGATTTTTTGCTTCCATATGAATCATAGGATTTTTTTTCCAATTCTGTGAAGAATGTCATGGGGCTTTTGATTGGCATTGCACTGAATCTGTAAATGGCTTTTGGTAGGATGGTCATTTTCACAACATTAATTCTTCTAATCATGAGCATGGGAGGTCCTTCCATCTTCTGGTGTCTTCCCCAATCATTTAAAATTTTCATTGTAGAGATCTTTGGTCTTTGGTGTCTTTGGTCAGGTTTATTCTGAGATATTTTAATTTTTTTGAGGCTATTTTGAAGAGAAGTGTTTCCATGTGCTCTTTCTCTCAATGCTTGTTATTTATTTAGAAAGACTACAGAATTGTAGATGAATTTTGTAACCTGCCACCTTACTGAAAGTGTTAATCTTTCTAGGAGTTTTCTGGTGGAATTTTTGGTGTCTCTTAGGTATATGATATCATCTGCAGAAAGGATAATTTGATCTCTTCTTTTTAAATTATTACTCCTTTAATTTCCTTCTCTTGTCTTACTGATCTTGCAAGAGTTCCAAGAACTATATTATAAAAGAGTGGAGATAGTGGACAGCCTTGTCTGGTTCCTGCTTTTAATGGGAATGCTTCCAGTTTTTCTCCATTTGAAAGTATATTGTCTGTGGATTTGTTGTATAAGGCTTTAATTAAATTGAGGTTATGTTCCCTCCAGTCCAATTCCCTGTAGGACTTTGAACATAAATGCAGATTGAATTTTGTCAAAGGCCTTCTCTGCATCTATTGAGATAACCATGTGGTTCTTGTCTTTAAGTCCATTTTTATGATTTATGTTCATAAAAATTAACATAAATGTATATTGAACCATCCCTGCAACTCTGGGATAAAGCTGACTTGATCATGGTGGATGATCTTTTTTTAAATATATTTTTTAATTTATTATTTTATTTTTATCTGTATGACTGTATTGCCTGCATGTATGTGAGTGCACACATGCCGTACAATGCCGCAGAGGTCAGAAGAGGGAGTTGGATTCCCCTGGAACTGGAGTTAAGGATAATTCGTAGCTGCCATGTGGGTGCTGGGAATTGAACTCTACAAGAGCATTCAGTGCTCTGAACCTCTGAGCCATCTCTGCAGCCCTGAATGATGTTTTTGATGTGTGTCTGTATGCAGTTTGCAAGTATTTTGTTTAGAATTTTTACATCTATCTTCATTAAGGATATGGGTCTATAGTTTTCTGTTTTGGTTGTTTCTTTACCTGGCTTTGGTATTACAGTGATTTCTGGCTTCATAGAAAGAATTTGGAAGTTCTCCCTCCATTTCTATCATTTTGAATAAATTAAGTAGTATTGGATATAGACCTTGTTTAAATGTCTGGTAGAATTCTGGTATACATCCATCTGGTCCTGGGTTTTTTTCAGTTGGGAGGTTTTGTATTGCTGTTTCAATTTCCTTATGTGTTATAGGTCTGTTTAAGCTGTTGATCTCTTCTTAGTTTAATTTCGGTGGTTCCATGCTTTTACATTCTTGTCCATTTCTTTTAGATTTTCAAATTTAGTAGTGCATAGATTTTTAAAGTATTCCTTTATAATGTTCTTGATCTTTTGGGTGTCTGTTATGATGTTTCCCCTTTCATCTCTGATTTTGTTGATTTGGAGGTGCTCTTTCTTTCGGTTAACTGGGCTAACGATCTATCAATCTTGTTTATCTTTTCAAAGAACCAGATCTTGAATTCATTGATTCTTTGTACTGTTTTCTTTGTTTCTAGTTCATTAATTTCTGCTCTGATTTTTGTTATTTCTTCTCTTCTGCTGGGTTTGGGTTTCATTTATTGTTGCTTTTCAAGTGTCATGATTTGCAATGTTAAGTCATTTATTTGTGTTCTTTCTGATTTTTTTAATGAAGGTACTTAGATCTATAAACTACCCTCTAAGGACTGCTATGTGTATGAGTGTATTGCCTGCATGTATGCAAGTGCACCCATGTCGTGCAGTGCTGCAGAGGCCAGAAGAGGGTTTCGGATTCCCCTGGAACTGCAGCTAAGGACAGTTCATAGCTGCCACATGGGTGCTGGGAATCGAACCAGGGTCCTCTGCAAGAGCAGTCAGTGCTCTTAACTGCTGAGCCATCTCTCCAGTCCTCTTTCTGATTTTTTAACGTGGGCACTTAGAGCTATAAAATTCTGTCTAAGGACTTTTTCAGAGTGTCACAGAGGTTTTGTTGTGTTGTATTGTCCTTTTCATTTAGCTCCAGGAATATGTTTATTTCTTTCTTAATTTCTCCTTTGACCCCTCCATCATTAAGGAGTGTGTTGTTTAATCTCCACGTGTTCATGCAGTTACTAGAGTTTCTTCTGGTGTTGATTTTAAACTTTATTGCATAGTGGTCTGATAGTATGAATGGAATTATTTCAATATTTTTGTATTTGTTGAGATTTGTGTTGTGCCACAGTATGTGGCTGATTTTGGAGAAAGTTCCATGGGCCCTGAATAGAAAGTATATTCTTTGGTACTTGGGTGGAATATTTAGTAGATATCTGTTAGGTCCATTCGATGTATGGTATTAATAAAGTCAGATGTCTCTCTGTTAATGCTCTGTCCTGTTGACCTGTCTAATGGAGACAATGGGGTATTGAAGTCCCCTACTATTAATGAGTTGGGATTAATCTGATCGTCCTGCTGCTCAGAAATTCCCACTAAGGCTAAAGTCTGGTGAGGATCAGATGCTCTCAGGCTTCCTCCTGGGTCTGGATTCTTCTAATCAGCAGTCACCTTACAATTTTAAAGGCTTGCTAGGTAGAGGCGGGATTCAGTACTCTCAGGCAGTCAGGGGGACTGGTCTTAGGAATCCAGTCAAAGCAGAGAAGGTTTGTCTCAAGAATCCCAGGCAGATTGGGGGTTGGGAACAACCAGGTTCTCAGCTATTCAAAAGTAAGTTGGGTGTGGGGTCAGGCTGTGAGAGCTCCGGGGACTAGACTGAAGAATTGGATTGGTCTGGGTTCAAAGGATCAGGAAGCAGTGGGCGATCTGTGCCAAGAGGGTATTCCAGAGGTCTGGGTTGCCAAGAGAAGAGGTGGGCCAGTGCCCGAGCTAGAAGGAGAAAGGGAATGTAGGGGTTGGGAGCTTAAATCAGGTTGTGGGAGTCAAGGTATAATGGGTGTGGTAGGACTTACCAGGGAAGGATGGGAAGGATGCTGGCCTCAGAGTAAGCACATTTTTAAATAACCAATAGGTCAGAGAAGAAATCAAAGAGGAAATTCTATCTTCGGGTGTAGTCTGATTTCCATCTTAGCTTCTTAAATTTTTTTTTTTAACCTAACATGTGATCTGTCCTAGATTTGTGCTCTAGGAAGCATGGATTCCCTACTGCTGCTTGAAGAATGTTCTGGGTATGTTTGGTAGGACTACTGGGTCTACAGAATTGTTCAAGTCCTGTGTTTCTTTGTTGATTTTCTGTCAAGTTCTTTTCATCACTGAAAGGATGTATCAAAATCCCTTACTTCTGTTATATTGCTGTTCTCCCCTTACAGAGAGCACATGATCTGCTCTGTCTTTCCCTCCAGGGAGCAACTGTGGGCTGAGGTGGACTCGCTGGGTGCTGAACTGTCACACTGGTGTGTGCATAGGGGGAGGCCATGTAAACTGTCACCCTGGTGTGTGCATGGGGGGAGGCCATGCAAATTAAAATTGCTCTTCATATCTATTTTAAAGCAAATATTCTCAATTTGTACGCAGCAGGGGTACTACAACTTTGTCGTTGGATTCTGGACCACTCATCAAAGTACTTCAGTTCATATATGTCAGCCACATTGGTGTTTCTATGAGAGTGTGGGAACTGGGTTCATTCTGCCGTCCTGCTGACGTCTGATGCAACTTAACACCTTTAATGCTAACAACTCATATTATGTAGTGCTGAAAAGTTTATCAAGTGTCTTTGCACGTCACCCCACTTGACCTTCACAAATCTTGATAAATCATATTGCTACTTCAGCTTACTAAATGAAAATTACTCTCTGCCAAATATCTTCCACTTCCCCAGTGATGATTATATCCTACTAGATTCTTTACCTAGCTGAACCGAATTTTTCAGTGTTTTCCTCTTGATAGTGAATAATTTTAGGAATAATTGCCATATACATTTATTCTAAAGTAAAACAAATATAGAAACCCATGTGAACAGTAAGTGAACACTTCTGTACAAGTTGAGAGCCATGCACCTGTAAGCCTGCATGTACCTCCTTACAGCCAAGGTTCTCCATGCCCTGCATTTCAGCCACCATGAATGTGACCACGACAGTGCCCAGACCACAAATAATCCCTTTAATCCACTGCAACAACCAATTCCCATTTCTCTTTTCAAAAGCTACCTGGTATTTTCCAAGTCTTCTTGTTATTACTGTTTGTGTGAGAGAGAGAGAGAGAGAGAGAGAGAGAGAGAGAGAGAGAGAGAGAGAGAGACCCCCATGCTGCCTGAATTTTCATGATAATTAGCAGCCTTTTATGTCTTTTTTAGTTTTTCACCTTGGTGAATTACTTCATAATACACTGGTTAAATCTCTTAATACTGGAAAGACTGTGTACAGAGTTTGGACATAAGGAATGAAATCAGAATACTGGAGTCTGGGAGAGAATGGGGTGCCTTTGTGTTGTGTGTGTGGACTGTCTCAGTGCTGTGTTCCCTCTTTATGAATTACAGTGTTGAAAATGTGTGTGGGAAGCTCTCCCTGACCTCTTCCATATAAACTAAGGGAGAAAAATGAGGGAGATGTTGAGAAGCCTAGTAAGGTGATGAAGTCTACCTCACAAGGTTGACTCTTTTTGGATTCTCTGAAGAGTATCATGGACACGTGGGGTAGCAGCCAGTTATTACCTGCTTCTTTTGGAGACGCAGTTAATTAGAGCAGTCTGTTGCAGGCCTAGGACACACCCTCATGGACTTGGAGCCTAGTTGGTCAGAATAGTAGGAGATCACATTGGCATTTATTTTCAACGCTAATTCTTGATTTTCAGAGCATATGCTGCCGTGACTCTTACATAGCCAGTGATGAAGTGCCAATCATTTAGTATTGCTATGCAGCAGTTTACTTTTCTGAAACAAAATAGGTTCAAAAAGAGGCAAAATAGGAAGGTGTTTCAGGGTACTGACATTCTTCAAACCACACTGCATTGTACACTTTGGTGTATTGTTACCATGTGTTTGAAATTCTTGTTCTCCCTTTAAAAAGAGGATGTTGAAAAACACCGTGCCTAAGAACAGCTGCTGGAGAACTGACGTGCTCCATGTGGCACTCTTCTAAGTGTTTGACTTCAAAGTCAGCTACTACTGTTAATGCAAAAATGAACCGAAAGGCAGAGCAGAATATAATCACAACACGGCAAGACTTAAACACTGTTGACTTAAAAAGCAAATCGTTCTTTATTAAACTCTGCACAGTAACAATCTAATGTTCCTTGAACGCTGCCTTTTTGTGAAATCCACAGTTGATGATATTTCAAAAATAACATCTTTCAGTATGTTAAAGCTTCAGCAACACAATAAGCATAGAATTAAGTTTCCAGATAAAAGCATGCCCACACAAAGGCCAGGGGCTTTGTTGGACTTTGTGGCACAGAAAATACACAAGGTCAGTGTGTTCTCTGACTAATACAACGTGGAGGAAGGATAACAGGGAGCCAAAAAAATGGAAAGTGAAGTTTATGAAGACCTGGTAGGACAGGTTCCGGGAGGATTTTATTCCAACTCCTTTGTTCAACAGTTATTCATTTAACTGAGTGTTCAGGAAAGAAAAGTAGCTTTTCAAATTCAAATATACACTTAATAATTGGCAGGATTAATCTTGGTCTTGAAACACTGACATTTTGTGCCTTTTCTATGGTAGTCTACCTGAAACCTAAATATTTTTAATGTGCTCTTACTAAGAGCTTAAAAATGTGTATACTCTGTAGACATGTGCTTACGTATGATAAGACATGGCCCGCGCTCCCAAGAACCTTGATACACAGCACATGGAGTAGATGCTATTTCTATACAATAAGAAAAAGGATCTAGAGATCTCTGTGCTTGAAATTCCAGTGTGTTTCCAATAGCTTACCAGACAATCCGACACAGGAGTGACGGGCTCAAAATACTAAATTCTCTTTTCCTAACTGAACAGACTTTCCTGAGAATAGAATAAATTGTTTAATATCTTAATTGTTATAGCAATTCTTTACTTGGTTTTATAATTGAGAAAACAATTTGAACAACATGATTCCATTTGATTCTCACTATGCTCCTGAAAGATACAGATGTCTGATTGACATTATCCAGAGTTTAGAGAAATGATGTCATGATTAGTAATGCAGTGGTCGGAGATGCAGGCTGCCTGACCTGTCCGCTGTGTACTCTTTCGTAAGTTCCGTGATAAACCAAAAGTGGTTGTTCAGATGCAGAAAATAGAAGGAGGTTCTGGAAAGATGGCTCAGCAGTTAAGAGCATTTGCTGCTCTTCCAGAGGACTTGCATTTGGTTCCCAGCACCCACATCAGGGAGCTCACAACCATCTGTAGCTCTAGGGGATTTGACAGTCTTCTGGCCTCTTCAGGCATCCATATATGTTCATACACATGTGTGCACACATGTATTGAAAAAGACTAGGCGCCATGAGTACTCATGAGCCCATATGTTTAAAATTGACAAAAACCAGGACCAGCCTTATCAAAAGGCTGCAAGACGGGCAGGCGCCGGTCAAGCTTCACAGATCAAGCCATAAACAAGTTTTACGGGTAGAACTCCTGACCACCCTGAGGGCCCGATACCAGGAAATCGAGGGAAAAACACCTGTGCCTCTGAGGTCACCTCCCATTTAGCAATCCCACTTCCCCTTAGCCCCGGCCCTTACCCCATATCTCTGCATACTTTTGAAATTATTGTGTGTGTGTTTGAATTAACCAATAACTGCTCTTCTGCTTCTGTACCCTGCTTCTGCTCTATAAAAACTGCCAAACCCCAACCTGGGGCGCGCAAGTCCTCCGAGGAGACTCTGTGCCCACAGGTACCTGTGTATCAAATAAACCTCTTGCTGTTGCAACCCGAAAGGCTGACTTGTCCTCAGTGGTCTCACTCTTTCATTTGGAGGTTCCACCGAGATCAGCCGGTCAGAGGGAACCACCAGTACAACTCCAGTCCCTTCGGGGAGGTGAGTTGGCCGGCCAACCTCAGTGTTGTCTCTGTGTCTTGCGTTGTCTGTCTTGTCTGATCCTGTTAGGCAGCGTCTGTAGAATTTGGAACCTGAGATCTCGTCTGTACTTTTGGACAGTGCAAGAGCAAGACGACGGTCTTTGAGCTTTGCCTGTCAGCCTGGGGGACGCCCCAGGGTCTGTGAGAACTATATCTGTAGAACTTTTTGTTCATTTGTATTCGTGGATCTAACCAACCCCGCTGTCTGATTTTATACTTTCACTTTTTCTCCAGAGTCGCGCTAAGCGATACCTTGCCTTCGGCTGTCTGTTTTTATTGTCTCTGCTGTTTGTTTGTCTCTTTATAATTCTAGAAAGTCCTAAAATGGGACAACAACTAACTACCCCTTTGAGTCTGACCTTAGATCACTGGAAAGAAGTCAAGAGCCGAGCCCACAACCAATCAGTGGAAATCAAGAAGAATCGATGGATAGCCTTTTGTTCCTCCGAGTGGTCCATGTTTAATGTCGGGTGGCCTCGAGATGGGATTTTTGATTCTGATGTTATTTTGCAGGTTAAAGCTAAGATCTTCTCTCCTGGATCAATGGGACATCCAGACCAGGTGGCCTATATAGTCACTTGGGAAAACCTCTCCCTTGAACCTCCATCTTGGGTGACACCCTTTCTCAATCCTGCACGAAGAACTCCTCTCACTCCTCTTCCTTCTGCCCCTCCCTCGGACCCTTCGACCACCTCCTTGTATCCTGTAGTAGTAAAGCAAAAGCCCATTTTACCCCCTGATGAGAGTGTTCCTGGTGATTTGCTGAATGAGAATCCCCCTCCCTATCACCCCCCTCCGCAGGCTGCTGCAGCGGTTCCAGATGATGTCCAAGCAGAGGGACCGGAGGTCGCCCCCTCTCCCATTGCGGGTCGACTCAGAGAGAGGAGAGGACAGGGAGATTCCTCACACATTCTGCCCCTCCGACTTGCGGGAGGGGAAGGAAACCAATATCAGTATTGGCCCTTCTCTGCCTCAGATCTATATAACTGGAAAACTCATAACCCTTCTTTTTCCCAAGACCCGCAGGCCCTGACGGCCCTAATAGAATCTATCCTCCTTACCCACCAACCCACGTGGGATGATTGCCAACAGCTATTACAGGTCCTCCTAACTACGGAGGAAAAGCAAAGGGTCATCCTGGAAGCCCGGAAGCACGTCCCGGGGGCAGACGGGAGACCGACCCAACTGCCAAATGAAATCGAGGCTGCCTTCCCTCTTACTAGACCTGCTTGGGACTTCAACACGGCTGAAGGTAGGGGACACCTACGTCTTTACCGCCAGGTGCTTGTAGCGGGCCTCCAAGGGGCAGGAAGACGCCCCACCAATTTGGCCAAGGTAAGATCAGTAATGCAGGGAACCGA
>NW_008334929.1:2494300-2495558 GCF_000622305.1 Nannospalax galili | reverse complement strand
GGACTGGACCCATGGGGAGGATGCGGCCCTCCTGAACACCGGGCCATGTTGCGTACCTTAACCTTTTATGTCTGCCCAGGCTTCCACAGGGCTGTATCTCTCAATCCTATGTGTGGAGGGGGGGGCATTTTTTCTGCAAGAACTGGGGGTGCGAAACCACCGGAGATGCTTGGTGGAATCCGTCCTCATCATGGGATTACATCACTGTGAAAGCAAATTATTCTCATGGGACTTATGAGGATTGGAAAACTATTCATAAACAGGCCTGTGAGAGAGAATGGTGCCACCCCCTCTGCATAGACTTCACAACACCAGGTAAAAAGTCAACCCTGAATTGGGACAAAGGATATTCCTGGGGAATTAGGTTATATAAAGAACGGACAGATGATGGCCTCCTTTTTACGATTAGAAGAGATATATCTCCCCCATCTACAGTAGCCATAGGTCCCAACCCAGTCCTCAGTAACCAGCGACCAGCTTCCCTTCCTTTACCTGCTTTGGTGCCCTCGCGCGCCCCAGAGACCAATGACTCTGCCAGTCTGCCTCCCCCCACATACCCTGGAACAGGTGACAGGCTCCTGAACCTCGTTAGAGGAGCATTCCAGGCATTGAACCACTCGGAGCCAAACAAATCTAAGAATTGCTGGCTCTGTTTGAACCCGAGCCCCCCTTATTACGAGGGCATAGCCGTCCAGGGAAACTTCTCAGTACTACCCGCGAACTCTGCTGCCCCCCTCACTTGCACCTCTTCCACCCACACGCTCACCCTGACTCAGGTTACCTCAACAGGCACCTGCATCGGAAAAGCGCCCACTGGATTTAAACCTTGCCTTAAGAATAACTCCTCCCTTTCCCTCCAGGCCGACGCATACCTTGTGCCCCCTAATGGCACCTACTGGGCATGCAGCACGGGACTGACTCCTTGTATCTCTCTCGCTGTTCTAAATCTAACCCAAGATTTTTGTGTCCTGGTACAGCTGTGGCCCAGAATTTATTGGCATGAAGACAGCTATGTATTACAACATTATGAAGAGACACCTACCCCTGTCAGATTCAAGCGAGAGCCTGTGAGCATAACCTTAGCTATATTATTGGGAGCTGGGGGAATAGCAGCGGGAATCGGGACAGGAGCAACCGCCTTAGTTCGCTCGGACCAGTTTATGCTCCTTCATGAAGCCATGAACCAGGATCTAATAGCCTTAGAGGAGTCCATAAGAACCCTAAAAGACTCCCTGACTTCTCTCTCTGAGGTAGTGCT
>NW_008334929.1:2492916-2493979 GCF_000622305.1 Nannospalax galili | reverse complement strand
TGAAAAAGACTAGGCGCCATGAGTACTCATGAGCCCACATGTTTAAAATTGACAAAAACCAGGACCAGCCTTATCAAAAGGATGCAGGACGGGCAGGCGCCGGTCAAGCTTCACAGATCAAGCCATAAACAAGTTTTACAGATAGAACTCCTGACCACCCTGAGGGCCCGATACCAGGAAATCAAGGAAAAAAAAAAAAAATCTTTGCCTCTGAGGTCACCTCCCATTTAGCAATCCCACTTCCCCTTAGCCCCGACCCTTACCCCATATCTCTGCATACTTTTGAAATTATTGTGTGTGTTTGAATTAACCAATAACTGCTCTTCTGCTTCTGTACCCTGCTTCTGCTCTATAAAAACTGCCAAACCCCAACCTGGGGCGCGCAAGTCCTCCAAGGAGACTCTGTGCCCACAGGTACCTGTGTATCAAATAAACCTCTTGCTGTTGCAACCCGAAAGGCTGACTTGTCCTCAGTGGTCTCACTCTTACAGTATAAGTACAAATTTCTTAAAAATCTTTAAAAAAGAGCGAAGATAGGGTCAACTTGTGGGTTTGCTGGTAGGAACTCATGGACGTTCCTATTTGATAATCTTTTTCAATAAACTGAGGAGAGAACAAAGGTATTAGCTGAGAATAAAGGAAAAGTGTTGACTTTGACAGAGAAGTGCCCAGGAGAGGAGGGATGTAGGGCGGTGAGAAGTGTGCTGCGGTTGGTTGCAGCCAGTGTAGCACTGAGTACCCACTTAAGGTGCTATTTGTCAGCTTGGCTTTGTGAATTCTTCATCTGACTCAGCTGTTAGGTGCAGGTGAGAAGTGCTAAAGGGGCAGATCTCAAGGGGGCTGGGAATTTTGCCAGTGAAATAAAAGAAGGAAAGGACAAAGAAATTGAAGGCTAAAAAGGAATCATAAAGCGAGGGGCCATTGAGCATGAAGTGAACTGAGGAGGAGGCAATGAAGCCAGGCAGCATAAGCTCCAGAGAGCCGGAGTGCAGGGGTGAGGGATGGGGCCGAAGGAGTGCTGGGGGGGCGCTGGGGCCAGAGGAGTGCTGGGGGGGCCTGGGGC
>NW_008334929.1:2487489-2492753 GCF_000622305.1 Nannospalax galili | reverse complement strand
CGGAGGAGTGCTGGGAGTGGGGGCTGGGGCCGGAGGAGTGCTGGGGGTGGGGGTCGGAGGAGTGCTGGTGGTGGTTCTTGGCAGCAGGAAAGGGCTTCATGAAGCCAACTCATTGTGAGCATTGTTAGATAAACACAAATGCGCTTTGTTATGGGTATGTTTGGTGTGAGTACGTGTCTGGTTCAAATGCGCTTTGTTATGGGTATGTTTGGTGTGAGTACGTGTCTGGTTTGTAAATTAACTAGAAGCAATAATTCAGAGTTTTCTAAAATTTGTATTAGACGTGTTCTCTTAGGTACACATACATGTAAGAGTGCAAAACTCCATGGTACAAAGTGCTGGTGAGGCTGTGGAGCGACAGAAACCCCTGCTCAGGGGTGCAAAATGGTACTGTGATTTTGGAAGTCACCTCGGCAGCATCTTACACTTACATACAAGCTCATCCCACGGCATAGATGTCATAGTACAAGGTACTCACACAAATGATTTGAAAACTTAGAATTCCTGACCACAACTGCTGATCTCAGAGGGACTCATAATCCTCCCTATGTGGCAGCAGTGACAATGTTCTTCAGCGTGGAGATGCAGGGACCACGACACCCCTGAGTCT
This sequence comes from Nannospalax galili, assembly GCF_000622305.1. Classification (NCBI taxonomy): domain Eukaryota; kingdom Metazoa; phylum Chordata; class Mammalia; order Rodentia; family Spalacidae; genus Nannospalax; species Nannospalax galili. The sequence goes on along the minus strand of NW_008334929.1, from coordinate 2,492,143 downwards.
TTTGTTTTGTTTTGCTTTGCTTTTTTTTTTTTTTTTTTTTGGCAAATGCAGCCTGGAACCCCACGTGGCCTGGGAGTTCTTTATGAAGTTCAGATTACTTATGTGCACAAGGAGTTCCACTTTTGCCGGAGGAGTGCTGGGAGTGGGGGCTGGGGCCGGAGGAGTGCTGGGGGTGGGGGTCGGAGGAGTGCTGGTGGTGGTTCTTGGCAGCAGGAAAGGGCTTCATGAAGCCAACTCATTGTGAGCATTGTTAGATAAACACAAATGCGCTTTGTTATGGGTATGTTTGGTGTGAGTACGTGTCTGGTTTGTAAATTAACTAGAAGCAATAATTCAGAGTTTTCTAAAATTTGTATTAGACGTGTTCTCTTAGGTACACATACATGTAAGAGTGCAAAACTCCATGGTACAAAGTGCTGGTGAGGCTGTGGAGCGACAGAAACCCCTGCTCAGGGGTGCAAAATGGTACTGTGATTTTGGAAGTCACCTCGGCAGCATCTTACACTTACATACAAGCTCATCCCACGGCATAGATGTCATAGTACAAGGTACTCACACAAATGATTTGAAAACTTAGAATTCCTGACCACAACTGCTGATCTCAGAGGGACTCATAATCCTCCCTATGTGGCAGCAGTGACAATGTTCTTCAGCGTGGAGATGCAGGGACCACGACCCCCCTGAGTCTTTTGTTTTGTTTTGCTTTGCTTTTTTTTTTTTTTTTTTGAGACAATGTCTCCCTGTAGCCCCAGCTGGCCTGGAACTCTCTATGTAGATCAGGCTGCCTCAGTGTCAGAGAGATTCACCTGTCTCTGCCTCCCGAATGCTGGGATAAAGGCGTGCACCATCACTCCCCACCAGTAATCAGGGATCCTTGAAGTGATGGCTGTTGGAACTGAGATAGGAAATACACAAAATAGTTCTGTGTCGTAGTGGTGCTCTAAAGGTAAGGATGTTCCAAAACAGGATGAGACTATGGAAACTGACGTAGGAATCAACTAAAGAGCTTCCAGTGGTCAGAGCTCAAAGACCTGAGTATTAAAATTTAGCCCTAAGCATAAAATAAATATCCGTGTTTCAGTTCCATATGGATTTAATTGTGAGATCTGGGGAGTAAATGGGAGAAAAGTAACTCATCGTCCATAGAAGATTCTAGATGCTGTATAAAGAAACTCCTCTCAGCTGTGGGCTGCACTTAATGACTTTCTTCCTGACACTATACTATGAGAAAGGAAGGAAATGGTAAAGTACCTGCGGAGCTGAAGAAGAGGACCATGCTTCTTCTGACTGGGTCAGGCTGAGATTCGCAGGTGCCTTGCTGTGCGCATATGTTATAGTTAAGTAATGCTGAAAGCGACATTTCTCCCTCTCAAAAACTCACAACTACTTTGAGGAAAACATCAGATAATCACAAATTGAAGGATAGTCTTCCAGACCAGTATTTTTCAAAAATGTCAGCATCATTAATAACAAAAAAGCTGACAAAACTGCTATAACCCAGAGAACGCTAAAGAGACTCTAAGTGTGAGTCCTAGGACAGACAGTGGCTGTCGGGGAAGAAAATGACTAATGGGATCTGAAGGAATTGTTGCTTCAGTTAATAAATGTCAACACTGTGCTATTAATTGTGATGGGTATTGTCATGGTTACTGTAAGATGTTAGCAGTAGGAGACCTGGGTGCAGTCTACGTTGAAGGTCTACATCGTCTTTGAAACTTTTCTGTAAAACCGCATTCAAATTTTATTTTACATTTATGAAAACCCATGGAGCCTTCCAAAGTTGTTTATTTGCCAGGATTCAGCTCTGAGCCCCAGCAGGAGTCATTGTCACTGTTGGATGATCTTTTTGGGTCATGGGCATTTCAAGTTCTCATTCTTTATGATTTCCTACAAGTCTGTGACACCAACAGGCACTTACAGCAAAGTGGCTGGTTATCTCAAGCCTGCACACAATGCAAAAATAATTACAGAAATATAATGAGCTTTTAAATTTCAAAAGCTTCCAGCTGTTTAGACTATTTTAATGAAACTGTTATTGAAATCCAGATTGTTCCTACTCTCAAATTTATGTCTGACCCAAGACTGCAGAGAGTCAGTGAACAGGAGTTGCATATGCTTGATGATACTCACAGTTTGCGACTCCTGGTACTGTCAGCATGGAACATACAAATTCTTTCATTTACTGAATGAGTATCCAACTTGGGTCTCCGGATGACAGACACTGTGCTACCCACTGGGGATACCATGGGAGTAAGACATTATCTAAGGCCTCTGGTCTTTTCCATTAATGTCCTCTCTAAGAAGATAGGTCAGAGCCAACTTGGAAAGAGAGAGGGATTTGTAGCAAAGACCTGGTTTCATTTTAGACTGTTTGGAAGCCCTGGTTGATGTGGAGCCTGGCTTCCCAGGTCTGTGTCTGTGGGTCACAACAGCAATTCCCAATCTCTTGTAAGGGGATCCACTGGTCAGGAGAGACAGATGTTCAAAACTGAACTCTTTGTTTTTGATGCCCTAGGGAAGAGGCAGCAAACATTGTCTTCTTGAGATTTGTAGGGAAAGTAGGGATAGAGCAATGTTGGGGCCATAGAACAGAGAGTAGTAAGAACGCATTATGTATTTATGAAATTTTCCAAGGAAAGTGTTAACAGAAATATTCTCTTTCTCACTGTTGATAGATGTCTTAACATGACCCCAGGAGATAGTTCAAGGAAAAGTATATTCTCTTTCTCTCAGTGTTGATGGACGTCTTAACATGACCCCAGGGTAAAGGTATATTTGAAATTTTCAGGTGGAGTTTTTAAATGCACATAAAGCCAATGTTTCCTTTTAGGAGAGACAGCCCTCATCACAGGCCAGCATGTCACATTTCATCAGAATGTGGCATCTTGCTGTCTCCTTCAACTGGCCACCAAGTGGCTCCATTGAATTTTTCCCTCTTTATGACTGTCAGTGTTCTCCCAGGTTGCAATTCCTAAACAGTGTGGGATTTTGCAAGGCAAATAATTTTAAAGTTTACTGAAGCTAACCAGTTAATTCTCAAGTTTAAGATGCTCCTTGAAAAGCCCCTAACCCTTTCTTAAACCAAGCTCATTAAACTTGTACAAACTAGTGTCACTCAGAACTAAGATACCACGCAGTATCCAGTGACAAAAGGCTGTAAGGATACCTTGGGTTGTTACACTGTATAGTTGTATAAAATCATTTTACTAGAAATAAACAATATTCAACAAAAATGAAGCTCAGTAAAGAATGATATACAGAAAATGTGGGATTAATTTATTTTCAAGTGTATTCTGGAGACCAATTACTAGTTCTAATACGCAGAAAATGTAAATTTCAGTGGAACATATATCAGATATCTCTGCCCTGTGTGCATTTCCAGGCAGTTGCTTAGTGAGCGAGGAAGATGAAGGCAGTTCCACAAATGGTATTTCACACACAGATTATGGACCAGTTGTCCTTATTTGCAAAAAAAAGCAAGGCCCTGTTTTATTTTCTCCAATGTATTGCTAAAGAAAGCAATCTTGTCTGCTTTTACACATAAAGGAAAACAAATGATCCTGAAATTTGAAGGAAATTAATGCCAATTAAGACAACTGTGCAACTAGAAGGGACCACATTCATTCTTGGATCACTGTCCTTGTGGTATGCTTAATAGTGGTAGAATCTGGCAATCTAATGTATAGATCAAGGCTCAGAGTTTTCTACAGTGTGTTCACTTTCATCTGACAAATGATGCTATTTTTATTCTCCCTCACAGTTCAGAGCGTATTTGTCTTAATTATTTAAAATGCACTCAGGTGTGTTCATTGTACCATCATCTTTCTGTTTGCATTTCAATTCTATCTGTCGTTTTCTGTTCTTGAGAGAACTCAGTATGTGTTAAAAGAGATCCTTTCTTGAGATGTTAATTATGTACAAGAGAAAACCCAAGCTTCACAGCTCTCCTCTCAAAGTGTTTTCTTTTAAGTGGAGGTAGAATGCTAAGAGTAGGGCAGACACAGTGGCACTGACTATGCCCGCAGACATTGTGTAGATGGAGCATAGACAGTATGCACACAGAAAGAGAGGGCCGCAAATACTGTACAGACGCATATACGATGAAATGTTCACCTTCCAAGGAAGTACTCATCATCCACATTTCAGGGAGGACATGCAGGTGTTTGTGGGAACATATTAAGAGAAAGGGCTTCCTCTCGTATGTAAAAGATTTTGTGTATGCGGAAGATTTCAGACGGTTCCAAATACAGCAATTTTGCTCAGGAAAAGGAATTTTGAGGGGCCACAGCAGACTTCAAGGATTTGAAGTAGAACAGGTAGGAAAGCTTTCCAAAGGGAGGTGTGATGATTAATTATTGTTGTCAACTTGATGGGACTGAGGACCACCATGGAAACAGATCTCTGTGTATGTCTGGGAGGGATAATCTAGACTATTAATTTGTTGGGGACCTCTGTTATGCAAAGTAGAAGCCCCTTCACGTCCGGACAGCTCATGCAGCTTGGGGTTATGTGCTGGGGCTCCTTTCATAGCAGGGTGCCTTCCTGGCATCTTTCCTGACTCTCCTTTTGAAGTGCCCACCACAAATGCTCACATAAACATGGCCTCTGGCTCTGAAAGATACCATGCTTTTCCTGTGTAATTTTCAGGCAGTCG
>NW_008334929.1:2484521-2487413 GCF_000622305.1 Nannospalax galili | reverse complement strand
CCCATGGTATAAATATCCCAGTCTTTCTCTCAATATCAGAGAGCTGGGTTGCAGAGAGCTGAATCAATAGAGAGCTGGACAGCAAGGAGCTGGAGCAGAGACACTTAATAAAGCTGTAACACAGACTAAGCCGAGTCTTGAGTCTTGTGCCTTACTACCGGCGACCCAGCCTCTCCGGGGGGCAGCATTCCTCCGTTACTGACTTGCAGACATTCCTAGCTTTCGCCGTCCTCATACTCTTCCCACGTGGTCCAATGGCCAGTGGACCTCGCTTCCTGAGGAAAGTACACGGGTGAATTAAGGGCAGGATTCGGCTGGACAACGCTCTAGCAGCAGAGGAACTTTCAGCACCGGAGCGGCGGACAGAGATGCAGGACCCGAAGCAGCTGAAAAGCCCGGGGGACACCCACCGCAGCTCCCAGAGAGGGGTGGCCAGAACCAGACCCGCGCCGCGACTCGCCAGGTGTGGCGGGGACCTCGAGATACCCGTGCACCCCATGCCTGGGGCCCAGAGCAACCCCTATATTAATTGAGGTTACAAGACCCAGGACTGAGGGTGGTATCATTGTGTGGGCTGGGGTCTCTGAGTGAATGAAAAAGATAGAGCTGAGCACAGCATTATCTATGGACACAGTGTGACCAGCTAGCTGCCTCTTGTCCCTGCTGCCGTGATTTCCCTTCCATGATGGACTGTGTCCCTTGCAATTGTAAACCTGAATAAATTCTTCCTTCTGTAAGTCACTTGTGTCAGGTAAGCTTTTAGCAGCATGAGGAACAGAAGCCACTTGGGAAGGGAAGATGGTTGACCACAGAGAGGAAAGGAAGTAAGGGAATCTAGGATGACTTTGAAGCAGATGAGGACTAATAGACACTTTAATAAAACAGGGAGAATGTTACAACAGACTGAAGAGTTGAAGAGTTATATTCCTTAGTTACAAACCTTACTGGGATGCAGAACATGAAACAGGATTATAATGAACCGAGGTGACAATTGACCCAAAGCCTCTTAAGTAGAAGAAATATTGTAGCTGGATAAATACCACATTATGTTGCATGCTTTTGCTCATGGTTCCAAAATGCATACATAGATGTGCACTTGTTTGTATGTGAGCCGTAGAGACACACAGGCACAACTGGCTCTTCCCCTCGAAATAAGGGCTGTGTGCTTTTAACCTGTAGAATCCCTAAAAACGCAATGTGGTGTGAACATAAAGGAAACCACAATGCAGAATAGAATTTGGGAGATTCTCAAATCTTCTCGGGTGAAGAATAGGGCAGCATAGAAATCATGAATTTATGCGCCTGCCCTTAGATTGTTGCAACTATCACTCCAAGCAAATTGTCTTAAATCCATTAGATGTGCACTAAAGTACATTTGCACACTCTTCTAGGCTTCCCACATCAGAATTTCCTAAAAATAGCCTTAGATAGAAAGCTGAGTGAGCTGAAAAAATTCTCCTAAGCAGTGTTGATGAGAGAAGAAAGAGAAGCAAAGGACATAGACACGAGCGACTTAATCGTGTTACTCTGCTCATCTCCCTTTAGCACAGACCTAAACTCCTCTCCAGTGGTTCATCAGAAAGGAAAACAGCTGGATTCTGGGTGCTCGTTACAATGACCAGTGATAGATTTTCAGTTCAGAATATTGAAAGTGTTTCACTATGACCCAACTAATAATTCAGCTCCAAGTATTCCCAGAGAGATTGTTATGAGAAACACCAATTGCTGGCTAGAAAGGACTTTAAAATAACTATCAGTTTGCTTTTTTGAAATTTGAATTTAATTAAAGAAAATAAACTAATTTAGAGGCCAGAAACAATACTCAGGTCTTTATTTGTTGTTTCTTGAATAACAGATCATTTATTTTAGTCTTAATCTATACAGACACAGACACACACACATGTCAAAATCATCCCATGTAGATTTTAATCAGTAAGTAAGGTGCATTGAATTAGCTGTCACAGTGAATGCTAAGTAGAAAGTACAAAGATGATGCTAAGGGGACAGACTTATTAATATGATAACACTAACTAATGAAAAATTGCTAATCTAGACTGAAAAGAATAATCAAATGGGGTTAGTTCCCATTTTTCTGTGAACTCTGCCAAGTTCTGGGTAAACTTTCTTGATTGTGAATTTGGAGACATGAATTTTAAACTATTGAAACTAAGGATAATTTAATCAGAAATTCCTGAGGAAAAATATTAGTGAAGTAGAAATATAAAAATTGCATTAATATTTACATTCTTTGATTTGAATGTTTCCATTCAGATGCTCATACAATAAAGTTGAACTCTAAATGAAATCTTTTGCTTCTCACAGACCTGAGTTTTGGTTTAGCATTAAATTCAGCTGTGATTTTTGTTCTCATCCTTAAGTTGGAAAACAGAAGGAGTGTGATGCTGCATGAACAGGGTAATTCAGTGATAGTTCTTACACATGATGAGCAACATGGAGGAGCTGGAATTTCACGAGTGGAGAAGACACGTTAGATGGAGGCGATTCTGTGCTGCAGGATGGAGACGCGTACACTGAGAAGAATAAGCAAGCGAAGCCATTTTTGTCTGTCTTTTTCAACAGACTAAATCCTGTGTTCTGGAATTGTGAATTTCACACACTGGCAAAATATATATATATATTGTTTGGGCCCTTGAATCAAATCCCCTCCTCACTTCTCAGAGCTAGTGTGAGCTTCCCTTGCTCATCATCAGCTTTGTGAACTGAACGGAGCTGGTGCTGCAGTAGATGCACAAGTGCCTCATGGAACCAAGCCAGAGCTTCACCAACCAGAGTGAAAAGAGCCAGGGAGAGTTCTGGTGATGGAGGGACATGAGTTGGGACATGAGCAGGGGCAAGGGGCTGTGGAGGTGTGGGAAAGGGTACGGGGTGGGC
>NW_008334929.1:2467989-2484425 GCF_000622305.1 Nannospalax galili | reverse complement strand
GCGGGACATGGGGGTGGAAGAGTTAGGGGGACGTCAGGGGAGCAGAAGAGACAGGCGGCAGAATTATCACTAGAGAAAAGATGCAGGAAAGGAAAGACAACAAACAGAAACACAGGTTATTAGCTAAGATGCTGTAGTTTTGTTTTTCAGATCCATGCCAGTTTTTCCTTAACATCCTGGTACTGAATGAAAATCTTCATTTTCCCCTTGACTTTTAGCTTATTTTAGTCATAGTTTGAGTTCTTAGGTCAATCACTTTGTCCAATGGGATTCTGAACTACCCTACCCCAAGGTTTATTTATAGGCTTTTGGAAAACAGTGTATAGTACATACTATTAGAGTTTGTTTGAACCTGAACACCCCCCTACCCCCCACCCCCACCTTATGTATTCAATGATTAGTCCTCAGTGATGAAAGATTCTGGAAACTTTAGGATTTGGGGCTTATTTGGAGGAAGTAGTCCCGTGTGGCATGCCTTGAAGATGATGCCTGGTCCCAGTCATCTCTGGCTCTCTTTCCTTTCTGCCGTGAGAAGAGCTGTGGTTTCCACCACCCTCTCCGGCTCCAATTACCTCCGCCCTCCTACCACTCATGGTCAAGACTGTGGACTGAGAACTCAGCCAAATCGCCTTTGCTCCTGTAAGTTGTTAGTGGTGTCAGGTATCTGGTTACAACTATGAAAAAACTAATTGCTACATCTCTATACAAGTACCTGCTACTTAATACCAATGATTTGATCTGCAAAGTCTGAAGGTTTCCATGAGAATCCTGATAGTCTTGATTTAGTTCCCTGTTGCTTCGATAAAACACTGACAAAACACCATAAGGGATAAAGGGTTTATTTAGCTCACAGTTCACGGCTGGGAAATCATAAAAACAGGACCTTGAGGGATCTGGTAACATTACCCTGACAGTCAGAATGAGAGAGCACTGCATGCTTGCTAGTGGTCAAGTCATGTTCTCTGTTATACAATCCAGGAATCCCTGCATAAGGAATGTTGCGACCTATAGCAAGCAGCTCTCCCCCTAAACAAGATAATCCCCCACAGACGTGCCTACAGGCCAGCCTAACCTAGGTAGTCCCTCATTGAGATTCCTTTCCCAAGTGATTCTAGATTGAGTGAAGTTGACAATTAAAACTAACCATGACACTGACCAGTAAATGCATAAATAATAGTACACTGCAGCTTTAGGGTCTGCAAAGCTTTAACCATTGCTTTTCAGTGATCAGTTATTTTATAAACTATACAGCTATTGCTTTTAAGCAATTACAGAATTTGAAAACCACTGCTAGATGATAAGATGGTATTGCATTAGATATCACATAATTTCATCACAGGCCACAGAGAAATCAACCTGGACTTAGCTGGAGGCTCCCTGTGGGGTGGCCCTCACAGTGCTGCTACTTCTTGGCTGCTAGAGAAAAGCCATCAGTGGTCTGAGCCAGCTGTGGACTCTGCCTCGTCCCACAGGGCCCTTCCAGGCAGCATATTCCCACTGGTGTAATGGTGGCATGACTTGGATTTGAGGTCTGCTCTACGGAGTGAAATACATGCTTGGTACTGTAAACCTGATGGAATGATCCCCACTTCTAAATAGATAAAGGAATAGGAGGTTGGAGGGGCATGTTGGGGGATCCCGGGGGAGTGTGAGTGCTGAAAATAGGAGTGACCGTCATCATATTTCATTACATTCATTTATGAAATTCTCAAAGAATAATTTTTTAAAGAAAACCTTGAGATACCACCAAGAAGCCTACGGCTGGGGAGCTTACAGGCCAGGGGGGCAGAGGGGGGTGTTTTACTATTGCTTTGCTAAATGCATATGTAGCCAAAAGCCTCTACTTACTAATACCCATAGATTAGCGCCTCTCTCAGTCCTGGCTAAATGGGGCAGCAACAATGAAGAGACTCCTAACTGGTCAAAATGCAGAGCCCTAAACATCACCTCCTCCAAGGCCCATGGGCAGAAAGAATGTGCAGAGGCAGGGGACAGGGAGGAGTGCTCTGAAGAACTGCCTCCTAGATATGATTAGGCCAAAGGACTCAAGAACATGCAGCAGCTCTGGGCACCTGAACAGAGCCATGCAACATGGGGCCCCTCAGTACCCCATCTCAGGAGGAGCTGCTGGCAGTTGATGCTTGCAGGGAGAGGGGAGTCATTTATATCATTGGTGTAGCCATTGGTAAGTCGTCTGTTCTCCAGAGAACAAACCCCAAATCATGCACGAGCCAGCAACTGTAACTAAGCACAATGGGACGACAGAGAGAGAGAGAGAGAGAGAGAGAGAGAGAGAGAGAGAGAGAGAGAGAGAGAGAGAGAGAGAGAGAGAGAGAGAGAGAGAGAGAGAGAGAAAGGGAGGAAGGGAGGGAAGGGAGGAGGACTGGTTAGGAAGACAAAGAGGGTCAGCAGGAGTGGGGGAGAACGAGCGAGATTAAGGTGGGTGAATATGATCATAATACATGGTACATATGCTTAAAATGGTCAGAGACTATTAACTGAGAGAGATGAAAAAAATAAATGATAAAGAGGAAAAAAGAATTTGAAAAATCATGACAAACATGGAGAAAAAATAGTTAGAAATAATGTACATAAAAACTAAAAGTAATAATTAAACCAGGAAATTTCCTGTGATAAAATTTACTTATTGAGTAAGGTAGATTGAAAACTTTAAAAAAGTAAATAATTTAAATGCACATGTACTTAATATAGCTTTCCAAATGTCCCACACAAGACTGAAAATATGCTCAATTGTATATAAAATAACAGCTTAGAGGATGTTTTCACATCCTTTTGTATAATGTGTTGTATCAAATTTGGAGGAAATTAATAAATATTGCCCAGTAAAACACAGATTAATTGATAGTTTCATTCTCTATACTTGGGTACCAAAACATGAAGGAAATGCAAACTTAAAATGAGTTTATGTTTGATAATGTTATAGAGTTCAGGACTACTGGGAAAGACTACCTAGACTCAAAAAGTTCCAAATCAGCTGAATTACGTTTTTACAATTTTATTAGAATTTTAAAACAAAAGAAATCCTCAGAACAGGCAAACTGGTAATCTTGGCAGCTGCCTGGAGGAGGAAGTCAGACAAGTGGCTGGAGAAGGAAGCTTTAGAGAAAAAGTAAAAAAATACAAGATGAAAAGCAAGATGCTAGGGGCAGCCCAAAGCCTTAAAGAAAGTATATTTAATAAGAAACGCATAAAGAAGAAAAGGGAAATTCTTCAGGGAGGCGGGCACCTCACAGACTACATGGCTGTAGCCAGGAAGTTCTGCCCCCCCCATCTCATTAACACACTAGGTATTCCACCCATCTATTTAACCTAACCCGCCTGCCTAGGGGTGGTCCTGCAGCCAGATGATTGACCAGTTAAACTTACATTAAAATGGAGGTGCTCCGGGTATTACAATAGCATCCTGTCACAGTACTGTACTATGCTAATATTGTTGTATTATACAAATTACTAATACCAGTCAAAATTTCCCAATTTCACAATGTACTACAGTTATATAAGATGCTTTTAGAGGAGCAGACACTGAATAAAGACTCCTACTAGTTTGGAAATCTTTGTGAGTCTCAAAACTCTTTCAAAAGAAAGCATATTTTTAGAAGGAGTTCTCTGAGGAGCGTGAATAGGATGTGTACACACTGCTGTCAGAGTCCACATCACACTGTACTCATTCTATGTCCACAAAATGAGCTGGTATGCTCTGTTGACATGGGCCAAAGTACTCTGCGTTGCAGGTAACTAGAACATGTTAATGTTCATGATCTGATCAAAGTACTCATATTAGGAACTTGGTCAAGAAAGAACTGTTAAGGCATTTATATAACGGAATAAATCAAAGTAACACAGGGAGTAGACGAACAGTTTGTATCTACAAAATGAGATAGTTGCATTTCAAGCTTTTAGAGTCAAAAAACAATTCATAGAGCAATAATTTACGTAATTCCTTTTATAAGAGCTTTGTCGTCACTAACTGGGTGTTGAATTTGAAGTCTGTCCTTCAGTGAGCAAAGGAGATTCATGAAGACGGGGATGTGCAGAGCATGTGTTGTGCAGCGAGCGCAGTGATAGGCCCTTGCATTGCCTCGTTAATTTTCCTGATGGCTGCAGGTCAAGATTCTGTCCACTTGGGAGTGTAGAAATTGACTCCAAGAACTCAAGCAACTTTTCAGAGACGTCCCAACTGTGTGAGGGCAGGATGTAAATGCAGATCTACAGCCCTCATTCAGATATGCTCGCTTGCTCTCGCACTCCTAAGGCACGATGATTCAGGTTTTGACACTAGCTCAGCTCTCAGTTACTGCACTTGTCTACAGAGATAACGAATCTCTCATCTTAGCCTGGGAAAGTGTTCTGTACTGGTGATTACATTTCTAAGTTTTCTGTACTTTTAAGGAGTCCCTTGATAGGGACTAAATCCAAATATTCTTGAGCACGTGCAATTTTCCACTGTGTTCTGTAAAGTTCCTTCCAAAAACAACTTCTGCTCCTACTTCCTCTGAAAAGAAATAATTTATTTGAAGAACATCAGGTGGCCACAGGCTGTCCCGGTGCGATAGTGTCCAGTCATGTGATGACTGAACATCAGAATTTCCAATACTGATTTTTTTTTGAAAGAAAAAGAATAGTATTTCTCTAATACTGTAGAGAAAATTCGAGCTTCCCAAACATGACCATAGCCACATGATGTATATTTCCACATATGAACTTGACTGGCAGAGACTCTAAGTCATATGACTGCATCTTGGATAAATGGGATGCCAGGTCTAGTTGTGGAAACACTTTCAGAGTGATACAGCAATGTAAACCTTCCTTCTAGCCTTCATTCACAAAATAGCCACTTAGCAGGTGACCAAGCGATGCATAAAGAGGCGTGCTGGATTTCAACAGCCATGGGCATTGGTCCCTGAAAGGAAATGAGTCCCAGAGAACCCCATATGTCCTCATGCTTGGTCAGTCAGTGGGCTCTAAGGAAGACAGGAAGTGGAGTTTTGACTCAGGTCAAGGTGGGTTCCTCAGTGCATGAGTCTATTTTACACTTATTTTCCAGTTTCCTGAATTTGCAATTGGGAAAGATCGCTCAGCACTTACTGATTAACATACCGCCCAGAAGCAGATGCTAATATTCTCTGTTACGGTACCATTTTCTACAGAATCATCTAACCATTTTCCATTCATTATAGGTGGAGAAGCAATTGACTTTACAGAACTGGAGATTGAAACTGCTGATTCGTTTTTCCTCCTGCAGTATTTGGGTGAGCATCATAATCTAAAGATGCGTTGGTCACTTTATTGCACTTTCTGCTATCTAGCAATATTGCTTCTCTGATAGTCAATCATTTTTCAAAGATAAGTAAAGGTAGTTTCATTTTATATTAATGAGAATCATGTCTTAACTCCATGTGCTGGTGACAGAAGTTGTAATAGAACTATGCATGAATGATAGAAAGTTAAATTTTAAATTAGTGAGTTATAGTCAATATGCTGTTCCCAAGGAGTTACCATGTATTCTAAGCCAGTCTCTGTTCATAGGTTTTTATATCCCATATTGAGAACCCAAGGGTCTGAGAACTTAGAGTAGAACAGATTTACTCTCTCAGTAACTACTTTGTGTCTAATGCCCTCAACCCTGGATCTGACACTGCAGAAGCTCTGTTTAAAGTGAGATCACTGGTGTGGCAATACCCAGTGCTCTGTAATACCCTTTGGAATTGTTTTAAGAGAGGAATTTGGGGCAGTTTGTGGGAGTGGGCTAGAGAAAGCCTGTGGAAGCCTGTTACAGTCTGACTCTTGAGTATTCTCCCCAAAGTCCAACTGTTAAAGGCTTGGTACCCAGGGTGGTGCAATGGGGAAATCATGGAGCTTTCAGGAGATGAGGGCCAATGTCAGGTCTTTGAGGTCATTGGGGGCCCATGGAGCAGATTATGGGATGCTAGTCTCTTCCTCCTTCTTTGATTCCTGGAAATGTGCTGAGAGGTTTTGCTCGCTGTCTTGCCACAGAGCAGTGGAACCATCTGATCACAGACTGAAATCTACAGCACTAGGAGCTAAAATAAGCCTTTTAGCTTTATAAGCTGATTATCTCAGGATTGGGAGGTTGGGTATTTGTGTGTGTGTGTGTGGGGGGGTTGGTACCAATGGAAAATTAACACAGTAAACTGATGATCCATCTATCTTTCAGATTTAGAATACAAAGTTCTGATAACTAAGGATAGAAAAGTGATTTACTCTAAGTATCTGCTTTTAATGACTTCAGGCCTAGGTCTGTTGCTTGGAAGCATTGTTTCTGAGGAAGGACAGGAAGGTAAGGCAGTGATGTATCCACTGAGGAGGCTGGCTCTATTTGTCAATGGAAAGGAAGGCTTCTGCAATGTAGTGGGCATCGGACGTTCAGGACTGAGGGCATTCCTTAGGCTTCATGCACAGTGACGGGTTATCACTGTTCCTCACAACACAGCAGGCAGATTGACTTCAGTGCACAGCAGTACTTCCTGCCAAGTTCTGTTCAGGTGGTATGCAGTGACAGGTGGGTTCTGCACATACATTACCTGTTACAGCTAAGAAACCCTGAATATAGGAAACATTGTATAAAGGTGCTGCTAAAAACTCAGCAAACTTTGCTCAAGGCAAAGACATTGTTTTTATTATTCTGATCGGAGAAGTCTATTCTCTGCCCCAGAAGGAAACTGTCTTCCAAGGCCATTTGCTCTTAAACAATCTCAGGAAGCTAGTCTAGCACTACATCTAGTACCAGTTGTGCAGAAATGTCAGTGACTTGCCTCTATGCTGAAGAGGAAGAACTAAATATCTTCTGCTGAAATTGCTTCTCTTTTTTGTAAGCAAACCCCAACAGACCCAATTGCTTTTTGGAAACTCTAGTCAAAAAAATAAAACAAAGTATTGATAAAATGGAACTGGGATAAAATTATTTATATGACACATAATTAAAACAATAACCCCCAAGCACCACCTGAAAATATTGGAATTACTAGAAGTCAAAGTGACTAGAAAATGTCATTGTATATACATATAGAAGACTCTCCCACACATTAGTAAACACTTGTGAAAAAACATTAAAAAGTTCATAGCCATGTTCTGGGGATATTGGTGTACACCTTTAGTCACAACACTCTGGAGACAGAGGCAGGCTGATCTCCATGAGTTCAAGGCCAGCCTGGCCTACATAGTGAGACCTTGTTTCAAAAAATCAAGAAACAAGCAAACAAAAATCATAGCTAAGGGTAAGTTGATCATAAAGCATCCAGGAATTAATTTAAATTAAGAAACAAAATGGTATGAAGAGAACCAAGCATCTGTATTATTAGATATGGACAAAGAATTACATAAATAAGAAACAAAGAAACTTGTGGAGAGATAAACTCCATTGAAATTCTTCTTAATTAAAACCTTAGTACACTGCTTACAAAACTCCAGTAGCATAAACAAAGGCTTGGCGCAGTAAAAAAGAAAATGTGGGTGAGGGAGCAATCATCAAAACCCAGCAGGAGAAGAAATTCAGGGCCAGATGGACAGGGTGGATAGCAGAGCTGAGAAGCTCAAGGAGACCTCGTGATTCAAAGTCTATGGTTCTGTCCTTTGAATTCTATTTATTCGTCATACTGAATGTTTAACGTTGGCATGTGTTCCTATCACACAGGAGAATAACAAGGCGTTTAATGTAAGGAATCCCCAAACTAGTATGATTTGAATCTGAAAAACTCCAAAGGCTCTTGTGTTCAAGGCCTGATCTCCAGCTGGTGGGGCTGTTGTGACAAGATCAAGAAGCAGCTGACTTCATAAAGTGACCAAACTATTTGTGGCCTCACAGCTGAATGGGCTGTCAGGGCACGGTTCCCAGTGAAGGGTAATCATGTCCCCAGCTTTTCCTGCTCTTCCTCTTTGCTTCCTGAGGCCCTCTGCTCAGTCCCAAGGAAATGGAGCCAAAGATCATGAACTGGAACATCGGAAACTATGAGCAAGATTAAATCCTTCCAGTTTAAGCAAGGTTTCTCTCACATATTTTGTCACACCAAGGGAAAGCTGGCTAACACAGATGGAGTGTTAGTTTTTATTATATATGAACACGGGCTTATCAAAGACTAAAATCCATTGTTATTAAGTGTATCCC
This sequence comes from Nannospalax galili, assembly GCF_000622305.1. Lineage (NCBI taxonomy): Eukaryota > Metazoa > Chordata > Mammalia > Rodentia > Spalacidae > Nannospalax > Nannospalax galili. Next base: position 2,476,282 of record NW_008334929.1, on the reverse strand, counting down.
CGAGCTCTGTTGTCATTTAGGAAACCACCTCTACATTATTTTCATTGAAGGTATTTTGATGCATTAATTCTCTGTTGCAAAGTGCCTCTTGGGAGTTTGGAAAGGGAGACAAGTGGGAGGTGGAGGTCAGGGAGGAGCGCTCAGAGCATCACATCTCTCTATGGTCACAGTTCTTCGATGGTCCAATGAGACAGGATCACAGGGAGGGTATTTTCTCCAGTGTAGTGCTGGCACTCAGCATGCAAGACTAAAGCTGATTGCAGGGTGATGATGTCAGTAGAGGGAGAGGAGAGAAGTATTTAAGCTCCTGCATCACGCCCTGCTTTAAAAAAAAAAGGTTAGTCCAGTTTTTTGATTCAATAATTTTTATCTTGTTAAACCAGCTGATTAAGGCAGATGTTTCCTCTTCATGAACAGCCTTGGCTGATACTGACAATTATTTAAGTGATTAGACAGATACGTATTACAAAGTAGTAAAAAAGTAATATATTAATATGTCATGCAATGAATATGGAAACATAATACAATTTACTGGAAGCAATTTTTAAGTGTTTTAAAATTCTATTCACATAGAAGCTACTGCTTTTGACTTGAGGCAAGCAGTCTTTTGAGAGACAGTTGCATTTTGTGAGAAATGTCTTAATGATATTTAAAGAACTCCACTTGAAGAAGTGATATATAATAACCAATACTCAAGATAAATATGTATCCATACTTACTAACGCTGAACAAAGGCTTGAACCATTTGTAGCAGGAAAGTATGTATATGAGAGTGGGCAGAATTTAGCTTGACTATTCATGCAGCTCTAAAAAGTGTTTTCATTTCCAGTGCTGTGTGTTTCACTCCTCACTATATGGCAACTTTTCACTGGCTGTGGGACCTTACTGCTCATGTGGCCGCACTCAGAAGCTTTGTCACCTGTACAGAATTACAGCTCATCAAGCTCGTTGTTTTTATTTGCTATGAAAAGAATTCTGCCTGTGAAGAGCTTCCTCTCCACTGGAAAAGAGTTTTCTTTTTGGTCACTGAACATGAATAACCACTAACATCCCAAGAGCAACAACCCAAAATGATGTGGGGACCAGGAGTAGCAGGCAGTACCAGGTGCATAGTACATTTCTAAATGTGCTGGGTCTGCATGAGTGAGCTTTGGATCTATCAGTATTACAAATGCAGGGGCAAATGAGCATATAGATGGACACAGAAGACATTAATCAGCAGAATTCACACCGTGAGGAATGCTCTTACCAAAGTGGCATCATTGTTATCCAAAATCAATCTCCAGGCTGGGGATGGGAAGGGAGAGAGAGAGACTGATAGATAATGACAGAGGCAGAGATGGGGAGACACAAAAAGACTCAGTATTTGAGTCATTCTAACGGATGGTAGGTTTGGAGGCACAGAATACAGAAGTAGGAGAGAAAGAAAGAAACCATACCAGACCTGGGATGGGACTGTGTTTATTCAAAGGGTGCAGTGAGAGACAGCAATCTTCTTGCAGGATGGAAGCAGCTGTCCTGTGAATAGGGAGAGTCAGAGATCACAAAGGCATTAGGGCACAAGGAAGCAGATACAGATGTGGGGATCTACGTGCCTCATCTTCCAGGGCCCCTTGCTCAAGCAGGACAGGCTATCTTGAGCAACAGCCTGTCTCCAACAGTTCCCTCTGAGTTCCGGGAGTGGTCAATCCCAGGGTGATTTATCAGTAAGGTCAGTAGCAGTCACAGAGGCAGTGAAGATGAACATCAGTTTCAGAGGACTTCTGCTTTTCTTTCTTTTTAAAATATTTTATTTACTATTTTTATTTTATGCATATGAGTGTATTGCCTGCATGTATGTAAGTGCACCCGTGCTGTGCAATGCCCTCAGAGGTCAGAAGAAGGTGTTAGATCCCTTGGAAATGGAATTACAGACAGTTGTTAGCTGCTACGTGGGTGCTGGGAATGGAAGCCAGGTCCTCTGCAAGGGCAGCTGAATCAAGTCTCTAGTCTCAGGCTTCTGATTCTCTACCAATGGACATACCAAATTGCATTGTGTGTACTTAATTTTGATCTTCATTCAAACAAGCTCCAGAGAACATGGAGTGAAGTTGGAAAACTATGAATACCGACTAGACCCATTTACCAGCAATAACTAACTCTTTGCAAGGTCGTTAGTTTTGCAATTCTTTTTATCACAGATCCTCTCTTTTAGAGCTACATGCCAGTATATTCTTAGATGGATAACATGATATGTAACGTTACTTCCAATAATCTGGAGGAAGCCTGGAAGAGAGTTGGATCCAGAGGGCCCCAGTATGGCACTGCGTGTAAAAGACGGGTTGTTGCATTATTGTTTATACACTTTGATAGATTTGAAAATCTCATAATAAAACCCCTAATTAAAAAATGAAGCAACTGCTTTTTGTCTTTCTCCTCCTTTTCCCTTTCTATCATGCATGTGTTCTCTGAAATGGAGACTGGGAGAGACTAAGCTCTTTCCAGCTGGCAGTTTCTGAGATGATCACCAGTAATCTCATAACTGCAACAAATACCTGGTGTGTGTGTGTGTTGGGTTTTGTGTGTGTGTGTGTGTGTGTGTGCATCCTTGTGTATGAAGTTTTTTTTTTTTCTCCTCATTGACTCTTAAAAGAATGTAGAAACTGATACAAATACAGAGCTCCTGGTCAAATATATTCCATCTGTTTTTATTAAGTAATTATATATTGAGATAGTTTTGTGTAACTGTAAATAGTAGTGTATATTCTATCATCTACCTCTGTCATGACCAAATAGCAGCTGTAAAATAATTGAAAATATCTCTGAACATTTTTATCATGAGGATAGGAGGTTTTGTTCTGCAGTCTGATTGTAAGAAACAGCGCAAAACACTCCAAACAATAAGTAAAAAGGACTGCTAAATTATTTCCCTTAGAAAATGTACTCTTAATAATTTCATGCGTATCCATTCAGATTCTTTATGGATTTACATCTTTATTTGCACATGCATGCCTTTTAAAACACAGAGTTTGTGCTACATATGTTTTTCCTTGCGGCTTGCTTTCTTCCTGAAACGATATTCATTAGCATGAAATGTTTCTCAAGCTTAGAAATTACCCCAATTCTTTTGTACTAATTTATCTTTAAAATTTTTTTATTAGTTATTTGAGAATTTTGCACAATGTATTTTGATCATATTCACACACACCCTTCCCTATCCATCCACCGAATCCAGTTTGTGCTGGCCATATACTCCAGGTTGTGTGGCCACGCACTAGGGCACAACACTTTACCTTAATGAGTACCAAGAGTGCAGTTGTAACTGAGCCATCTGATATTGGCAGATACTCAGGTAATTGCCTGGGTTTGTATTTGCAGCAGAATCATGGTATGCAGCCTGTACATGTGGGTTTGGGGGCTTGTGAAATGAGTTCTACTGGATAAATTCTTTAGGCTGTATTCCTCAGAGTGGAATTCCAGGGTCAATGGCTTTGTTTGACAATATATTCAGTTGTAGTAAGTGGCCCTTCTAAAGGCTATATGAATCACTTCCTGATAAACAGTAAGTTCAAGGCTCATTTCCCACATCTACATGTTATTATCAATCTGCTCAATTTAATTCCATTTTATGTATTAAAGCAGTAATTCTTTGTTTTCCTGGTTTCTGGTCAGTTCCAATGTCATTTATAGCCTTCTGCAACTCTGTGTCTCTATTTGTCTACTTAAGATATTTTTTGCAAAGTACACAACAGACATTCTATATCCCTTTTAGCACTTTCTTTTCATTTAATTTTGATTGTGGTATCTTTTGACAGAGAAGTGTTCCTTTTTCTGTGGATTTTTTTTTCCAGTTTAGGGACTCAAGGGCTGTCTCCTCCTAAGAAGGTTTTCCTGTACATTGAAATTAGAAATAAGCTTGTTTTTCTCTGGTGGTATCATAGGTTTGTTGTATACATTTGACACATAGATATTCCCAGAGCATCTTATGATTCTGACATGTGCTATTGGTCCGTATGGTCCTCATGTGACATTTCCTAAGTGTCCTAAGGTCTGGCTGTCCATTTTCACGTATGCTTCTTCTTCTCTGAACTTTGCATTCCAAATCCTCGTGGTATGTTACTACAATTTCATTGAATTTAGAGGGTAATTAAAATTTTGGTTTAACTTATTGGTAAAAGTAAAATGTATCTATTTAGTCGGCTTTTTAAATATTTTTCAATCAATTTGCTAGTTTTGTGTGGTAGCTATTAGATATTTCTTATCATACTTATTCTAGTTCAGACAAAGAAATGTCTGAATTCGAGTATCCTTCATACTACAAAAAGAAGAAGAGAAAAAGAAGGAGGAGGAGGAGGAGGAGGAGGAGGAGGAGAAGGAGAAGGAGAAGAAGAAGAAGAAGAAGAGGAGGAGGAGGAGGAGGAGAAGGAGGAGAAGAAGAAGAAGAAGAAGAGGAGGAGGAGGAGGAGGAGAAGGAGGAGAAGAAGAAGAAGAAGAAGAGGAGGAGGAGGAGGAGGAGAAGGAGGAGAAGAAGAAGAAGAAGAAGAGGAGGAGGAGGAGGAGGAGAAGGAGGAGAAGAAGAAGAAGAAGAAGAGGAGGAGGAGGAGGAGGAGAAGGAGGAGAAGAAGAAGAAGAAGAAGAGGAGGAGGAGGAGGAGGAGAAGGAGGAGAAGAAGAAGAAGAAGAAGAGGAGGAGGAGGAGGAGGAGAAGGAGGAGAAGAAGAAGAAGAAGAAGAGGAGGAGGAGGAGGAGGAGAAGGAGGAGAAGAAGAAGAAGAAGAAGAGGAGGAGGAGGAGGAGGAGAAGGAGGAGAAGAAGAAGAAGAAGAAGAGGAGGAGGAGGAGGAGGAGAAGGAGGAGAAGAAGAAGAAGAAGAAGAGGAGGAGGAGGAGGAGGAGAAGGAGGAGAAGAAGAAGAAGAAGAAGAGGAGGAGGAGGAGGAGGAGAAGGAGGAGAAGAAGAAGAAGAAGAAGAGGAGGAGGAGGAGGAGGAGAAGGAGGAGAAGAAGAAGAAGAAGAAGAGGAGGAGGAGGAGGAGGAGAAGGAGGAGAAGAAGAAGAAGAAGAAGAGGAGGAGGAGGAGGAGGAGAAGGAGGAGAAGAAGAAGAAGAAGAAGAGGAGGAGGAGGAGGAGGAGAAGGAGGAGAAGAAGAAGAAGAAGAAGAGGAGGAGGAGGAGGAGGAGAAGGAGGAGAAGAAGAAGAAGAAGAAGAGGAGGAGGAGGAGGAGGAGAAGGAGGAGAAGAAGAAGAAGAAGAAGAGGAGGAGGAGGAGGAGGAGAAGGAGAAGAAGAAGGAGAAGAAGAAGCTATGAAAAACTATTACAATTTTGTCAGAAGGGACTCAGGAGCTGTGTTCAACATAACAACTAAACATGAGATAAAGTGCTTATGATAAGGCTTGTATCTACAGAAGCTTGAAGCAAGATCGTGTTTAAGTCCCTACAATTATAACATAAGCATAGAACACAAAACTTACTTGTTAACTTTGAAGAGGAACTATTTGAAAATTCAGTAAATAAAGAAAAAAAATTCAATCCTGTGCCTTACCATCTTACTTTTTAAAAGTGAACTATTCCTCAGGGTAACAAAATTTAGATAAAAGGGTAGTTCCTTTTATATAAACATCTCAGATTTTAATCAAAAAAGCATTATCATTTTGAAATAATTAAATGTATCTGGTTAATTATAATCAATGGTTCTAATATTACATAAAATCGGCATTATGCACATTCTAATGGAAATCTATAACACCAGGTATCAAAGCACTCTTGTCATGATGAATCTAATCAAGCCACAGTATCAAACTACTAATTCCAAGAAACACAGGGAATAGGAGAAATTAGCGGACTAAACAGAGACACCCGTTTAACAAAACCCAAAGAGCCAAATCCAACTCTTTCAGCAGCAACTAAAAAATCACAAGAAAAAGAGAGAGGTGGAAAATTAAAAGATGTGCGTACCTTTTTAAACACCTGAAATGCCCATTTTGTTTCCTGATTCAACTAACAAATAAATAAACTCTTCAAAAGCTTAAATGTGGATGGACTAGCTATGTGATGATAGTACTTGTATTAGCCACTTTTCTGTTGCTGTGACAGAAACACCATGACCAAGGGAACTTATAAGAGGAAGAGTTTATTTAGCTTATGGTTCCAAAGGGGCACCAGACCATCATGGCACAGAGGGATGGTAGCAGAGGTGGCTTGAGGAGGAGGGGAAGCTAAGCTCTGCTATCTTTAAGTAGGCACAGGAAGTGAGAGAGTTATTGGAGATCCCACAAGGCTTAAGAGCTCTGTAAGCGCACGCCCAGTAATATGCTTCCTCCCGCATGGCCACACCTTCTAAGACCTCCCAAAACAGCGCCACCAACTGGGGACAAAATGTCCAAATATTTGGAGCCTACGGAGAACATTTCCATTCAAACCATCACAGTACTTCATAAAAATGCTATACTTAAGTAAGGCAATGCTTTAAATTTTGTTCTGGAGTGTTACAAATGTGTTTTGGGGTCTCAAGAAAATAATCATACAATCCAAAGTATTCTGGCAAGGCAGAAAGTTTTGTTGCTGCAGAACAATGCAAAGTAAGCTTGCCCAGCAGACGTCCTGCTGGGTACTTACTCCTAATGCAAAGCGCTCTTGGGCTGCACTCAGAGTGGTCAGAGTTCAGCCTTACATTTATATGCAGTTGGGTAAAAAATCCAGGGCAGCTGATAAGCAAAACGTAGCCTTTGCGAGCAGGATGCAACCTTGAGCATAAACTTTAATCTTAGAAAAATGCTGACGGTGGAGGGAGTTTTGCCAGGTGGTGTTTTTACAAATTTCTTTGAAGTTAGAACTTTCTTTGTTTCATTTAACCCTTTGACAGGAAAGACAGCACATTTCATAGACATTTCCTTCATGTGGGAATTCCTTTATTTTATTATGCCTTTGCTTTATTTTAAGCTCAATAATGTGACACTTAGCTGTAAGTATTGTGAGCATTGTTATAATCCACTTGCTGATTTTTTTTCTATGTCAATAATGACTTTACATTTCCACAAATTTATTTTTCCTACAGGTTCACTAATGTTAAATCAGACATGGTGGGGTGGGTTTATAATCTGGACACTTGGAGAGTGAAGGGCAAGAGGATCAGGAGCACCCTTGACCATATAAGTAGTTTGAGACCAGCTTGGGCTACATAAAAGCCGGGGCCCCCCCCCCCCCCCCCCGCCCCAGAAAAAAAAAATCACTAATTTTTTAATAATAGCTTTTAAAAGTTCCTTTGAGGTCACTATTTTTCACACATTCTTCCATCCATTCTTTTTACCTCCATCAGATGTTAACAGTTTGTTGACTGAATTAAGTGATTCATGATATTGATTTTTCCCTAAAGTTTTACAATTCTTGTTTATATCTTCATAGTTTGCAATAACAAGTGCATCTGCAGGAAAATTTACAGAGAGAAATTAGTTTGAGAAGACAGGGTACAGCCGGAAGTATGACTTGAGTTGTGGGAAAAGCTCCGAGGTAGTGTGGAAACTACATTATTTTGTAAGGCCAATACATACTAATTAGGAAACTGTGATTATGATAGACTTGGATAGAGAATTAAGAAAGGATGCCTGTCAAGGCTTTATGCGCCATGTTAGGAATGAGAATGTTGTGAGATCCTTCACCAGAAAAGACCACTCAGATAAAGTTTTGCCAAACGAAAGTCTTTTATTAGCTGGCCAGCGACTACCCAAGGGTGTCGGAACCCAAGTGCAGCCCATCTCCAGGGTAAGCTTTTATACAGAGAAACCATAACGAGGGATGAAAAGTTTAAGTTCTCAAGTTTACAGGTGGAGAGAGCCCCCTTAACAATTTCTATTCTGTTAAACAAAAATTACTATTTTTCAGAAGCAAGCCAAGCATAACCTACAGAAGCCATAAATCTGCAATTAGCAGGTGCACTCCAGAAATGCTGACCTGTTCCCAAGAAAACTGGGGTCCTGCTGATGTGTGTTCCCATATCCTGGGCCAGATGCCTGATAATTTCAGAGGCTAGAGTCAGGCTAAACTTTAACATGGCATAGCTATGGTCAAGAAGGTGCCATATCACAAGAATAAATGGGAATTTATGTACAACATCTGTGGTTTTCTTTGGGTAAGTGCATTTCAAAGAAATACAGAACAGTCCTTCAAGAAAATGAGAGGAGGCCACATCTTGTAGGCTTTGTGCAACAGGATACATTATATTGTCAGGCTTTGCTAAATTTCAATATAGTAAATATTGGATTATTGCAATGATTAATCTTCCAATGCACTGTCCAAAATAATTTAGTAAATACCTAAAGATTGA
>NW_008334929.1:2466279-2467923 GCF_000622305.1 Nannospalax galili | reverse complement strand
TATTATTTTTATTTTATGTGTATGAATGTATTACCTGCATGTAAGTGTACCCACGTTGTGCAATGCCCACCGAGGTCAGAAGATGATGTCGGATACCCTGGAATTGGAGTTACAAATGGTTGTTAGACACCTGTGGGTGCTGGGAATTAAACCCAGGTCTTCCGCAAGAGCAGCCAGTGCTCTAAACTGCTGAGCCATCTCTCGTGCCCCCAAAACTGGCACTCTTAATGTGGACAGAAAGTCTTAGTGATACTGGGGAGATCATGGTCCCCATGCCAGGGTCCTTAATCTCATTCATAAAATAATTTACGAATGGACTCAAGCAGAAGCTTTAGGACGATCTTACTAGAATTTAAAGAAAACTCCTCAGGGTAGGCAATCTGGGAATCTGGACAGCTGCCAAGAGGAGAAAGGAGGGGGAGGAAGAAAGCCATGAGGTTGAGCTGAATAATTTCAAGAATTCAGAACAGCAGACAGGACTAACAGAGAGCCACATGTCCCAGACCTAAATCCACAAGCACTGCACTGAAGCAGGGATTCCAAACTGAAGGTGAACCTGCCTTCCTGGGGGTGGTTCTGTGACCAGGTGACTGACCAGGGTGACTGGAAAGTTGGGTCTTCATCCAAGCCATATTCTGCTCTGACTAGCCTTCTCCCAGGAGGCTTTTTGCTACTGTAACGTGAAATATTCGGCTCCTGTGCCCATTTTGCATTTAGTTAGGGGCCACATAGTTACTTCTGGCAAATAAAATCTGATAAGTAATAATAGGTTAGGATAAGTGATGTGTGTTAGATAATAAAGAAATTGTTAAGAGGTGGTGATGAGTTTCATGTGTTGTAGAAATATGGAGCCAGGCTCCACACAACTAAAATACAATTAGTTGTGCTAAGCTACTGAGTTTGACACTTTATTTGGTAGGGCAGCATGTTTGATTTTTACTAACATTCAAATATGGTTAAAGAACCCAGAAGGATTAAATCACTGGGACACAGCTACACAGGAAGTGCTTTCAGACACCAGCATGAACACATGGGATGTTGGAACTTGTTGAAAGGGGAGTAGGGCTCCACATGAAGGACTTAAATCCCTTGCTGGTGACCCAAATGATAAAGCTTGGAAACCCGTTATATGGAATAAAGCTTTAAGACACTAATCAAATAATTTAAATCAAACACAGAACACACGAGAGCATCACATAAAATGTCAAAGTAAACTGTTAGCACGCTGAAAATACATTTCTATGATGTGTCTACATCTTGATCTTTATTGGACATTAGAAAAGATACAAAATGGAATTTGAGATGAGAGAAAAAAGGAGAAGATTTGGACTGACGAGCATGTGCCATTCAATGAAGGAAACCGCCCAACCAAAGGCACTGGATTTGCAGCTAAAGTAATCTCACAGTTTGCGTTTACAGAATGCCCACAAACTTTAAGTAGACTCTGAAATCCTGGTCTCAGTTTTAATCTCCCTTAGAATCTTGTTATAAAGGAAGTAGATTTTTGGTTTCCTGTAGATTCTCCCACACATCAGTGTATGCGGCAATACCTTTGAAACACATTTTAAAGCTGGCAGTTTCATGATTAGGGAAGTAACACTTTACGTTGCCATTATAGACAGACTTTTGCATAAATTTATAATG
>NW_008334929.1:2447610-2465741 GCF_000622305.1 Nannospalax galili | reverse complement strand
TTTTTTTTTTTTTTTTTTTTTTTGAGTGGATAGATTACTAATCTTTCTTGCCATGACAGATGTTGGGTTTCCCGACACTTTCACCAAATTATAGTTGTTAGGACTTTCCTTAGATGCTGAGTCATAAAAGATCTCCAAGATGTGTTAATTAATGACTTCCAAGGGAAACAGAAGAGGCTGTGGGGGAGTGATTGATATTTACATCCTGTGGTAGTCAGTTCAATTACAGCACTGAAACCTAGAACAATGCCTGCCTTGAAGGCTAGCTTCTCATATTTGTAAATGTTCTGTGTCGGCTTATTCCAGAGGACTGTAGGCTGCTTGGAGTCTTTGTGTGTGCAGGTGAGAAGCCCGCCTTCTCAGGCTATTATTTGTGATGATACTTTGTCATCTATAGCTGCCACCGCACTTACACAGCAGCCTCTGACTTCTGATTAGTGTGTTACTATGGAAACACATGTTCACATAAAAATACCACTTTTGATTTCAGAAATGGTTTATCTCAATCTCCACCTCTTTGGGAGCATTCCTCAAACCACATACATGGGGATCTCTGGAATAAGCGTCTTAACATGGCTATAAACAAAATGTGTTTCTCTAATGACATAGAAATCCCGTGTCAGTATTTCCTGCCTTTAAAAATAGAAATGACTTATATTATTTCCTACAATTACTTGGTAGAAGCTATGCAAATAAATACAGTAAAATCAAATCTTGAAATAAAAGTATATGATTTGCATCTGAAAATAGGCAGAGTTATGCAGTGTTGCTTAACTGCAGAATCCATCCAAGTAGGAAGTAGAAACAGTCTCTCCTGTCAGGAAGGTGTGAAGCAGTGGGTGTCCATTCCTGTATCCTTAGGCTCTCATTTCAAGACAGGAAGAAACCACTGAGCTACATTTTGTGGTCTAAATTTCAGACTTGAGAACAAATGGCTTAGGAGCTGGAGAGAAAAGACCCTGTGACTTTTGCTTTACTTTTGGAAAGGTTCTTGATTCCTTCCAGTGTGCTTTCCAGGCAGTGAAGGTGTCTGTATAGGATGAGGGATGAGAACAGCAGTTGTTGCTGTTGATTTTACACATGGAAAACTCAGCTTCTTCCTTCCATTCATTCATTAGTCATTTCTAAGTATCTATTCCAGGTGCTTAGAGTCAAGAAGGAGTGAACAGAAAGTGTGGTCCCTGGTTCCAAGAAATACAGTCTTGGGGGTAAATAGCACCCTTTAATTCAGAGGAAATTTTAATGCTCATCATTTGAGTTTTGTATTTGAAACTGACCATATAAGTGGACATGAATAGAGGAATTTATTTATTTACTTATTTGGCTCAGTAGTGAGGAACTTAGTCTTGTAAATTTAAGATAAATTTACTCACTATGCTGTGTGTGGTTGTTTTCCGGCCCCCATCTCCCAAGGCGTTTCAATTTTCTTTGGGCATTCATAGAATCATAAGACATAGGTCTGAGATTTTTTATTATTAAAACTAATGATCTGTTCCAGAGTTTCCCTTCTCTATGTCCCTGGACTCTACTTCATTAATTCTCTTGTTTTAAGGTAAGCTCCTTGAACAAAGCAGTTGTTTCTAGTGTGCTATGCCTGTGTGGAAGGTTTGCTACTCAGTAGTGATCACCTCAGGCATGATTTCAAGTGGTCAACACAGGATTTACTCTTTCAGATTAGGAGCAGTGACTGTCAGCTGGACAGATGCTTTTTACTTAGTGGTTTTCAGCTATCCAATAAGCTGGCATTTATTACATACAAGTTTCTGATACAACGCTCTGATTTGCATGAGATTTCCTGGGTTTGCTATGCACCCTACATTAGGAAGCAATTTCTCTTTAATATTTTTCTAAAACTGTGGATGACTCAGTTACAGTGGCAGCTGGGAGGCAAATTCTCTGATGTGTTTCTGCTGGGTGGCTGATCATGCTCTGAGCAAGCTGAACAGTGTTTTTTCTCTAATGGTCACAGCAGTGGCTTCCCGTGTAACAGCTGTAGATTCTTGTTGCTTACATGTTTGAGGATACAGAGCATTCCTTTCCCTGGCTTACATGTTTGAGGATTGCTTTCGCTGGAGTCATTTAACAGTTCCATTGGATTTGAAGTTAAGAAAGCTACCTGACAATTTTAGAATTCCAGTTAAATACCACTTCAATAAATTAAAAAGTATATATAATTTTCTGGGCATATGAAGATATTTACATTGAGATTTATAGAAAATGATTTAAAAATTATTTAAAGAAAACATAGTTGCTACTACATCTTCTTTGCGATGGAAAATTTCTAAAAGACTATACCTCTCTTCAGAAAAACAGTCACTCCACAACAACATTCAAACATTTTATGGAATTCACAGACCCTAGCTATCCCTACATTAACCTTTTCATAGAGACCTTGATTCTGTTTTACTCAAATCCGCATAAAGAATGTCAACTTTTCCCGTGCAGTTGTTAATTTTTAATATTAAATAATAAATTAATTTCTTATTTAAGAGTTTAAGGGCTAGTGAGATCAGCTAATAAACTGCTTGCCATGTAAGCCTGACGACCTGAGTTCAATCCCTGGAACCCACATAAAAATGGAAGGAGAAAACCAGTTCGTAAAGTTGTCCTCTGACCTCCCCCACATACACATATATATCCAAAAATAAAAAGAAACTTTAACAAGAATAAATTCAGGCTAACTTGTTATAAAAATCTAATTACATTAGCTAATTTAATGATAGAGTTCGGAAAGGCACAGTACATTGAGAAATAAATGCCACTAATTGTCTTTAAAATAGAATCTTCTTCCTGCTTGACTTAAATCAGATTTTAAGAAGAAAAAAGAACAAGAAAAATCACAGTGAAAACAAGCATAATATAAAAATTGATTCTGAATAGATGCATGTATTCACAAGAGCAAAAACAATGGGCGCTGCACACCTGAAGTTACTGGTTCTACACGCTGGGGGCACTGCATACCTGAAATTGCTGGTTCTACACACTCACCGGCAGGTGAATCCAATGTGTGAATATTCCCAATATGTTTTATAAAGCAAACTACGGGAATCAGTCTATTCATCCATCTGTCCTCTACTCATCCATCCATCCATCCATCCATCATCCATCATCCATCCATCATCCATCCATCCATCCATCCATCATCCATCCATCCATCCATCCATCCATCCATCCATCCATCTCTTTAACATCTCCCTATTATCTATTTACCTCTCTGCCACCCATATATCGGTGACTTCTTTCTGCTTATTAAATCTCTTTTGGCACCAAAGTAGTTGTACATTAGTAGTAGGCGAGCTTTCCACCAAGATGGAGAAATGATCATTGGATAAAATTTACTTATTTATCTGTTCCAAGATATTCCTAGAGTGGAGATATATACTATGCTGCCGTCAAGTGATTTCAAAGATTTATGGACCACTTCTTGACAAGAATCTTCACATACTTGAAAATGCTATTATATGGTTGATATTAACCTGAAGTAATGAAAATAGACTAGTAATCAATAATAAAAAGTAAAATAGAAACTCATTCTAAAGTACACTTCTAAACAATCCATTTGTTATAGACAGAACAGAACAAAATAAATTTAAGAAATACTTGAAATTGAACACCAGTCAAATAATGATATATCAAGGATTCACTGGATGTAGTTGAATCATGACAGCAGGAAAGTTTAGCTTTGAATCCATTTAAAAAGTTTTAGAGGTGCGTGTGTGTGTGCGTGTGTTGTGTGTGTGTATGTTGTGTGTGTGTGTTGTGTGTGTTGTGTTGTCTGTGTTGTCTGTGTTGTGTGTGTGTTGTGTGTGGTGTGTGTTGTATGTGTGTGTGTTGTGTGTGTGTTGTGTGTATGTTGTGTGTGTGTTGTGTGTGTTGTGTGTGGTGTGTGTGGTGTGTGTTTATGTTGTGTGTGTGTGGTATGTGTGTGTTGTGTGTGTTTTGTGTGTATGTATAGTGTGTGTGTTGTGTGTGTTGTGTGTGTGTTGTGTGTGTGTTGTGTGTGTTGTGTGTGTGTGATGTGTGTGTGGTATGTGTGTGGTGTGTGTGCGTGTGTTGTGTGTGTGTGTTGTGTGTGTGTGTGTGGTGTGTGTGTGTTGTATGTGGTGTGTGTGGTGTGTGTGTGTGTTGTGTGTGTGTTGTGTGTGTTGTGTGTGTGTGTTGTGTGTGTGGTATGTGTGTGGTGTGTGTGCATGTGTTGTGTGTGTGTATGTTGTGTGTGTGTGGTGTGTGTGTTGTCTGTGTTGTCTGTGTTGTGTGTGTTGTGTGTGGTGTGTGTTGTATGTGTGTGTGTTGTGTGTGTGTTGTGTGTATGTTGTGTGTGTGTTGTGTGTGTTGTGTGTGGTGTGTGTGGTGTGTGTTTATGTTGTGTGTGTGTGGTATGTGTGTGTTGTGTGTGTTTTGTGTGTGTGTGTAGTGTGTGTTGTGTGTGTTGTGTGTGTGTTGTGTGTGTGTGGTGTGTGTGTGGTGTGTGTGTTGTGTGTGTGTGTTGTGTGTGTTGTGTGCGTGTGTTGTGTGTGTGTGTGTGTGTGATGTATAATGTGTGTGTGCTTATTGCCCCCTGCCTTGTTTTTTTGAGATAGGTAAAACTGGAACTCACTGTTTGTCTGGCTAAACTAGCCAGCCAACAAGACCTGGGGATCCTCTAAGTCCACTCTGCCTAGCACTGAGGTTGTAGGTGCATGTGGCCACGCCCAGCTTTTTATGTGAGAGCTAGATATCCAAACTCAGGTCCTCCTGTTTGTGTAACAGGAACTCTTGCCCACTGAGTCCTCTCCCTAACCTTGAATTCACTTTTTATAATACAAAGCACATGAGCAAACCAAGCATAAACTTGGTTAATTAAATTTTCAATTTACACTGTTATTTACACTGTTAGTAAGCTAGAAAATCTAAAGAGAACAAAGACAAAAGATTGAAAAAAAAAAAGAACATGGTCAAAAGTAAAATAAGACTAGAAGTAGAGGCTGGAGACATAGCTCAGAGGTTAAGAGAACTGGCTGCACTTGTAGAGAGCTGGGGTTTGGTTCCTAGTATATATATTGTGGCCTAGAACTGTCTGTAACTCCAGGGGATCCAACACCCTATTCTGGTGTTTGTGGGCTCTGAAGACACATGGTGTACATATATACATATAGGTAAACACTCATACACATAAAAATAAGCAAATAATTTTCTAAAGAACAGAAATCAACAGAATAAGAAAAACTGTAAAATGATTCATAAAATTGCATCAAGATTAGACAGCAGCAGCAAAGCTGAGCAAAGATAAATTCTCTGGGCATTTGGAGAAGGAAGCTACTGACTGAGAAACAGACCACAGCATGCTACAGTGAGAACAACTTTGGAGTTCACTGGAGACATTGGCTACTTGCTCTAGATATATGACCTTCAGCCTATGTCACAAGGTTTTGATGAGGAATAAATGATGTCCCTAATATGATTTAATATTCTTGAGCTTTAGCTTTCATTGTCTGAGGGTTGCTGTGAAATAATAATTGCATTCAAGGCTCTAACATGCTTAGTGTATTAAAAATGTCTTTATACTTACAGTCTATAACACATATGTGCATTATCCTTTGTAATGTCAATTGCAAATTTTCAGAATTCTCTAGATTGCAAAATCATGCTGACACCTAGTTAACTGCTCATTTTTCTTCTCATTAAAGAAAACTCCTATTCAGGATTAAGTCTATGCTTACCCTATGTAGTATGTTTGTGTCAGGCCCTGACCTTGGCAGTCAGATGTCTCAGCTGAGGGACAGGCAGAGCCTGTTGGAAACAGCTTTAGTCATTTTTGTGGGTGTCTTTGTTTTACAATGTAGAGGGTGGGCTAGAGAGTAATTTCAACCAGAAACAGAAAGGATTATATGAATTTATTAATGACATTTAATTCTTCTTCATTCCATTGATTTGGCTGTGTCCTGGGTCACAGTTTGCTTCCCTAAGCAAATATATTTTTATGGCACTTTCCTGGGGTTGTTAAACAGCCATTTGGAGCTGCAACCTTCATGTGTGAAGGCTGAATCTACCATGAATCTACCACTTGTGATGAAAAAAGCAGTTTTATGACTAGGGATTTGTATAGAAGTTTTAGTAGTCCTGGTGTTGAGGTTACATAATATCATGCTAGTTTTGGCTGTAATCATAAAAAAAAAGTGACAAAATGAAGTCACTTGAAAAGAATAAAAATATGTGTTTTTCCAATCTGCAGTTCTTTAAATGTTAGTACTTTTTCAAGAAAGAAAAGATATCAAAAATATTTTCCTTTCATAAACCCAATATAATTGTCAATTTTAGTAACTAGAGCAATTAGCCTGCAGCTAATACAGCGAACCACATTAGAATTACTTTGTAAAGCAAGCACAGAACCATTACCACCACTACCAAAGCTTGAGATTTGTTTGCTTATTTATTTATTCGAGACAGAGTCTCACAACGTGTCTCTGGGTGACTTGGAATTTGCTCTATAGCTTAAGCAGATATTGAACTCACGGAGATCCATCTGCCTCTGCCTCCCAAGCGCTGGGATGACAGGTATCTACCACCATACCTGGCTTTCAAAACCTAAGATTTAATGGAGACTATTTTCAGTGGCTCTCTGTTAAACATAAGCCATTCTGAAATATAAATGGAATTAATGAATAGGTCTTTGAAATGCTAGTCTTCACTTTATGTTGGTTGACCTTACTGGAACAAGTATGAGTTAAATTTTAGAAGCTCCTAAGGGAGATACACATAGACTTGATATTTTATATAAACCAGATGGGACCTGTAGCAATCAGTCAGTACTCTCTATGCTGTGGAGTTCTGTACCAAAAAGACATACACTGCTCAAAATTTGTAGCATGGTATGGTACTAACAATTCATGAATCAGCAAGTATGGAAAAAGAGAATCTTGCTAGGAATGTGCTACCACGGCCAGTCTGTGTGCTCTGTGTGGGAAAGATCTAACCTGAGAAATAAACAAGGTTTGTATACGAATACAATTAAATTTCCTAAATACTTTCTCCAAGACTAAAAGAATTATAATTAAGAACAAAAAGCTGCCTTTGAATGACAAGGTCACATCATAAAATTATATTTGCTTCCTGAAGGATTTATTTTCAGATTCAAGGAAGGCATTATCTTAATCTTTGAGACATGACTCAGCAGTTAAGAGCACTCACTGGCTGCTCTCAGAGGACCTGGGTTGGGTTCCAAGCACTCAAATGGCAGCTATCAACCATCCTTACCTCCAGTTCTAGGGTATCCAATGCTCTCTTCAGCCAGCCTCTACAGGCATTGTACAACACAGGTGTTCTTACATATATGCCAGCAAAGCACTCATACACATGAAATAAAATAAATACATTTACTGAAAATTTTTATTGAATTTTTGTGCATTTCATACAAAACCTCTTAATCATCTTTATGGCTGCTTTCCCATCTGCACCCCCATTAGCTGCTCCCCAAGGTCCTGTTGCTGCTGCCCCTGCTTGTCTTTGCCGGTATTAGAATCAGTTTCTTCAGATTCCAGTGTAGACTGAAGACCAGCAGATCTCCAGGAGCCCTCCAGGCCTTCAGTGCCAGATTGGGACCACAGAGACAGTCAGACTCGTGAGTTGACAAATTCTCAACCTCTTCGGTCTAAGATAGCTATTGTTGAACTCCCAAGATCCTATCATGTAAGTTGATCTAATAAATCACCTTTAATATATATTCATTCTATCAGTTCTGGTCATCCAGACAACCCTAACACAATGTGTGCATGTGTGTTTAATATTACTATACATGTTTCAGTTTTTACTTATTTTTATGTGTATGAGTGTTCTGCCTGCAGGTATGTGTGTGCAATGCCCTCAGAAGCCAGAAGGGGTGTTGGATTCCCTGGAACTGGAGTTACAGACAGTAGTTAGGTGACATGTGAGTGCTGGGAACTGAACCCAGGTCCTCTGCAAGAGCAGCAAATGCCACAGCCTTGGGTGCACTAGGCCATTTTCTTACTACAATGATGAGAAAATTCCTGTGTTTTGTGAATGTCAAACACTAAGCTCCCTAAACAAAAGCTTCCCAAGAGGGCAGTGAAATGCTCCTGAGCTGCACAAGCCCAGAGAGTTCTAATCTGAATTTCAGTTTCTAGGCACTGGTCACAGCAGGGTATCTACACCTCTCCAGCCCATGTCTCAGTTTTTTAAACACATTTTATTTATTATTTTCATTTTACGTGCATGAGTGTACTGTCTACATGTATGTGAGTGCACCCATGTGGTGCAATGCCATGGAGGTCAGAAGAAGGTGTTGGATCTCCTGGAGTCAAGGACGGTTCGTAGCCACCATGTAGGTGCTGGGAATCGAACCTGAGTCCTCTGCAAGAGCAGTCAGTGCTCTTAACCACTGCGCCATCTCTCCAGCCCCCATGTTTCAGTTTTAAATGCCAACATGCACTTCTGCATGTAGATGCACTTCTGCTTGCAGTTTTTATTAATTGATCTATTGAAGATTGTCCATTAAGCAAAGGACTTATTATTTTCTCTTGTCTGCTCATTATTTTTAAATTTTTCTACACACATAATGCTCCTGCATGTCCTAAAACTCCCCTTCTCTTCCCACGACCATCAGTCTCCTGCCTCCGCAACCCCCAGGTTCGTTTCTACTTTTGTCTCATATATACAGACATATTTGGTTTTATGTATGCATATACTATCAGGAACCACAAATGAGAGAAAATATGAAAAATTTGTTTTCCTAAGACTGGATGACTTGCTTAACTATTATCTTGGGATACACCATTTTCTTATAAACAGCATAACTTCCTCTTCATGACTAAAAAAATTGATTCTGTTTATACATCAGATTTTTTCTCATTCCTCTGGTGTTGGACACCCAGTTTAGTTCAGCTATTATTAACAGTGTGATTGATGTGCAAATATCTCTGTAATATGTTGACTTGTTCTTTCTATAACTACCCAGGAGTGGTACTTCTGGGTCATGTGATATATCTATTTTTAATTTTCTGAGAACCCTCCATATTGATTTCCATAGTGTCTGACTAGTATATATTCCAACCTACAATACCTACAGGTTTCCTTTGGCCCACATCATTGCCAGCACTTAATATAGTTTGTTTTCTTAATACTGACATTTTGCCTACAGTGAGATGGCATTTCAATGTAGTTTGGACTTGTGTTTCTTTGATGACTAGTGAGTTTGAATTGTTTTCATGTGTTTGTTGTCATTTGTGTGTCATCTTTTGATAATTGTTCATTTCATTATCTTTCTTGTTGATTGTGTTACTTAATTTTGTTATTCAATTTTAGTTGTTTTGCATATTCTAGATATTATTACTCTGTAAAATGCATAGATAGCAAAGATTTTTCATATATTGAGAGTTCTCTTTTGATGATTATTTGTTTCTTCCGCTGTAACGAAGATTTTTTAACTTCATGAGGACACATTTGCCATTTATTGGAATTGTTTTCTGAGCAGCCAGAGTCCTGTTCAGAAAGTCCTTGCCTATGCCTGAATCTTAAAGTCTTCCCTCTAAAAGTGTCAGATTTTATGTGAAGATCTTTGATCCATTTGGAATTGATTTTTGTGCAGAGTGAAAGTCAGGGTTCTAGTTTCATCCTTCTACACCTGGCATCCAGTTTTCCCACTATCATTTCTTGAAGATAGTCTCTTTTCCAAAGCCCATGTGTATTTCTGGCATCTTTGTTGAAAATCGGGCAGCCATAGCTGTGTGGGTTTATAGTGGGGTTTTTCTGTTCTGTTCCATTGGTCTATAGCTCTTTTTTTTTGCCAGTACCATGCTACTTTAAAAAACAAACAAAATAACCAACTATGGGGCTGAAGAGATGGCTCAGCGGTTAAGAGCACTGACTGCTCTTACAGAGGACCCAGGTTTGATTCCTAGAACCCACATGGCAGCTAACAACCATGTATAACTCCAGTTCCAGAGGAATCTGACTCTCTCTTCTGACCTCCATGCATTGCACAACACAGGGGCACTCACATACATGCAGGCAATACACTTGTACACATAAAATAAAATAAAATATTTTTTAAAAACTATGGCTTTGCAGTAGAACTTGAAATCAGGTGATACCTCCAGCAGTGTTTGTATTGCCAGGACTGTAGAAGTCCAGGTTCTTTTTTGAAGAATGTATTGGAATTTTGATAGAAACTACAGATGAGCTGGGGCTGGGTTCCTCCTCATAAGACATGGTCCTCCTACTGTTAACAGTAAGCTGACGGAATTAGTTGCAGGGGTGTTCATGATTAGCACAGAATAGAAAGAGGAAGCCACACAATCTTGCTTCTTCACAAGTACAATGGTAGATGAACTACACTTCCCAAAGGCTCAGTCTAAAAACTCCCTGTTGGCGTTTACAACAAACAAGGATCCCTAAACTTGTGACATCGTCTGCTGGGCTACCAGGTCCAGTTGGCTTTCTAGGGTGTTGAGCCTTTATCTTCAGCCCCCATTATAGATCTCACCCCCAGCTATCTATCTCCTCAGGCGGGTAGGTCTGAGGAACAACTTGGACATCATATTTTTGGTGACGGTTTTATACACAGGAATTGCTTTTCATACTACTGCTGAGGGACAGCCTGTTTTCTGCAATGAGAAATGATTTGTGGCGCCAACAGCTGGTACAAACCTGGAAGACTGGCCCACCCTTCAGCACCTGGTCCCCATCATAACTTTTACTACCTTGCCGAATCTCTGTTTGGCCTCATTCGTCAGATCAGTGAGGTGTTTGTCTCTTGTTTTGAGGACTTTGAGTCTTGCTTGATTTATCAAATTGGACATTTGAATTTTCTTCTTCTGTTCAATCTGCTTCTTTCTTAGCATTCCATAATCTTTAGTCTTTGGGTTTGCACAAGATGTCATTTCTTTGATGCTGAATTCTGTGTTTGCATCTATTTCTTCTGCTTTCTGTTTCAGTGAAATCCATCAGGTCCTTAATCTGCTTTTGTACATCAGCATCACTGAGTAAACTAGCATGAGGTGGGTGTGCTGCTGGTTTGGTCTCAGCCTGAAGGAGCAGCAAGTAAATCTGAAAATATTTCTGTACAATAGATTCTTGTCTTGGAAATACTTGGTAAAATGGTATCTGAAATCTTCAGAAAACTTTATTGAGGTGTTATTCCTATATAATAATCTACACATATAACTAACACGCATCATTTGATAAGACGTTTTGTGTGTATGTGTGCAGGCTTGCATAAAAAGCAGAGAGTGGGCATTAATTCAATGTGGCCATATTGGGGAAGAACAACAAACAGAGGTCTGTGACCTCAACTCTATCTTCAGAGTCCTTCCGTGACATTTAGGTGTAAATAGAGGGTACGAGGTGTGTATGACTAGCAAGTCCTGACTGAGGTGTGGACTCCCCGATCACTGAACCACCACTATCCCTTACTCCAGCCTGTCTTGCAAGTTTCCAGTCATGTCTGGCACTAGATGCTACTGGGTGCCTTAGACACACATAACTACAGTTTCAAGGCTGTTTAATTATAAAGGGGTGTTCAGATTGCCAGGAGACAGAGCTGCCAAAATTCAGCTGCAGTTTACCTGTTACCTCATGGCTAATCCGTGGCCTGTCAGATAGCATTTCCCCTTGTATGAGTTACTTTCTGGTTGTTGTGATAAAAAGTCGTGACAAATGCAGCCTAAGGAAGAGAGGGTTCATTTCGGCTCAAAGTTCCAGGGGATTGTCCATTGCAGTGAGGAAGTCAAGGCAGCAGGAGTTTGAGGCAGCAGGAGTGGCTGGTCGCTTTGCATCTAGACTCAGGAGGCACCGCATGATGAACGCTTATGCGCAATGTTCTCTTTTTGACACATTCCAGGATCTCAGGGGCAGGGAAAGGGGCTAAACAGTGCATGGCTCATCCCACATCAATGAACTTGAGCAAAATCATTTCTCACAGGCTTGCCCAGACCCCTCTCTCAGGGGATTCTAGATCTCATCAAATTAACAATTGAGATTAACTGTCACAACTCCAATCCTTGTCAACTTGACCTCCAAAGACATCACTTTTGACGGTAAAACCCTATTTCTGATGATATGACACAGGTCGTAGAAGAAACAGGGGGAAATCAAGCTGGTACTGACTTCGAAGCTGCATCTCATAGTGCTGGAAGGTGTTGGGGACCTTTGTTGTGTAAAGTAGAAGTTTCTTCATGTCCAGATAGCTCACAAGCTCAGAGCCATATGCAGAGACTCCTTTCACAGCAGGGCATCTTCCCGGCATTTTTCCTGACTCCTTTGTGAAGTAGCAGCCACATAAACATGGCCTCTGGCTCTGGAAATACCATGCTTTCCATGTGATTTTTCAGGCAGTCTGGCAGCATGGCGGGAGCCCATTTCCACACGCAAATGAGGCATCCCCAAAATACCTATCAGCTAAAGCTTTTACCACTGCCCCTACAGTATAAAATATCCTAGTCTTCTCTCAATAATTTGGAGCTGGAAGTGGAGATGGAGCTAGAACAGAAACTAGAGCTGGGACACTGAAGAAAGAGCTGTACCACTGAATCTGACTGGACTGAGTCTGTGTCTCCTGCCTGCAATCTAGTCTCCCCGGGGGGCAGCATTCCTCCATCATCGACTCATGGAGCCCTAGCTTCAGCCGCCCTGTACTTACTCGCGTGGTCCAGCGGCCGGTGGAACTGGCATATTGAGGAATGTACAGGGGTGAAATCAGGGCGGGACCCGGCTGGACAAATCTCCAGCAGCAGAGAGCCACGGAAGACGCAGGGAAGCAGCGCAGGAGCAGATACCCGCGCACCCCACACCTGGCGCCCCGCACGCCCCATAGGAAGGTGCTATGCATGCTACCCAAACAGGAAAAGTAATTATCAGTCCTATCCAGCTGTGAATCCTGACAGCTGTGATAACTTCTGGACATGGGAGGTGAGCATGAAGCCCAGACTAAGCTGAGCATCTAGTGTCAACCAGTATCTGCTAAGAGACTGAGATTTAGATTTCTTTAAGGGTATGGCCTTTGGTAGGGGATGGAACCACACCAAAAGTATTTGGGCAACACACATTGAACTCGATGGGCTTTTAAAAAATGAGAACATAAAGTTGGATGTAGGCAGGTGGGGATGGATTTGAGAGGAGATGGGGACAGGGTGAAAATGATCAAAATATGTTGAAAGACATCCTAAAGAATTAAGTATTATTAAAAAACAATCAGGGTGTCGTAACACAGTGATTCCAAAATGCAGGCAGCACAGCCTGTGCAGCCTCTGCCTCAATGACCTTTCCCTTACATTTTCATTTCTAGTGATTATGTCTATTTGGGGATTCTCTCTCCCAGTTTTCTTTGGTGTGACCAGTCATCCTTGTCATTAAAGTAGGTTCTTTTTTCTTTTGGTCTTTTTGAGACAGGGTCTCCCTGTAGCCCCAGCTGTCCTGGAACTCACTATGTAGACCAGGCTGGCCTTGAACCCACAAAGATCCACCTGCCTCTGCCTCCCACGTGCTGGGACTGCAGACATGCACCACCACGACTGGCTAAAGTAGGTTCTTATTTTTATTCTTGTTTCATTTTTTCCCAGAATGTTCACCCAAGTGTTTCACTTCAACTACTAGTTCTAAGCTACAGATTCCAGCCTCTGCAGTATCTGTCCCTCAGCATCCTCAACCACCTGCTGGACGTCAACTTGAGTGCTCATGTTTCACTTAAACTCAACACAGAGCCGTGACTTTTGGTGCTGTAGCCATCCTTGGGCACACAGCACTAGATTCCTACTTGATGACATTTGTCTGTGAGTCAGATGGGGGACCCACTTCTCTTAACAATCAAAGTTTAGCAGGAGAACTGGGGATTAAGCAAATTGACACAATAATTATTCTGATAGAGTAAAGCATACCACAACCTAGTCTAGTTGGAACACCCAGGAATACTTCTGGAACAAATTCTTTTAGGGTTCAAGGTCCCACTTTAAGAACACATTCTTTCTTAGGCTCCTTTGCCAAGGCCCGGTTATTTGGGCCTGTTGTTTCTGATTCATTCTTGCAAATGGATTTCTTTTGGCAGCTTTTAACAACAAAAGTCTGAATTAGCAGATTTAGTGAAAGGATACTTAAAAGAAACATTTGCTGCACGCAGAGGCCGAAAACACAGAAATTAAATCTTATTCTGCATTTTACAAATTGCCTTAGGAAAATTCTTATTTCTGGCTGGCCCTTTTGAAAGACATGAGGGTTTTTCAAGGCTATCTTCAAGGAAGTTTCTCAAAAACTAACTAGGCATCATTGGATAACCATGTTGAAACCAATGTTTATGATATAAACAGCTATTTTATTTATTAGATGAAAGAATCTTCAAGTTTTCTCTTTGTCATCTGTGAGTAAAGTAGGTCACCCTGCTAGATTTGTTATTTAAAAAGCAGTAAAAACAAGGACACACTGTGGTACTCTGCTGATAAGTGACATTGTCGATAAGCTTTGAACACTGAGTAGAGTCCGGCTCTGGAAAGATGAGGTGAGGAGGCATCAGCGTTAAGCTCCAGGAGAGGAGCGGGGTGCCTTAGCCTGGCTCACAGAAGGAAGGACAAGGGCTGGACTGTGGACGTGACTCTGCTCCCACCACAGGAGCCACTCGGGTAATTTCAAACCATTATTTGAAAATTAGACGGCAGTTTAAAAGGTACTCTTGGGAAACACATGAGACATTTTTAAAAAAGTTTAAATCCATCACCAAATTATTATCACTTTCCTTCTTTCTTTTTATTTATTTTTTGGACAGGGTCTCAGCTAGCACAGGATGGCCTGGAATTTGCTATCATAACCTAGGTTGGCCTTGAACTTCCTGATCTCTGCCTTTACCTCCAAAGGGATGGGATGTTTGTTTGAGTCACCACATCCAGGCACTGCTTTCCTATTATGTGCTAAGTGAGTTACATGGCTTATCTCTAATTTTCATGAACCTCCAATTGAGGATGACTATTTTTTAAAAAAATGTTTTGTCCATTATTTTTATTTTATGTGTATGTGTGTTATGCCTGAACGTATATAAGTGCACCTGTGGTGTGCAATGCCCATGGAGGACAGAAGAGGGTGTTGGATCCCCTGGAACTGGAGTTAATGGACTGTTCTTAGCTGCCGTGTGGGTGCTGGGAATTGAACCTGGGTCCTCCGCAAGAGCAGCCAGTGCTTTTAACCATTGAAAGAGCTTTCCAACCCCATGGATGATCGATCCTCTTTCATAAAGTATCTCAAGACTTTCTAATTACCACCTCGCCTTGAGTATGGCTCATACTATGATGCTGTATTACCAGTGAGGGGCTGTGTTTCCTGCTGTTTCATATTTTATGCTGGGATAATACACTGAAGCCAAGTTTCACACCAAATTTTAAGGAACCGGAGAAAACAAGGAATACGTTCTTTATACTTTCTGTATTTCCTCTGCCTCTTCTCTTCAAGATGTATGTAGCAAAGCAGCTTTTGCAGGCAAATCCTAGCTCAATGCAGTGATCCTATTTTTTACAATATAACTAGGAGATTTCTTGCTTTTTATGTAAATAGTTTTCAAACAAAAACCTCTAAAGTAGCAGAAAAATCAAATCAGTGTTTTTGTTGTTTTTGTTGTTAAATGGAGGATGTATATGCTTAATTAAAAAAATATTTATTTACTAACTACATGTGATAGTTTGAATGATAATGTCCCCCATAGGCTCCAAATATTTGGACATTCTGTCGCCAGATGGTAGCCCTGTTTTGGGAGGTTTTAGAAGGTGGGGCTATCCTGGAGGAAACACGTCACTGGGGGTGGGCTTAGAGAGTTCTTAAGCCTTGCCAGATTGCTAATTGCTCTCTTGTTTCCTGTGCCTGCTGGAAGATGTAGAACTTAGCTTCCGTTCCTCTTCTCCAGCCACCTCTGCCACCATGCCTCTCTGCCAAGATGGACTGTAATTCCCCTGGAACCATAAGCTCAAATAAATTCTTCCTTCTATAAATTGCTTGGGTCAGTGTTTCTATTACAGCAACAGAAAAGTGACTAATACAGTAATTGGTACCAGGTGTGGGGTTGTTGACTGTGAAGAACCTGACCATGTAGGGTTTTGGAAGAATGTGGAAGACTTTTGGAAGTTTGGGCTAGAAAAGTGGTTGGTTGCTATAAGCAGACCTTAACAGGCCATTCTAGTAGGGTCCTGGAAGAAAGTAGTGCTGAGAACAATGTAGTTCCAGAGGCAAATAAGGACTGAAGCAGCAATTAGGATATTTTGGCAAAGAGTCTGGCTGGAGTCTCCCCTCAACCTAAAAGCTTTCCTGAGGCTAAATTGAAAAGTAATGGACTAATTTCTTTGGCAGAAGAAATTTAAGACAGCCTAATGTAGAAATGGTGGCATGGATATTAATAGTGACTATTATGTAGATCTACAGTGAAAGAGAGCAAATGGGACAGAAAGAAATACAGTTTGAATTGAAAAAGAGCACTAGGAAGATAAATGTTGGAGCCCTGGCATGTGATGGAGAGGATCCCATTGATAAGGAGATTAAAGTGATTAAGGAGATTAAAGTGATTAAGGAGGGGCCTAGAGATTCAAGACCACACCCAGTTAAGCCTCCAACTGTTAAAGGAAAATGCTGCTGGGGCCACTGAAGAGAAAAGCTTCTAAAATGGATAAAGCAGGCTGGAGTCCACCCTAAACTTGCAGTCAAACTCGGCAGTGTCGTTCACCCCGTGCTGGCTTTAGAGGACGAAAGATGGAAGAGTGAAGGGGTCGTCACTTCTTCCTCCAATGTTTCAGAGAGCCTCGGAGGCCAGGCAGCGTGCAGCAGGGGTTCCTGTGCCTAGAGAAGGCCCTGATAGGCCATTGAGTGGAGCTGTGAAGGTGAAGCTTTGTTGCCAATGGAGACCCCAAGAAGTTTGTGATGCCAGAGCCGTGAGGCATCTGCCAAGAAGACCTGCATACAGGGAGTGGTACCAGCACAGGAGAGAGATGTGTGCTGCATGCAGCAAAGCTAGAGAGACTGAACCATCTAAGCCCTTTGGAAGTAAAGTCCCAAAAGTTGGACATGGAGCCACTGGATTTAGTGTTTGCCCTGCTGGTTTTCGGTCTTGTTTTGGTCCAGTATTTCCTCACTGTGCTTCTATCCCTCCCTTTTGGAATGGTAATGTGTATTCAGTTCCACTGTATGTTGGGAGTCTGTAATTTGTCTTTTGATTTTCTAGAGGCTTGTAAGATATTTACCTGAGTCTCAGAAAAGGCTGGACTGTGGGCTTTTAAATAGTATTGAGATGTAGTATTGAGACTGATAAAGACTATGGGGGCTTTTAAAGTTGGACTAAATGCATTTTTCATTTTATATGGTCATGAGTCTATGGGGGCCAGGGGGTTGGAATGTGATGGTTTGAATGATAATGTCCCCCATAGGCTCCAAATATTTCGACATTCTGTGGCCAGATGGTAGCGCTGTTTTGGGAGGTTTTAGAAGGTGTGGCTGTCCTGGAGGAAGCACATCACTGGTGGTGTGCTTAGAGGGTTTTTAAGCCCTGCCAGATCTCCAGTCGCTCTCTTGTTTCCTGTGCCTGCTGGAAGATACAGAATTTAGCTTCTGCTCCTCTTCTCCAGCCACCTCTGCCACCATGCTTCCCCACCAAGACGGACTGTAATTCCCCTGGAACCATAAACTCAAATAAATTCTTCCTTCTATAAATTTCTTGAGTCAGTGTTTCTACCACAGCAACAGAAAACTGACTAACACATCACATAATTATAAGAAGCATTTCATTACAACAGCATTGACATATTCAATAACAATTTCCAGAGCTAAGCTGCATCTCTTTCAAAATTGGCTGTAAATTTTTAGGTCTACAGTTGAATTAATACAGTTATACCATATTGTACTCATTATAAACCCTATGACATAAAATTAAATGAGGTTTTAAAGTTTAAAATAGATCTCCATTTCATTATTAAATTAGGCAGTTTCATACAGAAAAATTCATTTTAATGCAATTGACACAACTGCACATGCGTTTGTAATCTCCATGTATCTGATTATTACTAGTCACAGTCGGTTACTTTCTGAGCTCCTTGGCCTCTGATCATGGATACAAAGTCATCAGGTAGATTTCTATGGTAATGTTTTTCACATCTACTAGTTATTAAGGAGCAAATTTTTATGCT
>NW_008334929.1:2444801-2447476 GCF_000622305.1 Nannospalax galili | reverse complement strand
CTTTCACAAGTGGCTGTAAGTTTCTAGGTTCACAGTTGAATTAATACAGTTATACAATATGTAACTCAGTATAAACCCTGTAACATATAAAATTGAATGATGAGTTTTTACCCTTTAAAGATTTCCATTTCATTTTAAAATATGCTGTTTCTTACATTTTTTAATATTGTTTTTTATTTTTTTAGAGGAAACATATCATTACAGCTTTAATATGCTCAATAATAGTTTCCAGAGCAAAGATACATCTCTTTCAAAAGTGGCAATAAAATTTTTAGGTTCACTTTTGAATTAATAATTATACAATATTGAACTCAGCATAAGCCCTGTAAGACATAAAATTGAGTTTTTAACCTTTAAAAAAGATCTCCATTTCATTTTAGAATATATTGTTCCTTGCAGAAAGACTCATTATTTTTACTACTAACACTGAGATGTTGGTGCATGCATCTCTAATCTATATGTATCTGATTATTACTAGTCATAATCGATTGCACTTGGATCCTTGGCGCATGTGTATGGATATAAAGTCATCAGGTAGATTTCAGTAGTAATGTTTATCACTTTTACTAATTAACATGATGTAAATTTTTATGCTTCCTCCTCAAATATAATACATTTGTTTAATTTGTTGATTGTGTGTGTGTGTGTGTGTGTGTTACACAGAACATCCCAAACCATCTTTTTCAACTATACACCCACTTCTGAGATAGCATCCTCCCATAGCCTCTCTCTCCCCCTACTAGAGACCTTATACTCTGTTATCCCTGCTACTGTCCACTGTGTTGTCGGCCCCCTCAGCCATTCCCCACTACTTGTCCATCTGGTGAATCTAGTCAGCCTATTAGAGATATTTGTTTTAGGAAGGTCAGCTGTTCCTCATCTAGCAGCAACCAGTTGTCAATATTCCTTTAGATAAGATTGGGGTCTGGTGTTCATTTTCCCACTCCTATGCTGGGTTACTATCTGGGAATCCCTTGGGCCACCCTGGACAACAACTCAAAAGAAGATACCTGGCATTGCTACTTGTTATGTAGCCTTTAGCTATACATATGGACTCTTAAAAAATTATATTGGTCCCTTTAATCTTTGGTTATACTTTCCTTTTGGGTGTTTCAGGCCGTAGAGTTCTCCCAGATAAACCAATTTATTTTTACTCTTAAGATCCTTTGAGCATTTGTTCCTCAGGGGTCACATGGGCTTGGGAGGAGCCCCTGGCTCCTTTCTTTTACCAGTTCCACCTATGTGAAGATAAGTCAAAGGCCCTGCTCAGCCATGGTTGGATTTGCTTGGAAGCATGGAGGAAATGCAATCTCTGTGTTGACTCTCCTCTTTGTAGACTGCACACTGGTTTAAGTCCATCTCATGAGGTCTCCTTGGCCTCCTTGATCAAGAGGACAGGTGACCCACCACAATTATAGGACATTTTGGGAGATGCTCATAGTCCCCTGGAACTAGTCAGCCTAGGGGGTAAGGAGCAAAAACTGTCCTTTATGTCCCTCTGACCAAATTAGTATAGACCTCAAAGTATGTCTGTTAAACATCCAAGAAGGTTAGTTCCACCAGTCTGGTACTTTGAATTACTGTGTGTCATGTAGATGAATCTTGGGCAAAGACCAATTGTTCTCAGATAAACCTTACCTAGACATATATTTCTTGATCTGGTATGTATAATTTGTCAGTAGGTTGTTGGACTAAAATGGTTCCCTCTGGGTTTTAAAACTAGCTGGGCATTATTTATCTCTTGCATTGTGTAACCTCTCCATCATGTTTTCCCCAATTAAGGTGCCCCCATTTCCCCCCTTTCTCCCTTAAAAATAACGTTCCCTCTGGTTTTTAAAACTAGCTGGGCATTATTTATCTCTTGCATTGTGTAACCTCTCCATCATGTTTTCCCCAATTAAGGTGCCCCCATTTCCCCCCTTTCTCCCTTAAAAATAACCTTCTGTGGTCCTACCTCTCTTGAGCTCCTTCTTTCCCTTTATCCCCTAGATTCCATGTATACCCTTCCCTCCTCTCTCCCTTAAACTAACCCAAATTTTATCGATATCTCCCTTATTAAGGCCTGTTTCCTACTGATCTTCTCTTTCAGGCTCTTTCTTTTCCTTTATCTTCCTGGTCCCTTTCCATTACCCTGGTTCCTGTAGTTATGTCTGGATACATACTCACTTATCAGGATTTGGGTCTAGAATCCACATATGAGGGAGAACATATGTCGATTTTTTTTTCTGAGTCTGTGTTACTTCACTTGGTATAACAGTTTCTAGTTCCATCCATTTACCTGCAAATTTCATAATTTCATTTTCTTTACTGCTGAGTAAAATGCCATCATATAAATGAACCACATTTTCATTATCCACTCATCAGGTGAGGGACACTTAGGTTGCTTTCATCTCTTAGCTATTGTGAAGAGAACAGCAACAAACATCGTTGTACAAGTGTCTACAATAGGATGAGTCCTCTGGGTACCTGCCAAGGAGTGGTATAACCGGGTCATATGGTAGGTTCATTTTTAGTTTTTTTAAGAGTTCCTCACATTGTTTTCCATAGAATTGCACAAGTTTGCAATACCACCAGCAGTGAATGAGTGTTCCCCTTTCTCCACATCCTCACCAGCATTTGGTATCATTTGTTCTCTTGATCCTAGCAAGTCTGATTGGGGTAAGCTGCTACCTTAG
>NW_008334929.1:2436366-2444591 GCF_000622305.1 Nannospalax galili | reverse complement strand
ACTTCTGTCGATGTGTCACTGGTGAAGATTTTTTCTCATTCTGTGGGTTTTCTGTTCGCTTCCCTGGTTGCCTCCTTTGATGTACAGAATCTTTTTAGTTTAATGAGGTCCCATTTGTTGATTCTTGACCTTGTTTCCTGAGCAGTTCATGTCCAGTTTAGAAAATCCTTTCCTACACCTATATCTTTTAGGTTTTTGACAATGTTTTCTTCTAACAGTTTCAGAGTTTCAGGCTTTACATTGAGGTCTTTTATCCATTTGGAATTGACTTTTGTGCAAGGTGAAAGATAGAGGTTTAGTTTCATTCTTCTACAGGTGGAGATTCAGTTTTGCCAGCACCATTTGCTGAACATGCTGTCTTTTCTCTAGTGACTGTTCTTGGACCCTTTGTCAAATATCAGGTGGCTAAAATTGCATGTACTCATATTTGGGTCTTCAAATTTTTTCCATTGATCTACAGGTCTATTTTTGTGCCAGTACCATGTTGCTTTTATAACTATAGCTCTGTAATACAGCTTAAAATCTTGTTTAGTAATCCCCCTGGCATTGCTCTTAGTTCTCAGGGTTGCTTTAGATATCCGAGGTCTTTTGTGCTTCCATAGGAATCTTAGGATTTTCTTTTCCAATTCTGTGAAAAATGTCAAGGGGATTTTGATTGGCATAGCATTGAATCTATATATGACTTTTGGTAGGATGGTCATTTTCACAATATTAATTCTTCCAATCCATGAGCTAGTCATTTATCCCAAGTTATGTTCATCATTTCCTGGAATATTTCTTCATTTAAAATTTTCATTGTAGAGCTCTTTGGTGTCTTTGGTCAGATTTATTCAGAGGTTTTTTTTTTTTTTTCTGCTATTGTGAAGGGGAGTATTTCCATGTGATCTTTCTCTGATTGCTTGTTATTGGTGTATTGAAAGGCTACAGACTTTTGTAGGTTAATTTTGTAACCTGCTACTTTACTGAACGTGTTAATAATTTCTGGGTATTTTCTGGTGGAATTTTTGGCATTTCTTAGATATAATACCATATCATCTTCCAAAAAGGGATATTTGATCTCTTCTTTTTCAATTATTAAGCCCTTAATTTCCTGCTCTTGTGTTATTGCTCTTGCAAGACTTTCAATCACTATGTTAAAGAGAAGTGGAGATAGTGGTTCCTGATTTCAATGGGAATGCTTCCAGTTTTTCTCCATTTAGAATGATGTTGGCTGCAGATTTGTTATGTATGGCTTTAATCATGTTGAGGTATGTTCCCTCCAGTCCAATTCCCTGTATGACTTTGAACATAAATGCATGTTGAATTTTGTCAAAGGCCTTCTCTGCATCTATTGAGATGACCATGTGGTTCTTGTCTATGATTTACGATGTTTATAGACTTATATATATTGAACCATCCCTTTATCTCTGGGATAAAGCCAGCTTGATCATGGTGGATGATCTTTTTGATGTGTGTCTGTATGCAGTTTGAAAGTACCTTGTTGAGAATATTTGCATCTATGTTCATTAAGGATATGGGTCTATGGTTTTCTTTTTTGGTTGTGTCTTTACCCAGTTTGGGTATTAGAACTTCAGAGAAGGAATTTGGAAGTTCTCCCTTCATTTCTATCTTTTGGAATATATTAAGTAGTATTGCATATAGATCTTCTTTAAATGTCTGATAGAATTCTGCTGTAAGTCTATCTGGTCTTGTGATGTTTTTAGTTTGGAGGTTTTGTATTACTCTTTCAATTTCTTTTTGTGTTTTGGGTCTATTTAAGCTGCTACTGTCTTCTTGGTTTAGTTTTGGTGGTTCCCATGCCCTTAGATATCTTCTTTTAGGTTTTCAAAGTTAGTAGCCTATAGGTTTTTAAAGTTTTCCCTTATAATGTTCTATAGCTTTCTGGTGTCTGTTGTGACATTTCCCCTTCCATCTCTGATTTTGTTGATTTAGAGGTGTTCTTTCTTTCTTTTGGTTAACTGGGCTAGCAGTCTGTCAATTTTATTTATCTTTTCAAAGAACTAGCTCTTGGATTTGTTGATTCTTTGTATTGTTCTCTTTGTTTTGATTAATTTCTGCCCTGATTTTTGTTATTTCTTCCTGTCTGCTGGGTTTGGGTTTCATTTGTTGTTGCTTTTTAAGTGTCTTGAGTTGAAATGTTAAGTCATTTTTTGTGTTCTTTCCAATTTTTTGATGTAGAAACTTAGAGGTATAAATTTCCCTCTAAGGACAGCTTTCAGCATGTCCCAGAGGTTTTGTTGTGTTGTATTGTCCTTCTCATTTAGTGCCAGGAATACTTTTATTTCTTTCTTAATTTCCCTTTTGACACATTCATCATTCAAGGATGTGTTGTTTAATCTCCATGTGTTCATGTGGTGATTAGGGCTTCTTCTGGTGTTGATTGTAAGCTTTATTGCATTGTGGTCTGATAGAATGCGTGGAATTATTTCAATCTTTTTGTATTTTGTATTAATCAGCATTCACCAAAGAAACAGAACCAGTAGAATGAATATATATGTATAGAGATTTATCAGGTTAGCTCACAGGATAGAGTCTGAGTAGT
Source organism: Nannospalax galili (assembly GCF_000622305.1). Classification (NCBI taxonomy): domain Eukaryota; kingdom Metazoa; phylum Chordata; class Mammalia; order Rodentia; family Spalacidae; genus Nannospalax; species Nannospalax galili. The sequence continues at coordinate 2,442,049 of NW_008334929.1, read as the reverse complement.
CCAACAATGGCTGCACCACACTGGAGAGGCTGAGAATCCATAGTCACTCAGTCCACGAGGCTGGATGTCTTAATAGTCCCAATCTGGCGCTGAAGGTCTGACAAATTCCAAAAGATCAGCTAGTCTTGAGTTTACAGCAGCAAGACAAACTCTCCAGCAAGAGCGAAGGCAAGCAGCAAGAAGCCTGGCATTCTCCTCTGCCTTGGTCTTTTATAAGGGCTGCCATCAGAAGGTAACACCAACATTTAGGGTGTGTCTTCCAGGTTTAGATGATCCAATCAAGAATATCTCTTTCATTTCAGTTAATCCCAAATCATCCATCACAAGTCCACCCCTTGTCAACTTGACACCCAATAGCATCTCTCTATGTCATGCTTAATTTTCAAATGAAAACAATGTTGAGATCATAATTTCACCTAATATGATATAACTATCCCATCATACAATGACCAATGCATTATATATCTTAGAGTAGGTGATACGGTCTTTGAGGAATGCTTAGTCCTTTAGTGTCTCATAACCCAATATAATCATATAGGTTCACAACACTTAACCACTTAAGACTTATCTCATTTACACATTCAAAAAAGAGTAACTCAAGTATCTGCTTAACCTATATGTATACATACACAAGCCTACTCTTAACCAAATAGGACAAAGATACTCATGTCAATTACAATCCATGTTTCTGTAACTGGTCATGTGGCCTAAGTTGGTATTTGTAATTACCTTCCTCTACTATCCATTCTGTATTTCCTCCACCATCAGCAAGCACATCTGCAGGTCTTGGCTCTTTCCTTGGAGGAGTGACCCATACTTTCATCCCTGAAGGGTCTGGGCCACTTGTTTTCCTGTCTGGATTGGGTTGTTGCAGTTTCTCATTGACCTTGATCACAGGACATGGTAACACCAAAAGTCGCCCTAAGGAATCTCCTGCCTTCCAGATATAATCTTCATTACCTCCATTGTGGAGAACTAGTCCAATTTCCCCCTGGTAGTCTGGGTCAATCACCCCTCCTAATACTGTTATTCCTTTCTTAGCCTGCTGACTTAAGGGCATCAGAATCCCAAAGCATCCAGGGGGATGTCTTAGCTTCCAGTTCAACAGAATGTTTGTTGTCTCTCCTGGCAGAAGCACTCCCTTCTCTGGAACCAAAACATCCAAGCCAGTAGAGCGCAAAGTTGAGGGTACAGGAAGCAAAAATTTTCCTAGTGGGTCACCAGGGGTGATAGTTAGTGGAATCATTCCCACTTCCATCTCTTGATTTCTGGACCCGTGAATCCTGGCTATAGGAGAAACTGTACCATATATTGGATGCTGATTCAAAGCATACACTGCCTTCTGGAGGACCCTGGCCCAGCCCTCCAGGCTATTGCCACTTAATTGGTGCTGTAACTATGTCTTTAAGAGATCATTCCATCGTTCTATCAAGGCAGCTGTTTCAGGATGGTGGGGAACATGGTAAGACCAGTGGATTCCATGACCATGGGCCCACTGTCGCACTTCTTTGGCTGTGAAGTGAGTTCCCTGGTCAGAAGCTATGCTGTGCAGAATACCATGACGGTGGATAAGGCATTCTATAAGTCCTTGGATAGTAGTTTTGGCAGAAGTATTATGTGCAGGAAAGGCAAATCCATAACCAGAATAAGTGTCTATTTCTGTAAGGACAAAAAGCTGTCACCTCCAAGACGGAAGTGGTCCAATGTAGTCAACCTGCCACCAGGTTGCAGGCTGGTTGCCACGGGGAACAGTGCCTAATTGGGGGGGCTCAGTATTGGTCTCTGCTGTTGGCAGATCTGGCACTCAGCAGCAGCTGTAGCCAGGTCAGCTTTCATGAATGGGAGTCCATGCCGTTGAGCCCATGCATAACCTCTATCTCTGCCACCATGGCCACTTTGTTCATGGGCCCATTGCACAATGACAGGGATAGCTGAAGAGAGAGGCTGACAATCCACAGAGCAGGTCATCCAATCTACTTGATTATTGAACTCATCTTCTGCTGAAGCCACTTATTGATGAGCATTTACATGAGACACAAGTATGTTCACATCCTTTGCCCATTTGGAGAGATCTATCCACATACTTCTTCCCAAAATGTCTTTCCAGTTTTCCAATTATGCTCCCTCCAAGTCCCTGACTGTCCAGTCAAACCATGGGCTACAGCCCATGAATCAGTATTTAATCGCACTTTTGGCCATTTCTCCTTCCAAAAAAAATGCTTGACCAAGTGCCCTGCCCGAAGTTCTGCCCACTGTGAAGACTTTCCTTCCCCAGTGTTCTTCACGGTTGTTCCAGAAATTGGCTGTAATGCTGCAGCTGTCCACTTCTGAGTAGTGCCTGCATAGTGTTCAGAACCATCTGTAAACCAAGCCCTAGTCTTCTCTTCCTCAGTCAACCAATCATAGGGCACACCCCATGAAGCCATAGGTGCATGCTTGAGAACAGGAGGCATCGTAACAGGAGTAGGAACCATAGACATTTGGGCAACTTCTTCATGTAACTTGCTTGTGCCCTCTGGTCCTGCTCAGGATTGATCATGTATATACCACTTCCATTGTTTGGTATATAATGGATTGTTGCTGCACACAGCCTACTTTATGGCTTGGGGGGACAGATAACACCCAGTTCATGATGGGCAGCTCCGGTCGCATGGTGACTTGGTGGCCCATTGTCAAACGTTCAGTTTCCACTAAGGCCCAATAGCAGGCTAAGAGCTGTCTCTCAAAGGGAGAATAGTTGTCCTCAAATAAAGGCAAAGCCTTACTCCAAAATTGCAATGGCCTCTGCTGTGATTTCCCTATGGGGCCTGCCAGAGACTCCAAACAGCATCTTTATCTGCCACTGATACCTCAAGCACCATCAGGTCTGCTGGATCATATGGCCCAAGGGGCAGAGCAGCTTGGACAGCAGCCTGGACCTGTTGAAGGGCCCTTTCCTGTTCCAGGCCCCACTCAAAGGTAGCTGCCTTCCAAATCACTTGATATATGGGTGATAATAACATGCCCAGATGAGGAATGTTCTGCCTCCAGAATCCAAACAGGCCTACTAAGTGTTGTGCTTCTTTCTTGGTGAAGGAAGGAGCCAAGTGCAAAAACTTATTCTTCACCTTAGAAGGAATCTCTCTGCATGCTCCACATCACTGAACTAGAAATTTCACTGAGGTAGAAGGCCTTTGAATTTTGGTTGGATTTATTTCTCATCTTCTCATGTACATATGCTTTACCAACAAGTCCAGACTGTTTGCTACCTCCTGCTCACTGGATCCAATCATCATAACATCATCAATATAGTGGACAAGTGAGATATTTTGTGGAAGAGTCAGGTGATCAAGATCCCTTAGAACCAAGTTATGGCACAATGCTAGAGAGTTAATATACCCTTGAAGCAGGATAGTAAAGGTATACTGTTGGCCTTGCCAGCAAAAGCAAATTGCTTCTTGTGATCTTTATGAACTAGTATCAAGAAGAAAGTATTTGCCAAGTCAATAGCTGCATACCAGGTACCAGGAAATGTATTAATCTTACTAATTTCTTCAATCCGTCCAGGTATGCTATACTGTTTTTGGTTTACTATTTTCCCTGGCAGAGGCATTTCCAGTGGTTTCCATTTGGCCTTTCCAACCACAATAGCCCTCACTCTGTAGGTCAGGGAACAAATCTGGAGATTCTGACAAATTCTAAGTATATCTATCCATATTATACATTCTGGTACTGGGGAAATAACCACAGGATGAGTTCGGGGACCCACTGGACCCAGTGTCAGTCAGACTTCAGCCAAAACTCTATTTATCACCTGACCTCCATAAGCCCCTACTTTAACTAGAGGGCCACAATGCTTTTTAGGGTCTCCCGGTATCAGTATTAACTCAGAACCAGTATCCAATTGGCTGAGGAAAGTCTGATTATTTCCTTTCCACCAATGTACAGTTACTCTAGTAAAAGGCCGCAGGTCCCTCTGGGGAAGGATGGGTGAGAGGCGAACAGCATAACTCTTTGGTGCTGTGACAAGGTCCTTCCTCAAGGGCACCCAGCCTTCCCTTCATTCAAGAGGTTCTGGGTCTGTTACCTGTCTCAAGTCTGGAAATTGGTTGACTGAGCAAGAATCTCTATTGCTATGATCTAATACTGACTTCCTGTCATTTATCCTAGAGCTTTTCTGCTTATACAGATCAAATAAAAACTTAGTAGGCTTCTTATGTATGTGGTCCCTGGAAACACCATGATTGATTAGCCAGTACCACAGGTCTATTCGAGTCATGCCATTGTAGGTGTTGTTTTGCCTTTGCGGCCCATTACGATAAGTACGTTCACCTTGTCTTTGGTAATTCAATACTTCCACCTGACCCCTACTCTGAGGTCCTGTTACACCTATTATATTTACATTTAATTTATGCAATTGAGCAGCAGCATCTCCAACTGTATTCGGCATAAGGAAAAGAGCAAAAACAAAGCTCTTCAAACGTTCTGGTGTCTCTCTCAGTACTTTCCAGCTTATAAAATCAGTAAAAGGCATGTCCTCTGGGCCCTCCCATTGTGGGAGATTTGGTGTTGCATTGCGAATGCACTCAAGCATGCCAATTTGCCTAAGCCTTACAATCCCTTCATCAACACTAAGCCAAGGGATATGAGGTATCTCCAGCTCTCTGTCAGTAGGCCATCTTTTGATAAATACCTCAGCCAACCAATCAAATAAACTTTTAACACCCTTTTTAACTGCACAAGCTTCCATATTAAACCTAGAATCTCCAGTCAGGGGGCCCATGTCAATAAACTCAGCCTGATCCAATTTTATGTTCCTTCCACCATTATCCCATACCCTTAAAATCCATTCCCATACCTATTCATTAGACTTCTGCTTGAAAGAATTAGCAAATTCACTAAGTTCTTTAGTGGTGTAGTGCACCTCCTCATGGACCACACTTTCTATCTCTCCTCTAGGGGGCCTGCTGAGCCTTGAGTCAGGTTATAGGTCTAGAGGCAACAACAACTGGGTCCTGAGGGACATCAGCTTCCTCTTGCTGAATTGGATCAGCTTCCTCAATGGGATTAGTTTCCTCAGGCAAGGGTGAGGAGGGTGGGTCTGCTGAGGTTGGGGAGATTAATTCGTCTGGTGAATCAAATTCCTCAGAGTCTGAGGATTCTAAATCCTCAGCCTCCTCAGGATTCTCCCACACATCTCCATCCCACGTGTCAGGATTCCAATTTTTTTCTACGAATTTTTTTCCTACGAATGCCCTCACCTTTACTGCTGACACCCTTCAAGGCTAAGAATTAAATTTGTGTTGTAGGTCAGCCAAATGTATAATAAGGGCTCCAGATTGATTTTCTGCAGCTTTAGCTCTGGAGAGAAGATTCTCTTCCAGGGCACTCTTGGAAACTTTTAAACTGTTGATTCGAATCTGGTACTTGTCAATTTTATCATTAAGCTCACTGCTTATCTTCCTCACTGTATCCAGAGATGCTAGAAGTAACAAGCCAGCATCATTATTTTTCTTATTTTTCCACAAATTGTCAAATTTTTTTTATGTATAGAGTCACTACATTTCTTGCTCTTCACAAGAGGTCAGTTAGGAGATTCAAATGGGTCTATCTCCATAATTGTTTCAAAGAGTCTACACCACGGATTTTCAGTGCTCTCCATGCTATCTGAAGACTCTGAGTTGGAGAGTCTGCTCCAAAGACC
>NW_008334929.1:2422437-2436352 GCF_000622305.1 Nannospalax galili | reverse complement strand
AATTGAGACAGGGACTCATGTAGCTGTATTAGTCAGGGTTCTCCAAAGAAACAGAACCGGTAGAATGAATATATATGTATAAAGATTTATCAGTCTTCAGTCATAGCAGCAAGACAAACTCACCAGCGAGAGAGAAGGCAAGCAGCAAGAAGCCTGGCGTTCTCCTCTGCCTTGGCCTTTTATACCAGCTGCCATCAGAAGGTAACACCAACATTTAGGGTGTCTTCTAGGTTTAGATGATTCAATCAAGAAGATCTCTTTCATTTCAGTTAATCCCAAATCCAGTCACATTGACACCCAGGATTAGTCATCACATATTTATTGAGGGTTTTTTTGTACTCCAGTATATAGTTGATTTTGGAGACGGTTCCATGGGGCACTGAATAGAAAGTATGTCCTTTGGTGCTTGGGTGGAATACTCGGTAGATGTCTGTTAGGTCCATTTGCTATATGGTATTGTTTAATTCTGATGTCTCTCTGTTAATTCTCTGCCCTCTTGACCTAGCTAATGGAGACAGTGGGGTATTGAAGTTCCCTACTATTAATGAGTTGGGAATAATCTGGGTCTTAAAGTCTTGTAGTATTGTTTTTATGAAGTTGGGTGCACCAGAGTTTGGTGAATACATATTCATGATTGTAACAGCTTCTTGGTTTATTGTTCCTTTGATCCGAATGAAGTGGCTCTCTTTATCTCTTCTGATTAGTTTTAGTTTATGTCTAGTTTGTCAGATATTAGAATTGCAATGCTTGCTTTTTTCTTAGTACCATTTGCTTGGTATATTTTTGTCTATCTTTTCACCTTAAGATAGTGCCTATTTTTGAAAGTGCGAGATGAGTTTCTTGCAGACAACAAAAAGATGGGTTTTGTTTCTTAATCCATTCACCTAGTCTGTGTCTTTTGACTGGGGAGTTCAGTCTGTTAATATTTAAAGTTATTAACGAAAGATGAGTATTGAATCCTGTCATTTTTATTTCTGTTTACATTCTTGATATAGCTGTGCATTTCCACAGTTATACCTTCATTGAGTTTCTTTCTGGTATATGCTTAATTTTAATATTTATTGAACATCACTGAATTATTTCTATTCATTTCACAAAGATGCTGGCCCTCAGTTCTTTCCCAGTAAAATGCTCATGCACCTCTCCCCTCCAAGTCAGCTTAGCCACATGCCCTCCTCCTGCCTGTGGCTTTGGCTGTGGCACTGCTCTGGGACCCTGGGAACACCTGGCAGCTTCCACTTTTGCTAGGGGAAAGCCAGCCTAGACTGGGTTGGGGGGGGGGATGTCTCGTCCTAGTGAGGAGAAAGAATCACAGAGCAGCAGGAGGAGAAGTGGCCTTTCCAGTGCAGCCTGGAGCTGAAGACTATCAGGAGTGTGACCCCATCCTTTCCCACATGGAGCAGAAAAGCAGCCTGACCCAGCTCTAGCCAAACTGACTCAAAGGATCCTGAAAAATAAGCCATTCCTTTTTTGTGATTGGGTTTCAGACTGGCTTGTTACATAGTAATAGATAGCTGAGATACTATTAAAAAGATCCAGTTAGTACAGTAACAGACCAGTTGGATAGCTTTCTTCGTCTCCTCAGAGTGCAAACACATCAAGCTGTTTCCTTACCAAGGAGCCTATCCTCTGAGCCAAATGACTCGGTCTTACCCATTTACTATCCACACCAACCCAAGATCTTCAACATCATGTGAATTATGTTTCTTCATATGCATAAATGAAAGTATGAAATTCTGAAATGAAAGAATTTTGCATTTCAAGTGTTTCTTTGAGTGTAAAACTCACTCACCAAACAGAAGACAAAAGCAAAAACATTTACTTGACCACAGGCCTACCTATCCATGCATACTTCCTCCAGAAAGGTGTTACTTGATTACAATATTGGATTCAATTCTTCCAAATATTTATTCATGATGTATTTTAATTGTGCTACTATTTGTAATATTTTAGAATAGATTTTTTCAAAGGGATAATCTTATTATCTTTCTTTTCTTTTTTTTTTTAATCTTTTTGAGACAGGTCTCCCTGTAGCCCCAGCTGTCCTGGAGCTCAGTATGTAGACCAGGCTGGTCTTGAACTCACAGAGATCTGCCTGCCTCTGCCTCCTGAGTGCTGGGATTAAAGGCATGGGCCATCACCCCCAGCCCAATCTTATTATCTTAACCACTGGAAAGTTGGTGATTTATAAGACTGAGGAGACAGTAATCTTCAATCCTAAAGGTTACTTCAAACTAAGTGTTGGAGAGCCTGGCTGTCAGTTATCTGAGTTACTTGCCGACTGGATCCACTTTGTGGCTCAGAGCCAAATGGTCAGCACTCTCATCAGAGAAGGCAGGCCTGGAGAGAACATTTTTCTTTTCTGTTATTTTGAGACAGGGTATGACTATGTAGCTCTAGCTGGCCTGGAGCTCTCTATATAGGCCAGGCTAGCCCTGAAGTCACAAAGCTCTACCGGCTTCTGCCTCCTGAGTGCTGGATACCATATCCACAGAGAGCACAAGTTGTTCACCCAGTCACAGTGGCTTCTGCCTCATGCTTTCCAGCAGTCAGCAGCTAATTTTTTGCTCTTGTGAGTTTATTCTAAACTGTGCCTTCTTAAAGCAGGCTAAGTGGTTACTGACTAAACAACTGCCCACAGAGGTTGAGTGATGACAGCATCATATTATTCTTCAATTTTCTAAGGAGAGTTTCAAGTTGAGTGTGTACCAAGGCTGGAGGTTCTGACTCACCTTAGAGTTGAGTAGCTGTTGAGGCGAATATTCAGTGCTTGGAGCTGCAGTCAGAAGAAAGGCACAGTTCACTTTTTTTTTTTTTTTTTCCCTGTCTGAGTTGAAGCAGAACTTGCCAGGCACTGTGATGAAATCTGGCCTCCGGTAATGAAGATGAGCTCTTTCAGGAAGAGCTGGTCGCTCAAAGCATGTTCTTTTTTTTGTTTGTTTTTACTTTTCGTTTGTTCGTTGGATTTGGTCTTACTGTATCTTTTTCTTCTTAGCTTCTTCTTATCCTATTTTGTAAATAAATGCTTCTGGAATGATGGGTAATGATAATTTCACTTACAAATTGAGGTCTCTACTTTGGTGAAGTGGCAAAATCTGAGACATGACAGGAACGGAATGAATGTATAAAATTCCTACTTGGTGCTTACCTTCTACTGACTTTGACGCTGCATCTTTCAGATCTAGTACAGAGTCCGTTACTAGGAGACATTCAGGTAGTGTTTACTGAATGACTGGTGTGGTGTTTCTCTGAATCGCTCCCTTAGGATCAGCAGTTCAATATTGTTGACAGATACTAAGGAAGGCCAACATGTATGGCAAGATGTGAGGCTTTCCTGAGTCAGAAGATGAACTGTAATCAGTTCCTCTTTAACTAGTCTGCAGGATGAATAAAATCTCAATTAAAATCTCAGTAAGAGTTTTGTAGACATTGTTAAGATAAATCTAAAATCTACATGAACATGCAAAGAATTTAAAATGGCAAAACAATTTGAAAAGAGAACAGGATTTAAAACATTTATTCTATAGCTACAGTAATCAATACTCTGGTATTGATTTAAAGAAAGACAATGCATCAGAAATGACACGTTAAAAAGTGAACTCATACGCATTTTGTAAGTTGATTTTTGATGAAGGTTATAAAGACATTCCAATGAATCAAGGTGGGTCTTTTTAACAGGTGGAGCTGGAAAAAATTGATGTTGATATTCAAAAAGTAGAAGTTTGATTTTAAAACCCTCCAAAGGTAATGAAAGCATATGTCCACAAAAAGATTTGTACACTAGTGAAACAGCAGTTTCACTTGTAACATCCGCAAACTGGAAACAATGAAATCAAAGTGACCAATTTGTGGCATATCTCTAAAATGGAATGACGTTCACTACTGATGTGTCCAACATCATGGATAAATCTGGAAAGAATTTTACAGAGTGAAAGAAGCCAGATTAGTCAAATGATGTTTTAAAAACTAATCCCCTGTGCAAACATTAAAATGGCATTTAAATTATCAAAATGTCCAGAATACTGGTGAAAGCCAATGACACGAATTTAAGGATAATAAAAGTCAACTAGAACCCTTAAAAAATGGAACATGTTGCCTGATTCCACATATCATTAAAGAAAATGCAAACTACCCTATGGCGACATTAAAAAGTATCACTGGATGCCTGAAGGGTCGTTTTCAGTGGTGAAATGTTCTGATTACAGAAGGAACACGAGAAATCGCGAGGAACTAGCTCATTTTATTTTTGGTGATAACTTCAGGAGCCTTGAGTCACATCAAAATCGACCCTAGAACACACTTTAAATATGCGTAAAGGTGAACTTCTCAACATTTATTTCTTCCTCATCTATAAAATAAGATTCTGGTCAGCTTAAAAAAATTGCTCTAGAGTTCTTTCCGCAAATTAATCTCGGGAAGCAGAATAGAAACGCCTGGGGAAGTTTTAGTCGTTAACTGCAGTTTAATTTGCAACAGGGAGGCGGCATGAAAACTAGGGCGATGAGTGGAGGGTGGGAAAATCAGGGAAAGAAAACGAGACCTATTGGAAGCCGGACTGGCACCAGGCAAGCGCCCGTAGCACTGATTCCTGGACCGCTTTGGAGTCTTAGGGACGTGTCTCCAAGTGGATGAAAATGTCACAAGGGAGGTCGAAAGCTCCAGAGTGCTCTTGGAGATGAGCCTAGGCTCACCCTTCTGTAACCCACTGCTCGGAGCTCTGCTCCACGTCGCCCCCCGGTGGCCACCGCCAGCTCCCCCGCCCCCCACAGCGACAAGGGGGTGGGGGCGGGTGTGCGCAGTGCAAAGGTCGCTGCAAAGTAGGGGTGCAGGGCCACCCCAGCGTGCAGCTGGGGGTGGCTCAGGCCCCGCCTCCTCCCCATCGTGCTGCCCTGGATCCCCAGTCTCTGGGGCTGCGCTCTGCTTTACACCCGTCCCCTTTCCAGTGCTGCGGTGAGACCCGGGGCGCAGCAGCTGCGTTATAAGGTTGTGACCTCCTGGCTACAGGGTAGAAATGTCACCCAGGGGGAACGGAGGGTAGCAGCCCAGCCCCGACTAAAGTAGCACCGTCTCCTTAGATCCCGGGCTCCTGGAGAGGGGAGGGGCGGTGTAGATGCCTCCCTGAAACCGCAGAGGGTCCCCACCGTGGAGTCCCTGCGCCCCCGCTCGCCCCTCATTGGCCTGTCACTTTGCCTCGGGGGTGTCAAAGGTTGGCTGTGGTCCCGAGTCGGATCACCCCAAGTGGGCAGCCCAGAGGCGGGAACGGGTGGCAGAGGACGGCTCGGTGGGCAAGGACCTGCGCGGCAGGGAGGGGTGTCTTCGCGCCCGGAGGCAGCCGCCGCGGTGCCCATGTCTCCAGCTTCCCACGGGGAGAGGCAGACTAGTGATTGACAGTAGACGGACGCGCCGCCGGGCGTTGCGGGGGCGGAGACACCCAGCCCCGCGCCCGCTGGACCGGAGGGTGTGCCCGGCATCCCCGGGCTGCGCCCCACGCCGGCAGCCAGCCCGCGGGCGCACGGTGTCCGGGCCGGACTGAGCCGCCCTGCGCTCCACCCGCACCGCGGGGACAGGCTCCGTGGATCCTCCGAAGTCTGCCTTCTCCCTCCCCGCCCCTTCCCGCGCCGCCTCCGCCTCCTGCCTCCGCCTCCGCCCTCGCCCCATCCTGTCGGTGAGTCGGTGAGCAGCGAGGTTCGGGCTGCGCTCAGTCTCCGGGCTCTGGGTGTGTGCGCGGGACCCGAGATGGACAGCCGCTACACCAGCACTGCGGGCATCGGGGACTTGAACCAGCTGAGCGCAGCCATCCCCGCCACGCGCGTGGAAGTGTCGGTGTCCTGCAGGTGAGGACGCGAGGCCGCTTCCCTCCCCTCGGATCGCTTGGCTGGCGCTCCGGGTACCACGAGGCTTTGCGCGGGTGAGAAGTTGCGTGATGAGTGGGGACACCGCAGTGGTGGGGTTCGAGTCCCCCTCGGGTAAAGCCGCGCAGAGTGGGAGACGGACTGAGAGGCGGGTGGTGGGCTCTGGGGCTGTTTGTTTTCTTTCTGGGAAATGCTGTAAAGTTGGCTGATGTGACTCAGCTCCGGGAACCCCGGCCGCCGCCCACTCTCTGAGCGCTTTCTACGCCCACTCCAGGAGCGCGCGTGACTGCTGCGCGCAGTGGCCTGGGACTCCCTGGGCTCTGGCGGTGCCAAGCCGCTCGCTGTGGTCGGCTCTTGCTCGCAGCTTCCTCCCCACACACTTCCTGGAGACTTCCAACTTGCTCACCCTCCACCCTTCCGGGACGCTTGCCTGGGCCTGTAGCGGTGCCAGGTTCGGCCCTCCTAGCAGAGAGCCTCCCCCTTCCGCGAGGGCTGAGCAGTCACGATTTTGCGCCTGTTGGCATGCACACGCAGGTAGTGCAGCAGCAAACTCTCCTTTAGCCTCGCTCTGACCGAGGTCTGCGGGCTTGGAAGCTTCCCTGATGCTCACTTATAGCTGCGTGTTCCAGTTTGGAAGGAGGAGATGGGTGGCTGTATTAGATTGCAATGGCAAAACCAGGGAAAGAATTCATGTCACTGTATCTACCCAGGAGCCCATCCCCTTATTTGAACATTTCCACCTCGCTCGGTGGAAAGCTCCGCATTTACCCAGTTCCTGCCTGAAATTGTTTTTAATGCCTTCAGATACGCCTTAGCTTTTCCTCAGGAAAACTTGCCTTAAAGGACTAAAAAACACTGGTAATCTGAACGCAAACAAGCCCTGAAGTTTGAGTATCTTCAACCCTGATTTTTGCATTTTCACAAACTGACTCTAAAACCAAAGAAATAAATTCTTTGGACATTCAAGCTGCAGCCCCCCACGCCCACCCTTATCTATGTTCTTTGGGATGGGGGATAGCTTTAGCTAGGCTTGGAGTCCTGAGACTGACCGCAGGCTGTGGAAATGGTGGTGATGATCCTGACAGCGAACGCAGACCCTGGCTTTATTGGGGGACACTGCCTTTAGTGTTGCCACAGATTTTCTTCTGTCAACAGGGCAGAAGCTGCGCCGCCCTTCCTGGCAATTTCTAGACACTTTTGCTTTTCTGGGAAGCTGATGTGGATGCTGGAAGGAGGTTCCTGACACACACACACACACACACACACCCCTACAAGGAGTAGCCAGAAATTCTAGAGGAAGAGCATTTTGTAGAGTTCTGCCATCTGCTCAACATCCCGCTCCCCGCGTGTCTGGAGTGCACAGGGCCCGGAGACAAGGACTTTAAATCAAATCTGAATGTCCTATAGCATTTTTGGGTGATGGGGACTGCCTGTTTGTGGTCCATGTACCACCTCTTCGAACTTATTTGATGTGGGGATGATGCTGGGAATCCGGAAGTGCCCTGGTTATCCAGGCCCTGGAGACCCACTTCTCCAGGGGTTATTTTCTGGTAATTTTTTAAAAGTTTAAAATAGGAAAAAAAATCTTGAAGGAGAACCAGCTGTCAAGTACTGATGGTTAGTGTTTTATTTGAGTTGTTCCAAACTCTTTTATTTATAAGTGGCATAGAAAAGACTTGAACAAGTGTCCTCCACAAGTTAGTACTTTAAGGTGGGTTAATTCTATTTTTGTAATATTGAGAACCTTGTTTTGTCATTACAAGAAGTGGTATACTTTGGACATTGACATCAGAGACCTGGGACTGACTTTTATTACTTTAGAGTAAGTTCTTACTTATCCTGTCTAGCTTGTTCATATCTGATAATGAAGCTATTGTAGTATTTTCTTTATCTACAGTGTTATGAGGGTTTAATTAAAGGATGTGGCAAAAGTGCTTATACAGTGCATGACACAACAGAATATCTTTAAAAATGTTAGTTATTATTATAATATAGAGAATAGTATTTCTGAATAAATGTATGATATGTGTTATTCAGGTAACAGAGTTCTGTAATTAATCTCTCTATTTGAACTTTAAAAGAAAACTAGACTGAACCAGCCGTAACTACTTGTTACCTCTTTCTCTTTTTCACCAATCACAGGTTTCCCAGGATGCTTGTGGGGGGTTCACTAAGCAAGCAAGCACAGGCATGGGCCTCTCAGCCTTCCTTTGTGTTTCCGAGACCTTTCAGCAGTTGCTGAGATTTCCAAAGCAGCTCAGGATAGGACCCCTTTTGATAACCTGCTTTCACTGTCCCCTATTATCAAAAGCTCCATCTTCATTTTGGGAATAAAAGAAGGAATGACAGTTGAACCCAGAAAAGCTAAATATGGTTCTTCTCACTCATCAAGCATCTGAGTGTCTTTTATTTGTCAAGAAATTAAACTGTGCTCCTTGAGAAATACAAAATAAGCTCATTGAAGATGTGAAACCTGACTGGCAGGTAAACATTATTTAAGGTGGTAACTAGGACTGGACGTAACAATGAGGTGAACAGGGACAGGCCATGGTGGGGCAGGGTACTTAGCATGCATTCCAGGAGGATGTGCCTGGTTTGGACTAGAGATATAATGGAGTTGGTCATAGTGGCTGTGAACTCCCTGCATTGGAGTGATGCTAAACACATTTTTCTAGTTAAAGCTATGCAAAGGCAGGGTCTCAGCCTTTAACTTCTCCTTTATTTGTTATCTATTCTTGAATTCACTTTTCTTTCTTAAAGCAAGTTGTAGATTTTTAAAGTTAATTAGGTTACCTAATTAAGTGAAATGATACAACCTTAGACAAGGAAGTCTTCCAATTTTATTCTGAAAGCACATCAATATGAAATGAGGTTAAAGCCAATGGGAAAATTGGTTTTCCATAATCAGACACTTTTAATCAATCCCTTTCTTTCCTTGGAGCCTGGGTTTCACTATGCCAGTGATTTTTGCCACCTTCCCTGACTGAGAGATCAGCTTATTGCTGAATGCTGGCTGGCAAGTGCTCACCCTTCCTAACCAGTACCCAGGGAATGATGGTGGCACTGTGGGAAGAAGTAGAAATGTCTTAAGCATCTACTTCATGGTGAGTGTTTTTAAAAGCTGGACCTGGCTGTAGTTTTCTGGCCTTGTCTTTTATCAATCCTCCCATGAGCTGTTGAATATAGGTCAACGAACATGAACATGTGCATCTTGTCCATCAAGACACATGGCAGATAAATATGGCTACAAAACCTGACCCAGAGGTAGAGCTTGGAAGTACGTGGGGTGAGCGTGGTTGGCGGGTGTGACTATATGTGGGCTGCTCTGTCTTCAGCCTCCTGTCTTCACTTTCTTTGCTTGAATGGGTTTTGAGGGTCTTTTTTTTTTTGAGACTCAGGTCAAATGTCATTTTCCTTCATGACCCTTTTCCTAACCTAGAATTTTCTGTACTCCCCAAACAGCCAGCGTCTGCCAGTGCCAAGAAGGTATATTGAAGATTATGGGTGCTGTATTCTACTTAAAGATCATTTGGGTCTCTTTCATGATCATGTGTGCTGAACTTGGCAGTGAATATGTGGTCAGTAAATGTTTGATGCTGTAATGAAATCATCTGGTGTTTGTGGAGAGAAGAGGGGTCCTGTTCGAATACAGATGCTAGGGCCCCATGGCAGATCTGTTGAGACAGACTCTCTGGGAATGTGATGCCAGAATCCACTTCTCACAAGTTCACATGTGCTGCTTGTGCACACCAAAATGTTTGATCTTCAGGTTGATGATCCAATGACTCCATGAGTATAGTTTCTATACTCAAGTTAGCAGTGCTTCTAGATTCATAAGCCGCAGAGCCGAGATGAGGTCCTGGTTCCTCTCCCCAGCTGCAGACTGCAGGCTTCAGGTATGCTCAGGGTAAAAGCTATCTTTGAAACCTGTCTTATAAAAGCGCTAATCCCAATTATAAGGACTCCATGCACATGATCTCTGACCTCCCAGGTCCTTAGAGTTACCTTGGGGGTCAGGATATCACCTTTGTCTATCCGAAGGAGAGGTATTCAGTTGGTAGCTGCTGTTAGCCAGTTAACCTGTCACTGTCGGTGGTGGTGCTTGTGAGAGTATACTCCCCTGAAGCCTATGACAAGAGTATTGTGTAGTGGAGCAGGGAGATGATTGAAATATTGAAATCTCGGCTGGGCAGCTCTCTCTCTGGCCTTTGCACGTGGTCTTCGCCTTACTTGATTCTCTTACTCTGAAGTTTTTTTTTTTAGCAAAGTCAACAAATTTTATTTATTAAATTTTATTTTATGTAAAAAATTTTTGATAACTTATTTTTATTTTATGTGTATGAGTGTTAATGCCTACATGTGTGTCAGTACACCCGTGTCATGTAATACCTGAGGAGGACAGAAGAGGTCATCAGATCCCCTGGAACTATAGTTGCAGGTGATTGTTAGCCACCATGTGGATGTTAGGATTTGAACCTTGGTCTTCTGCAAGAATAGCCAGTGCTCTTAAACACTGAGCCATCTCTCCAGTTCCTAAATTTTATTTTTTTATTGAATTTTTGCTATTTTCATACAATATAGTTTGATGGTATTGTATGAAATATCCCTCCTCTACTGCCCCTCCCCAACTTAATGTACTCTTTCTCTCTCATACATGACCTATAGAGTCTGATTTGTGTCCCCAAATGTCCTTCAGTGTGGGGCCATCCACTGTGCTCATATATATATATAATACAGCCCATAAAGCCTGATTTATGTCCCCAAATGTCTATCAGTGTGACATTCACTGGGTCCACCAAGTGTCCCATCCCTTTAAGACACTGTCTCCCTTTCCTACCAGCCATCAACTGCCAAAATTTCCTTAGGTTGGGTTGGGATTTCTGTTTTGTTTTCCTTCAGTGTTGGCATGTTCTTTGAAAATTTTCATTATACTTCCAGGTACACTTAGCGAAGCTGCATTCGGGTTCCAAGAGTGATTTGGGCTGAGTCAGCTGGAACTGACCCAGTTTGAAGCACACACGTGACCTGTTCTAAAAATCTAAGATGAAGTGATTCCCAAGTCCTTAAACACAGCAATTGGGGTACTACCCATCATTGGCTATGTCTTAGATGTTTACATTTCTTCATCCAGATAAAATATGTAAATAAGTTTTCAAGTAGTGATGCTGCTTTTTGCTAAGTTATGAGACTGTAAACTAGTAGTGATTAGGCTGTTAATGAGGCATTTGAAAAGTTAGCCTGAGGCAGTAGTAGTTCTTAATGTGGGCCTTATCTGGGTACATCCTAAAGAAATGCCTTGTGTTGTGGCTCTACCAGTATTTTGATCTATTTAAGATTTAGGGCCTGAGAGCCATTTGAAACAGCCTGGGGCATGGAAGCAGTGAGTTCAGCAATCACAAACCAGAGTTCCCAGGCAAGGCAAAGCCCATTGGGTGTAGTGGTGGTGGTGCCTCAGCAGAACTTCACCTGCTGCAGTTTGCTTAGGTCAGGAAGAAATCCAGATCCTCTCAACTGAATGGACCAGTGCATATTTGCTGGGAGGGTTAAATAAATTAATACATGTAAATGAATTTAAATTGATTTTGTTATTTTTTAAAAAATAAAACAAAAAAGGGAAAAATGAATGCAAGTGTGAGTCAAAACAGCATTTGTTACATGCATAAAACTCAGAAATTACAAAAGGGTATAAGACACAAATAAAAATCAGTATTCCATCAGACCATGAACACCACACTTGTCTATTTGTATATATGATAAATATATAATGCATACTATTGTGCTGATATTGTATGTGTAATATAGACTATAAGTAATACTTTATGTATCTCCTATACTGCCCAATTAATATTATATCCTGATAAATTGTCATAGTGTGCAGATAATCTTCTTTATATCTGTAATAGTTATTATATAGATGTACTATAGTCATTCATATCAGCTCCTATTTTCCAAATTTAATCCAAAATATTGCTATTTGAAACTATGCTAAAAGTGAATGTTCTACTAACATTTAGCAACATCTCTGAAATTGAAATTTTTTTGAGGGGGGGGTGATAATTTTCTAGAGTGGAAGTTTTCATAAACTCTTTGTCTAGGGGACTTTTAGTTTCTTGATTTATTTCTTCTCTACTTTTGTTTACATAAACAGAATAAAATAAAAACCTTAACAGCACCTTTCTAAAATTCTTTATTTCCACAAGAAAGTTGCATGTGGCCATTTTTGGACTGTGGTTTTAGGTAACTTATTTCAACTTTTGAATCTCATTTTCTAGTCAGTAACATAAAAATAATTTAAAATCCTACTTTTAAAGGTGTTCGGACAAGTAAATGAAGCAAATTCTTTATGGCCCAGCACAGAGCCTGTCACAAGAGGGACACATGGTAATCATTTCAGTTTCATGAGAGATTTTTACTGTGCTGTATGCAAGCAATGAAGGTTCGTGTGCCTTAGAAAACTTTAGAGTCACTTCAGTAAGTTCTAGAAACATAGATGTGGTGAGGTTTATAAAGCTGTGAACTAATGATAAAATAGTATATCTCAGGTTGAGTAATTCAGGGTATAGGGGGAGGAGCGAATCCTGCAGTCAGATCTGTGAGTTTGGAAATGCAAACGTACTTTTCACAGGTTCTTCCCTAGAGCTTCCCCAACCCGCAGTGCAAGTCAGGTGTGTGGGTCACTGACAGGTAGGAGGTAGTCTACAGTGATAAAATTTTGGAAAGAGGTAACATTCTAGCATATTCTTCACTCTGAGCAATAAAGCCAACATACAGACATTTGAACAGCTCTTTGTTGTGGAACATGTGACAGAGATTGGAGTCAGTGGCCTTGGGCTGAAGGTGAGCATTTATTGCCACTAATAAAATTAGAAGTATTTAAAAGGTGCCTTGCCCCAAAGATTTTTCAGTGCCTCTCTCACAGGACCTTGAGATTTACAATGCAGGGCTATTGTGGACATTGTTAATGTCCACGCAACATTAGCCAGCAGACATTCTTTTTCTAATTGTGAGGTAACATCTCAAGTTTTTGCCTTGAAGGATAATGCTGAAACTATTCTTAGGGAATCATCAGTTGATTTTCAAAACTCCATAGCCAAACAGCATTAGTGGTCCCTGGGTAATATTTATTCTTTAGCAAAAGAATTCAAATACAAGCTGTACTGTTAAAACCAAGAAACATGAAAGTTTTGGACTTCTGCTATATATTTTCTTCAAACTAGCATCAAAATCTAATTCTGTGTCAGACAATATATAAACAAAAGCTAATTCAATCAGCCTGTACAAACATTCTGTGAAACAGATAATGTTATGTCTCCTTTTACAGGTGAGGAAATTGAGGTACAAAGAGGGTTTAAATAGCCTGGTGTAAGTCTCACATCTGGGAAGTAGCAAAGGTGAGCTCTTAATCCGTGTGTACTTTGTCCATGACTATGTGCTTTGAACCTTGAGACATATACTGTCATTCTACATAAATTTCCCTTAGCCTCTCTTAAGATTTGGATATAGAATGTCTGCAGAGGTGTATGTGTTGAAGGCCCGATCTCTTGATGGTCAGGTGATTATGAAAGCATTAAATCCACTGCTAAGTTTATAGCTGAATTGACTAGTAGGAAGTAGGCCCTCGTGGAGGAAGTGGAAGGATGTCTTTGAGGAGTGAGGCTGATATTCTTGGCTCTCCCTGCTTTTTCTGTTTCATGCCTACCTTGAAGTGGGCAGCTGTTTCTTAGGCCCTCTCCGGCATCAAGCAACTGGTGCTCAGGCGTCTCCTTTTCTAACTAGACCTAACCATTTTGAATTTCACTGTACATAAAAAGTCACAGGCACTGCTCAGGCGAGTCATATGCTTTCAGACCAACAACCGCTGACTTACATGCCCTGTTCCTTCTGCTGCCCTCATGAGTTTCCTTTCCAGCATAGCTTGTGTCTAGAAATAAAAAGATCCTGAGAACTTCACTTCACATTCATAGCTACAATTGTTGGTGAGAAACATGGATTCCTTTGATTTGTTTTTCTATTTGGGTCACATATACATATATATCTGAGCGTACTTTCTTCTTTTATTTCAA
>NW_008334929.1:2398620-2421938 GCF_000622305.1 Nannospalax galili | reverse complement strand
TCTTAGAATATTTTAGTAGCTTCAGATACATTCATTCCAGATTATTAAAGTGCAGTGCTTACTTAAAAACACATTAATTAGATGATAGATAGATGATAGATAGGTAGATAGATAGATGATAGATAGATAGATAGATAGATAGATAGATAGATAGATAGATAAAAATTTGCAGGAGAGCAAGCGAATGGAGGATGAGGCACCAATGGCCAAACAGTGGAGAAAAGTCTGCTTCTCTTGACTTCAAAGACCAAGGTGTTATCAGCTAGGTTCCCTTTTCTCAGGAGCATGAGAAGTCCTTGGGATCCTGTTGGTAAGGGGGCAGGGCTATCTGACCTTAACAGGGAGTATCAGGTTAGTTGTGATTTTTCTAGGTAACTGAAAGCAACTCAACCATTCTTTTTAAATATCTTCAGCAATGTTTTATGTTTTGTCCCCTCCTCTTTAAAAACGGGGGGGGTGTGGGTGGATGTCATGTAAGAGAGAGAGAGAGAGAGAGAGAGAGAGAGAGAGAGAGAACGAACGAGAACTGGAGACTCTTGAGAACTATACTGAATAGTGACTCTGACAATCTTTCTAAATCACCTACTGTTTTGGACTTAGCTTGCAGTCTGACTTAGCCTGACACCCTTTCATATGAACTGTGGAAGTAGAGCTATTAGCATGCTGATTACAACTGATTTTTATGCCAGGAGTTCTATCCAAAGCCTCTTTTAAGGCTTTGGAAAATGGAGGCAAAATCAATTTTAGGTTTTTAGTGAGCTTGTCTCTTAATTAGAAATTTATGTTAGAGAATTTAAAAGGTTTTTTTTTTTTTGAGAGAAGTTTGAGATACATTATTTAAAATATGACTGATTTTCAACTTGAGATTCTTCTTTATAATTAAACAGTTCCAGTTTCTTTGCCTCCCTTTCATTGGTCTGCCTTGGGGATGTCATTTAGGTGATATCTTGCTTCTTATGCAAAGTTCAGTGCCTGCCTGTTGGAGGTCTCATTCTGCCTGACACTAACTCTTTGACCTTTGACCAGACCTTGAAATACAATGTAGGTGTGCTGGAACTTAAGGAAATTTTGTGATTGCCATTTGAAAGGTAGCTCAGCCAGGATATCATAATTTATGTTTAATAAAACAAAGAAGAATAACCTTAAAATTATTTATTTAATAACCACATACTTAGAAGAAGCATTTCATTACAACAGCATTGACATATTCAATAACAATTTTCTGAGCTAAGCTGCATCTCTTTCAAAATTGGTTGTAAATTTTTAGGTTCACAGTTGAATTATTACAGTTATACAATATTGTACTCAGTATAAACCCCATAAGACATAAAATTAAATGAGGTTTTAACATTTAAAAAAGATCTCCATTTCATTATTAAAATACACAGTTTCATACAGAAAAATTCATTTTGGATGCAATTGACATTAAGAAGAATAACTTAAACAGACAATGCCTCTGGCATAATAAAATGGCATTTATACATAATTTTAATAGTACCTTACTATAATGCATACATGGACACAATAAAATACAGTATTATTTAATGAACAGCTTTAGGGTCATAGGAATTAAGTGATTTATCTTAGAAGTTTTTTTATTTTTATTTTTTTAGATAGGGTCTTGCTATATAAGTATTGTAGCCCAGGCTGGCCTGAAACTTGTGATTCTCCTGCATTAGCCTCTGTGTGCTGGGATTATAGATATAATTCATTGTGCATGGCCTGGAGTTATTTTTAATAAGAATAAAGAAAAAGTAATAGAGAAAACTACAGCACCGACATATAATTGTGTGTTAATTTCTCGCAGTGGAGCATAACTTGGTTGACATACTACGCCACAAATGCCAAAGATTTTTGGCACCGTTTGAGACTTTCAGACCTTAGACCCTACCTAATTCTAGTGTCTGAGAATTTGAAAAAATTATTGTTACTACTTTTGGGTATAAGTTCTGCCCTTCCCCCGTGGGTTCGGGGGTTGAACTAGTGTAGTTAGGCTTGTGTGGCAAGCGCTTCTACCCACGGAGCAATCCTACCAGCTCTTTCTGAGACTTTTTCAAAGGATGCTTACTGTGGATAACTTCTAGCACCAAGCCCTGGCTATTTCGAAGTCTTCATTTCCTCAGCCTTCTCTCAAAGGAATGTTAAATTCTGCAGGCTCTGTTCTAGATTTTCTTCCCAACAGGAATCTATAGCTGGTTTTGTTCATCTTGGAATGAACAGTGTTCTATATTAATAAATCTCTGGCTTTTCCTGCAGTTTGATGGTGTAATGTGCTATTTCTTGCTTGCAATGTCTCTGGTAAATAGAGCTTCCAGTGGAGATAGCAAATGGGTTCAGTCCTGTGTGCTAACTCTGCGCACTTGTTACGAGGCACTGGCTGCCTGGGGCTGTGTTCGAAAGGGTTCAGAAAGGACCAGGAGCTCCATGGAAACATTATATACTCTTAATTCTCTGTTTTTAGGATCCTTGACTTACTGTATTTCATGAGCTTTAAAGCCAATTCAAACAGGTTCTTTTTGAATCTGCTTACCTGTCCCTGGGCCTCCAGGGTCTCTTGGTGGCTCCTTTTTATTTCTGCTTCTGTCACTCTGGCGTAGGTAATGTAGCATTTCTCCCTACGTTGGGCATGGTAGCTCATGCCTGCCCATCCCAGAACTCAGGAGGCAGAGGCTGGAGGATGACTAGTTTTGTTTGTTGAGTAAAGTTCAGCAATCTTCTTTATTCCAGCCATCGCTTCCTGTCTTATCTGGATGTGGAGATTCTAGCTAAAGTAGAGCACTTTGCTGTCTGCGCCCCCAGCTGGCTGTCAAGGCTGCCCTGTGTCAGCAGTTGCTCCTGGTGTTTTGCTAGTTTCATACAATGGAGTTAATTGTGTCTTCCTTTGTGGGCTCATGTTACCTCACATTTTACTTTATTTTTTCTGACTTAAAATCATTTGGATTTTTCCATCTTTGTCTCCACAACCAATTTTAGAAGCTCTTATTTGTTTTATCATTGCTTATTATAAAATCGGACTCTGTTTTGCTTAGAGAAAATTTCCATACAGTAAATGTTGCAACTTGATGGAAATATTGGAAAAACGAACCTATGTGCTTGTGGATTTAATTATTTTTATATTCTTAAAATATTTAATATATAGCAAGAACATGGAAATTAGCTCATTTACCAATATAATTTAATAAAAACAATTTTTTCTTTCAGTTAATATAACAGTCTCCAAAATGTTATATGTGAAGAAGCAAGAAACAGATCATTTTGATCTAAGTTACATTGTCTCTAGGCACAAAAATATTAATTTCAGAAGTGGACAGTATTTTCTGTATACCAACAGGTTTGCGTATTTGAACTGGAATGAATGCTAGGCAAAAACAGACAATTGATAGAACGTATGTTGGAGCTGGGAAGATGCTTTGTTTGCTAAATGCTTCTTGGGGACCCAAGTTCACGTCCCAGAACTCAGGTAGGAATGTTGGGCACAGCAGGGTGCAGGGTGCCTATAGGGAAAGCAGAGGCAGGAGGATTCCTGGGACTCACTGCCCTCCAGGCTACCGAAATCAGCAAGCTTCAATACAATGAGAGCCCCTACCTCAAAAACAAGGTGGAGAGCCATTGAGGAATGCACCTGATGTTGATCTCTTTCCACAGATGTGTGCACACATGTACATGCTCACAAGTGTACAGGCTTACCCGTACACATGTGTGTGCACACACAGATACACAAATAGAGCTTGTAAATGTGGTATCCTATATAATGTATCTAAGTAAGAAAGTAAACGAACATATCCTTGACACCAGACAGTTTTTGTGTTGAAGAAAAATACTTCTAATGACTTCCTCAGGGAACTGATGATGTGAGGAGCACATGGTGTTTCCCAGATAGGGCAGGCTCTTTGGTGGTCTGGTCTCCTGAGCTATTGCTTACTTTATGCTAAGGCACTTTCTTATACATTCCACACTTTCTTATACATTCCACAATGTATTGCTCTACTACTTTTAATTTTGTGCCATGATAACGCAAAACAAAGTCTTTGAAAGCTAAAATTTACAACAAAATAAACCCTCAAGAATGGAAAGATGGAAGGAGATGGCACCTTCTAGAAATAAAAAAATAAGACCAGAGTTGATTTTCATGCACATGAGTAAAAAATAAGGAGACTTGTTGTGCTGGATAGCTTTAGTGTCAACTTGACATACCTGGGTTGAGGCAGCCTCAATTGGGGAATTTCCTCTATTGGACTGGCCTGTGGCCATGTCTGAGGGGCACCTTCTTGATGAGTGATGTGGGAGGGCTCAGCCCACTGTGGGTGGTGCCACCCCTGGGCAGGTGGGCCTGTGTTGCATAAGAAAGCAGACTGAGCAGGGGCCAGGGGAGCAAGCTAGTAAGCACCATAACTCCATGGTCTGTGCTCCAGCTCCTGCTTCTAGGTTTCTGCCCTGAGTTCCTACCTTGGGCTCCCTGATGAACTGTGACCCGGGATATGTAAGCTGAATAAACCCTTTCCTCCCCAAGTTGGTAGTGGTCAGAGTGTTTTGTCCCAGCAATGAAGAACAAACTAAGACACTTGTCAAGTCACTATTTGTAAATCACGGCTTTCCTTCACTTGTCTGGCTCTGAAGCTCTGTTGGGTTGTCTAAGTAACATCCCAAGTGCTTCTCACACAGTTGAAGCATCTGAATGTACCCTTGGTTATATTCAGCCCAACCTGTTGCCATGCTTGTTTACGTCTAGTCTTTTCAGAGACAAACCTCATTAATGATTATAGCTATAAAGTTAGGAGAACCCAAAATTTAAAGTTGCTTTGTTTCAGTGAAGCCTCTAAAGAGGTGAACGAGGTAAATATATGATGAAGGTGGCTGTTGAATGACTCCGAGTACTGATAGAAAGTGCTGTGGTTTGAAAATACAATAACTGCATGGTCGTATCATTTCATTTTCATTGGGGGAAAATGGTGACAGCCTGCTGTTCTTAACAGGTCTGTCGTCAGAGCTACCGCAAAGATTTTTCAGACTACGGGAAGATGGTAGTTTGCATTTCTATTGCTTGTTTTCCACGTCCCTTGTACATGTAAAATCTCTGTGCTTTGGCATCTGAGCCCTCACTTCCTGTCTCTTCTACTTCTGTATCTAACTCTTAACTCACCTGACATGCTGATCAGGTCCATGCCAGTCTGACCAGGTCACAGTGTTGTGCTGGAGATTTTAGGGTCAGCGTCTGGGCCCTGGAAGCTGTAACAAACTGGGTTCAGCCACCCTTCCTCAATATGCCAATTTACAGAGACAAGCAATAGTTAAAAGCAGAGAAAGGGTATTTATTAAGAATGGCCATATTGGGGAGAAGAACAAATACAAAGATCAGTGATACCCCACCCTTCCCCTCATCAGGTCCATCTTCAGTCGACATGAGGTTCAGGTTCGAATAGAGGACAGATGGAGGGGAACTCCTGCAAGAGGTGTGCATACCCAGGCAGTGCTCTTCAAGGCGTGGTCCTGCAAGTCACAACACGGTATTAACAAGTTGTCTGAACTGTGTGAAATCTCTTCCTGGGAGGCAAGTTCCTCCTTTGGCTGCTGCCAGACTTCAACCTATACCTCTGCCAAGCTTGAGATTCCAGGAGAAATTTTAAGTCTTTGGGCCTCATTGTTTCAATAATCTGGCAACAACTAAAAAAGAATCTTGAAAACATCTGAAAGTTTATAATTTCCACATGTCCCATGACTTTCAGTCTCACCTTCTGTTTGGCCATCTCCCAAGTGTTTGAATTCTTTCACAGGGCCAGCAGCAGCCCTTTGGAAATGGTAATGTCCACTCTCCTGTTTAGAACTGTCAGTTGCTATGCATTAAGCTCTTCCAAGATTTGGTTTGGTTTTGTTGTTTTGTTTTTTCTTTGAGACAGGGTTTCATGTAGCCCAGGCTGACCTCAAATCCCTATGTAGCCCAGGATGACCCTGAAATCCTGATTTTCCTCCCTCTAACTCCCAAGTGTTGGGACCTTGACCTAACTGTTCAGCCTCATGCCTTGTCTGCCTGGTCCGCTGTTTCCCTCCTCTTCACCACGCTAAGCACTACCTAAGTCCGGGCCACTTCAGATCAGCTGCATGACTTGATTGAACAGGCACATTTCATTCTCTCTCATGGAGGATTTGTTCAGATTGTCTCCCTGACAGAGTCTGCTGATTGTGCAAGCATCCCTCTCACTGTGAAGAGTTTTTCAATTAGAAGTGACTAACCCTTTTCCCCTGTAATTTATTTATTATATTGCACATTTTACTCAACATATTTGTTTACAAATCTGTCTCTGTAACGAAACATAAATAATCTAGAACAGGAGCCCACAGGTTCATGGCATACTTCCATGAACTCTTTTCTCTGGCTCTCAAGAACTTAGTGCTTTTTGAAGAAACATTTGAAAGACTATCAGGTACCTAGGAAGGCAGATACCTGTAGATGCCTGTAGAGTTGGGTAAATGCAATCAAAATACACTGTATGAAATTCACAAACTAATAAAAAATTCTACTACAACGTGAATGGAGGCTTCCTGCCCTTGTACTCGATCAAGTTGGTAGACGAATGTCTTGCAATAGAAAGTGCTTAATAATTGCTTATGCAGTATTATTGATGAGAGGAGAACATTCCAGATTAATGGGAATCACGGCTGAAAGGTAAAACATCACAGACAAATACAGCATTGATTAAGTTTAAAAAATCAGTTTCATAAAGGCAGGGTGAAGGAGACGTAGCTAGGTAATGGCCTGTGCCAATTTTATTCATTTATGTTTTGGGATTTGTAGAAGTAAACGCAGCTGGTTTATAGATGTTGGGACTGAATTTCTTGTTTTTTCTTGACAAGACTTGTGATTCAAGGGTGTGCTTTTAATCTAATCACCTATGATGGAGATGTTATTTTTAGTCTTCTGTCATTTGTCCTTATACCTAAGTTCTCATTCTGTTTTCTGTTCACACTCTATTCTCTATTGTTGAGTCCAAAGATCTCGGTTTGCTATGAACCACAATTCGAATTATTCAGTGATTGAAACAGATTTCTGAAGATACTGTTTAAACTTGGAGGTGGAAAACCAAAAAAAAAATCAGGCTCTGTGTTTGCTAAGTTCCAAAAGGGTAAAGTATGACTTAAAATTGCTATTAATATATATATATAATTTGGTCTTTTAGAGACAGGGTCTCCCTGTAGCCTCAGCTGTCCTGGCACTCACTATGTAGACCAGGCTGTCCTTGAACTCACAAAGATCTGCCTGCCTCTGCCTCCTGAGTGCTGGGATCAAAGGCATGTGCCGATTGAGCTTGCAGGTGGTAAAAATAGCAACAGATTTCACAACAGCTAATGGGGAAATAAACAGAAAGGTGGGACATACAGCCATGTATCAACATATATTTAGAGCGCCTGGAAGGTGGAGCCCGTGGAGCTGGTGCTGAGGGAAGTGGTGGTATCCTTCAGTCTTTGACTTCATGGTAATTTGTGGATGGCCACAGTCATTAACACTTGCTTATTGCTTCAGACATGCTTCCCTCATTGACCTGGGTGAGGCAAGAAATCTTGCTGATACTAATTTGGTTAATTGTGTAAAATATGAGAGTTTCACAAGGCCCTTCTCCTAGATGTAGAGCTCTTGGCAATAAGTGGCTGCTGAGAGAGGGAGAATCAGTTTTCTCCAGGGAGAGAAATTATATAATTCTATATAATTATAGAAGTCATAAATTTGAGGAGGTAGGATGTTGGAGGGAGAGAGGAAGGGCCAGAGATTATGTAAATACAGTGCTCATATATGAAATTCTCAAAAAATTTAAAGTATCAGCTTTGTGGATGATTGTTGCATAAATGGCCCTTGGTTGATGAAATGAATTATTTGACAGGTGACCTTATTGCCAGAACAAGTGGGATACACCTGCCTAGTATGTTGTATGGTTATGCAATTAAGGGTGATCTCTAGACTGAAAGATGCCTTAGGTCACTGTGCTGGATAGCTTTAGTGTAAACTTGACAGCTGCCCAGCCCTCACATGCCTCAATGCCTGAAGACAACAGGTGATTAGAGATTCTGAACTGGATAAAATAAGAATCCGTTGATAACCTAGGAAAACTACTTAACATTACACATTTAGCATTTTTCTAGTAACCCTACTGAATCATCTTTTTAATTTTAAAAGTTTTTAAAAATATTTTATTTATTATTATTTTTTATGTGTTTGCATGTATTGCCTACATGTAGGTAAGTGCACCCATGTCATGCAATGTTGGTGGAGGACAGAAGAGGCTATTGGATCCCTTGGAACTGGAGTTACGGACAGTTGTTAGCTGCCATGTGGGTTCTGGGATTTGAGCCTGGGTCTTCTGCAAGAACAAGCAGTGTTCTTAACCACTGTGCTATCTCTCTGGCCCCTAATTTTAAAAGTTTTATTAGATAGTTTTCTTTTTTTTTCCTGTGTGCAGAATTAAATCTGGAAAGTAATTTAATTTTCTCTTTCTATTTGTGCTTCAGTTCCTAAAGCTTTCTAAATTATGTTCAATAATGGAATCATTTATAGCTCGTTTCATTTTATTCCCAACAATACTGACAAATATTCAATATAAACTATATATGTCAAATATTACCACCAAAATTTAAAAAGTCAGTTATTAAAGTTTACCAAAATGAAGCTGGGTGTGGTGGTGCATGCCTTTAATCTTAGCACTCAAAAAACAGAAGCAGGTGGATCTCTGTGAAGTGGAGGCCAGCCTAGTCTACATGGCAAGTTCCAGGCCAGCCAAGGCTACTTAGTGAGATCCTGTCTAAAATAAATAAATAAATAAATAAATAAATAGAAGCAAAAATGTGTCTTAGATTTTTGTCACTACAACCACCTCTCTGAATTTTGTAATCTCATCTGGAAAGTAAATCTTGCTATTGGTTGCTACTTGTTAGGATTGTATTGATGGTTAAAGAAATGGCTCATTTATATGCTGTGAACAGCCTGACACCAGGCTTGGTAAACGTAGTACTTGTGGAATTAGTGCTGTGGGTTCTGTTGTATCTTGGCCACATTGGGAGGAAGGATAAGCATTGAGACTAGTAGTAGGTGTGAGAGAAAGTCCCGGGAAGGAGAGGGCTGTGGTAGAAAGTAAACCGAAGAGTGAGACAGGCGTAGTTTGCAAGACCTCAGAAGTATGTACGGTCCTGCCCTAGATGGATGGAGTTGCCAGTGTATTCAGCCAAGAGCCAGATGTCAAAGTGTGGTGGGTGTTGAGTGTTAGAGCAAAGGGTGCGGATTTCTGCAAGGGGGAGATTTCTCTTGGAGGCTCTTGGTGATTGTGTTTAGGGGGGTGGGAAGCAGAAGATCCAGTAGAGAAATGTAACATTGGGAAAGGAGCTGAGTCTTGGGGACAGAGGCCAGGGTGGTGGGAGCTTCAGGGTTGATGGAGAGGGAAACGGAGTTGATAGGCAGAATTTCGCTTAGAAGAGGCTTTTGTACTAGTTGTAAGAAACCACAAATTTGCTGGTTTCAAAGGAGCAGAAGTTCATTTTTTGGCAGTTCTGCAGCCTAAGATTATTATGTCAGCATGGCCAGGCTGAAGTCATAGTATGGGCCAGGTCACTCTAGGCTCTTTTCCCAGAACTCCATTCTTTTCCCTTTCCAGCACCTGCTGCATGCCGTAGTTGTGGCCACCTCAGTCTAAGCCTCAAGATGAGAAGTCTCAATTTCTGTGCTGTGTACACACAACTCTTCAACCTCCCAGCTGGTATCTGCTCTCTGTTGTCTCCTCCTTAAGGATATATGTGCTAACATTTCTGATCCATCTCAGAACCCAGGATAATCTCTATCAGAATGAAGAGTTTAGTCATGTCTGCCGAGATTTATCCTGTTCTGCCAAGTAAGGCTACAAAGCATGGATTTCTTTGCCAGTAACTTCCAAGTGTGTTGTTCATGGTTGAGAGACTCAGAAAAACATCAACAATTTTCATTGTTAATTGTCTTCCTAGATTTCTCATGGTATCTGGAGCCAAGTGTCCTGTGCAAAGATTGAAACTGTATTTTCATCACTGGCTCTTCCACTCAGGAATATTTATTAAATAAGTATTTGGAATAACCAAGTTCAGTAGCAACTGAAAAAGTAAGAGTTTCTTTGATGCCTGGTGTGGGTCGAGTACTGTGTGTGGTTTGTAGAGATGAAGCTCTTGCAGCCTGTACGTCTGTTCTCACTTTGCTGAGAGCCAGACAATCAGTAACCTTTGTGTCTCAGAATTACTTGGTGCCTTAGGTTCATTCTAACTTTGACTGTTCTCTAAGTTTCAGCCTCAGAACGTTTATTTATTATTACTATTTATGTACTTATTTTTCTTTTAAAACCTACCTTTTTGCCTGTATACCATCTGTCTCCTTTTGTGGTAGCAATTATACTTTGAGGAAATATATATTTTCCTTATATATACATGTTAAATTTCCAGAAATAGTGTTTTCCAGTGAGTGAAAAAATTAATAAGTGAATCATAGAGAATCAAATCACTTTCAAATAAAGGCACTTTCTTGTCTTTATAAAAAAATAGAATTTTGAAAAAAACATTTTTTGGATTAAGCAAATGTCTCTATAAATACAACTTCCTAATTCTGATTCATGAGGGACTGTAGTGTCAAAATAAAGGGGTGGCCTGTGAGGAGGGATGGGTTTATAATCCTTGCTATGCTTCTCTTTCTCAGCCAACACATTGCTCATCAGGCCGAGGCCCACGTGACACCTCTGTCCACTCTACTGCGCTTGGTAAAGCATCTCACCTTAGCTGATGTGAAAACAGCTGATGCCTTTCATTGGACAATAAAGCCCTTAAGCTTTACACATGTAAACAGGTGTTCGCTGGGCCATGCTTTGTGCAAGGTCGTGCAGTTCTTGTGGCTGCCTGAGCAGTATTGGATAACTTGGCAAGCTGCCAGTGGTCCAAGCCCACAGAAAGATAGGTAAATGCAAGACTCAATAATTTTCAACTTAGACCTCTTCTGTTGGTAGATAAAGGACAATTTTCAGAAGAGGCTGCATGAGCTAGAAATAGATTTCTGTCATGTGTAGAAGATTTATGCTGGAAGTGTTTGTAAAATAATAAAGCATTGCCTGGCTCTATTTATAGCATTGTCCCTAAAGGAAATTATGTGTGTGTGTG
Source organism: Nannospalax galili (assembly GCF_000622305.1). Lineage (NCBI taxonomy): Eukaryota > Metazoa > Chordata > Mammalia > Rodentia > Spalacidae > Nannospalax > Nannospalax galili. The sequence goes on along the minus strand of NW_008334929.1, from coordinate 2,410,793 downwards.
TGTGTGTGTGTGTGTGTGTGTGTGTGTATACACATACACATATATATTTCCAAAAATGTTTATAAGCTATGGCTCCATTCCTATTGAAAGTTAACACAACAGCTCCACTCGGTACAGCAGTGGAAACCATTATTGGCTCTCTCTTGGGTATAATAAGTAATAGTGTTTTGCAGTATGCTCCCTGTGTTCAGTTTGAAGATGTGTTCTCCAAACCACCTATATTGTATGTTTTATTAAATTAGCACATGAAGAACTTACAAATAGTCAAATTGCTACTACTTTGAAACAGTTAACTTTGACATTCATATGAATACCCTGGAGATTTTGATAGGATAATAATACTGGTTTCCTTTTTAAGAAGAGTATGTATTACATGGTTTCAGTTATTGAGGAGGAAAGAGAAAGCAATAGGCCTTCAGCTATGGGTTGGCTTATCTGTTCTATTATCTGTGGAGTAAATTTAGATTATCCACTGCAGGTGTCTATTCCATATTATGATGCTTATTTTATGTACAAAGATTCTGAAGTCATTGTTTTCCATCATTGAAGTTTCAGCATATGTAAATAGAGTAGCAAAGAGTATTGGGCCTTTGAGAAAATGTTATTTAAAATTTTTTGTTTATAATTTGTGTGTGTGTGTGTGTGTGTGTATGTTTGCTCCTTAGACCTTAATGTGGGTTTTAAAGATCAAACTCAGGTCACCAGGCTTGTATGTCAAACATTTTTACATGCTGAGCCATCTCACTGATCCTAAAAAAGTTCTTATTACAAGATATATGTTTGTTTAGATTATTTAGTTGTGTGTATATATACATACTTTTCTAGTATGTTTCCTAAAATTGTTGGAATAAACTGAAAACTCTTAATTTTTTTAGGTTATAACTGAGTTAGTTTGACTGCTTTTATCTTACTGTTCTTTCCTTATAGTGTTATTTTACATAATGCTTGACATTGCTATTTAATTATTTCTACACATTTATCTTCCTGGCACAATTCCGGGGATTGCTGAAATCAGGAGGTCTGTGGTATTTGTTGCATAGTTGCTAGTGACATTCCATATTTGTTTGAGAAAAGCAGGATTGCACTGAGGTTTGAAGAAAATTGCTATCTTCCATTTAAGAAAAAGTGACCTCTGGTCATTTCAAGGCCAGATGTCCATTGAGTACAGGTCTCATAGTGCAGTGGGTTGTGGGGACCTAAAGGCCCCACCTTGCAGAGGTCCGAGAGGAAGTTACTAGGGTGCGGCCTGACTTGTTTTGAAAGTCTGCCACACTGCTGAGGAGTGCATGATCAGTGCGTGGCCATCCTTAAGCTACACCCTCAGGGGGGAGGGGGATTTCCAGATGCCTTTATAAGCTCTGTAACACCTGCAATAAATGAGTCCCTGCTGGACTAGGCTCCCCGTTGCATCTAATTGTTCCCGGTACCAGGGGTGGTGAGGGCTGGTGAGTGGCATGCTTACTCACCCCCAGTCATCCTCGCACGGGGGGGTTGCAGGCTCGAACACCCCACAACTGGCGCCCAGCATGGCAATGCTTGAAGGAAGGTGAAAAGAAAAGGATTGGGGCCAATCGAGATTTTGGGATAAGCGAGGCCTGAAAGATGGGTAACGCAACTAATAAGCCTGAGGCCCCAGCACCTAAGGCGCTAAGAGATATACTTAAAAGTAGGAGGTTGGCTCAGAAGGTTTAGGCAGAGGCCATTCATTTGGCTCCCTGGCTACTTGGGGCTAATGTTTTTACTGGGGATACATGGGAATGTGTGGAACACCTAGCTCGACAAAGGGAGGTTCAATTGGGGGTTGATCTGCTGCTGGGGCTCTCAGAAACCAAAAGTGGCCAAAGTAACAAGTGGCACCTCTGGTGTTCCCTGGCCAACTTCAGGGCTTCTCGGGACACATGCAGATGGAGCTAAAGGGGAGGTGTGACCCCTGGTTGCGGCAGGGTTATCTGCCAACCTCGTAAGACAAAACTACAGGCTTTAAAGGAAATTGTGCAGGAACAATTATGGTTGGGACACATCCGGCCTTCTACAAGTCCATGGAACACACCTGTTTTTGCTATTAAGAAGCCCTCTGGCAAATGGAGAATGTTGCAAGACTTGCGTAAAGTCAATGCTAGGATGACCCTAGTGGGTACACCCTTAAGGGGACTGCCTTGGATCCCTGCTGTTCCCTCAGATTTATTTCTTATAGTTATAGACATTAAAGATTGTTTTTTTTCTACAACCCCAAGATTGTGCACATGCATGTTGGGATGCCGCTCATACAGGAGAGACGTCTAAACATGCTCAGTCTCATTTTCTACAGTCCTTTGCTACTCCCCAAGGTCAAGCCATTATAGAATGCAACCATCAAAACCTAAAAATTCAATTACAAAAACAAAAAGGGTGAATAAGCCCCCACCAACAGTTGTTGTGTGTGGCCTTATTCACTATTAATGTTCTTAACTTTCAAAAAAACTCAGTTGGAATCCCGGTTTCAGAAGCATTGGGGACGACAAGAGCAGAGACCTGAGGTACGTGTAAGGTGGAAGGACCCCATTACGGGGCAATGGAGAGGCCCAGATCCATTGCTAATCATGGGTCGAGGCTTTGGCTGTGTCTACCCTACAGGAGATTCAAACCCCATATGGGTGCCTGTGAAAAACCTTAAGTGGGTAGGCCAGGATCCAACTGTCTAGCATGATGATCCATGGACAATAGCTCATGAGACAAAATTCCTCTCTTTATTTATATCCATCTGAGGTGAAGGACCCAGTTCCTTGGCTTCATTGCCAGTCAGCCTTTTGACAACTGGCTGATTGGCTAAAAGGTACATGGTCTCAGAAGTATTTCTCTTGATAATGCTTATCTTTAAGTGTCTTTACCAGATAAATTGGCAACAGAGGACCCTTGGAACTGCCACAGCCCACTTCCTCATGGTTTCGGACTCCCCCAGGAATATACTCCCTCTGGTTGCTCACGCTTGGCTAACTGAGTTAGGCAGAGACTACGACTGTCACGGGCTGGCATTACCCATGTGGCTGCCCTTAATCATGATGCATTTTTAGCCAAGGATGGGTAAGATGTCCCATGACAAGCACTCCTAAGACAGGACATGCACATGGCCAGGTGCATGGTCCAATGACGGGCAAGGCTTGGTCAGAGGTGACACAACCTAAGACAGGCAAAAATGCATAAGATTAGAGGAAGGAGATAGCCATCTCTCCTCAGGGAACTGTCTATGAGATGGGTAACCCATGGAATAAAGTCAGTCTGGCCTTAAAATAAAAATAAAAGGGGGAGATGTGGGGACCTAAAGGCCCTGCCTTGCAGAGGTCTGAGAGGAAGTTACTGGGGCGTGGCCTGACTTGTTTTGAAAGTCTGCCACATGGCTGAGGAGTACATGATCAGTGTGTGATCATCCTTAAGATACACCCTCAGGGGGGAGGGGGATTTCCAGATGCCTTTATAAGCTCTGTAACACCTGCAATAAATGAGTCCCTGCTTGACTAGATTCCCCATTGCATCTGATTGTTCCTGGTGCTGGGGGTTGCAAGGGCTGGTGAACGGCATGCTTACTCATCCCCAGTCATCATTGCACAGGGGTCGCAGGCTCGAACCCCCTGCAGTGGGTATTAAGATCTCCAAGGTCAAGAGAGCCAGCATGCTCAGTCTGGTTCCTCAGCACATCTTCTAGGCTGGTAACTGGGAAGCCATGTTAACATGGGATGTGGTTTGTTGAGCTAAACTCAGAGCAGGCAGGGTTAGCACCTTAGTTAACTGGTAATTGACATCTGGGAGGATGGCTTGTGCCTCAGTTTCTGCTACAGGGAGGTGCTTTCCCTGAGGACTGGATGGGGAGGGAGCTGCGGTGAGTACTTTCCCTGGTTACAGGAGGTGTTGCTGAGTTCTGCTCATCAACTGCCCTATTTTAAATATGTCAAACAGGGCTCCACTGTTAACTAATGTCTTCGTATGGACTGTAGTGTACTTGGCTTCAGGTTAGCTATGCTTTTTTAATCATTCTTTTTCAAATTGAAAGATGAATTTTTATTGGAATTTAAAGAATAGTGGTTGTTAGAGTAACTTGGGCAAGTCACTTGTAATTTCATGAGCTGTTTCTTCAGGTTATATATGCATAAATACATATACATGTATATTTACTTGACTGTATAATGTATATATTTGCAGTGCTGGGGATTGAACCCAGAACATTGCATGTGCTAGGGAAGTGCTCTACGTAGAACTACATCCCCTCCATTCAGGTAATATTTGTACTAATACAGTCTTCTCGATTGTTTTTCAAGAATTTGTTCTCTTTCTTTTGGCTCTTTCTAGATTTTCAGAATAGAGAAAAAAATTCAGAATTTTTAGCTTAATGTTGACATTCAGGAACATGATATAAAACGATTACCATGAATTTTAGCTTTTCTAGTTCAGGCTAATGACAGCCTGTCAACCAGTGGAAGAAAGAGCAGCCTTCCCACCTCAAACCTGGTGAATAGTGTGTGTCTGTGTGTGTGCATGTGTGCATGTGCATGTGTGAGTGTTTAAAAGGTGCCCAGCATAGGAAACAAAGGTGTTTTTGTGTGACAGAGCAGTCTTGTTTATTCTCCCCTGTTCTGCAGTCTGTAAACAGGAACTTATTTTATTTTGTACTCTTTGGCTCAAACTGGAGGTAAGAACTGAGGCCTTGCATTTTTCTAACTCTCTTAATGAACTGTTTCTTCTGGACTTGCCTAGACTGCTTCATTTCATACAAACGTGGGGCTGGAGTTTGAAGAGCTGATACCCTAGGTTCCTTTCTTTCTGGGCTGGGTATTTGCCCCACTCACTTTTTCTGGGTCTCAGCTGAGTTTCCTTCTTTATAAAATGGTTTTCATGCTAACATAAGTGAACTTTAAAAAAAAAAAAAGATATTTGGTAGGTAAAAATCTTTTGTTCCTATCTTAAGAATGGGCTGAATGATGAATTTTTTTGTTTTTCTTATTTTGCTTTTTTGAGACAGAGTCTCTCTGTAGCCCCAGTTGACCTGGAACTTGCTATGTAGACCAGGCTCGCCTGAGCTTAGAGAGATCCACCTGCCTCTGCTGAGATCAAAGGTGTGCGCCACCACGCCTGAATGGGTGGTGGATTTCTAACAATCATTGATTGTTTGATCTGTATGCATACCTTAAAAAGGTTTGACTTTTCTAAACTTTCAAAATTATGTGTGTATGAGCAAAGCAGTCTTCAGGGAATAAAATGTCAGATATTCTCTGTTCTATCACATTTGTGTAACTACAGTATAGGAGAAATTATTTTCAAGCAGAATTAGGAAATTAAGTTTGAGTTTTCAGCCCTACATGGTAGTAAATGGTAGAGTAAGTGCTTTTGTTTGCCTTGCTTAGCACTGCTTGAGTGAAATCTGTGATTGACCATCTTTACCTTTCTCTCTGCTCTAGTTTGGTTTCTGTTGCTGTGATAAAACACTGACCAAGCCGGGCACGGTGTTACCAGTCTTTAATCCCAGCACTGGGGAGGCAGAGGCATGTGAATCTTTTGAGATTGAGGCCAGCCTGATCTACATAGGGCATTCCAGGCCAGCTGGGGCTACAGGGAGACCTTGCAAATTAAAACAACAACAAAACAACACCTCCCCAAACCAAACCAGAACAAAAAACACTGACGAAAAGCATCTTGGAAAGGAATGGGTTTACCTGGTGTGGCTCACAGTCTGTTAGTGAGGGAAGCAAAGGCAGGAACTCAGGGCAGGAGCCTGGGGGCAGGCACCAAAGCAGAGACCATGGAGGAACGCTGGCTTGCTGGTCTGGCTTGCTCAGCCTGCGTTCTGTGGAACCCAGACCCACCTGCCTAAGGACAGAAATGCCTATGGTGCACTGGGCCTTCCCACATCACCAGCTATTAAGAACATATGCTGCAGTCATGGCCACTGGCCTGTCTGATCTGGGAACATCAAAATCTTCAGTTGAGATCACTTCTTCCCTAGTGAGTCTCGTTTGTGTCAAGTTGATAAAACTAACTAGTATACTCTCACTGATAAAAGTGAGAGTATGCTTTTAATTAAAAATTGTAGTGGATTTTATATGAGCAAGACACTGAAATCACATTATATTCTTTAAAATAAGTACACAGTATAGTGTTGAGTCTCAACCACAGTGCATTTTTTTGTACCCTCTCGTTTTCATGAACTCTGAAAGAAAGAGCTTAATTAACAGTATTTTAGACTCTTAATGAGGAAAGGTGGAATATTGGAAACAGGAGAGTCTGGAGAATTTTTATGTAAGTGGAAAACTACCTTTGTAAATGTAACGTCACAGTACTTCCTCAAATGGAGATATTTTAACCTAGTGTCTGCCAAGTGGTGGTGGAGTCTTGGCGTCTGCTTAGATGGAAAGGAAAGTTTTCACTTGATTTTTGACTAGCATAGTCTTTTAAAAAAATGTTCTTTTAACTGAGCTTTTGTAATTTCATACAACAGTTCTTAATCAAATTTAGACCCCCTCCAATCCATCCCTCCCCATCCCTCCACCGAGCCTCATGTATTCTGCCATACATGTTAAATCCTATCCATTCAGGCATTTGTACTCAAATGTCCTTCAGTGTAAATTTATCCATTGGCATCTAGTCAGCCCATCTAGAGAGTATATGTAAGTCATACTCTCCCTCACCCAGCAGCAATCAGTCTCCAGTAGATCTCAGTCAAGGGTCAGCCTGCCACCCATTTCTCACCTCTCCTTTGAGTGCTTGTTTAATTGAGTTGGCATGAATCCTGTGCTCAACATCACCAGTGCCACAAGTTCATATGTGCAGGCTTCCCGTGTCCTGAAAGCCTCTGCTTCCCTATGTTCATGGACCAGCCCTGGTTCTTACAATCTTTCTACCCCCTCTTCTGCAATGGTCCCTGAGTCATGGGTGGATGAGGTTCCATACAGGAGTCCTATCCTACACTCTGCAGGCTCTTATTCTTTAAAACTTGGCCATTTGTGGCCTTCTGTGTGCACCACACTCTGTTGTATAAGGAAGCTTTACAGGTGAGATTTGAGTGCTGCATTAGTTTTCTCTCTACCCCTTGTTCTGCTTTGTTCCATGAGCCTTAGTTGTAGAGGTTCAACTGTAGATGTGTCACCTAGTACTGGGCATCTCTCAGATATATGTCCTCTGTGTCTGACCAGATGTGCAATTCTGCAGTAGCCTCTATCTGTTGCAGAAAGAAGCTTCTTTGATGAGTGCTGTGCCATATGCTCATATGTAAATATAAGGATTGATATTGATATTCCTTATTAGAGTAAGAAATTTCATTTGTCTAGAGATATGTAAGAGGTAGGGTTTTCTCTAGGACCTCTCCTGTCATGTGTATTTGGCTGAATTTGCAGTGACACCCATGAGTTCACTCCCATCAAGAGGGCTTTAAGTCCAATTAGACAGCTGTTGATTGTCCCCCAGATAACAGTGCCACTGCTGCACCAATAGAGGTAGTTTCCCATGCCGGTTATTATAGTTATTAGGCTTTAGGGCTGGATTGGACCACTGATTGTTGTTTTCTCTTGGCAGTTTGCATATCATCATCTAGCATTGTGATAGCCAAACTGGTTAGAAGGTTCCAGGTCCGTTCCTTCTCCTTTGCTTCAAGTCCTGTATCCTAAATATGTCCTGTCTTCAGCAGCAGGGTCTTATCTACTAGTTCTTGGAGATAACCAAGAGGTTTGTCAATAGCCTGTGCTATTTTGGGAGTCTCCTCGACCACCTTCACCAACCACTCAAAGGGAGGTCTCTTCTGTCTGGCATTGTGTTCCTTGCCAAACAGCTCACAGGTTTACATATGCACTAATGTTCAGACACTGTATGTACATTTCTCATGGGGTTTTGAGGGCATCACATTTCCCTCTAGGTTTCTTAACCCTCCAAGATTCATTCAACCCTACTATTTTTTTCCTCCCATCTGGCCTCCTTCCTCCCTAGTCCCAGCGCCCCAGTTATCCCCACCCTCCCCCCAATAACATCATCTCCCACCATCCTCTCTCTTCTGACTTCCTCCCCCCCAACTCTTGGCCCTGTCCATATCCTTCCCTCATTCCTCTCCTCCCTGCCAAACACTCCCACTTTCCCAATCTCCCCACTGCTAACATCTGTTCCCTACATGCCCCTTTTAGATTATTTCTTGTCCCTTACCTCAATGTATCCTTTCCCTTTGCCTGGCTCCTGGTGTTATGTCAGAATTTATACACTCACATTTAAGGGATTGTTGCTACAGTCCACAAATGAGGGAGAATGTACATTGCTTGCTTTTCTGCATTTGTGTTAGTTCACTTAGTACAACACTCTCTAGCTACATCCATTTACCTGAAAATTTCATAATTTCGTCTTTTCTTACTGCTGAGTAGAACTCCCTTGTATAGATGTACCATAGGGACATTTAGGTTTTTTCCATTTCTTAGCTATTGTGAAGAGAACAGCAATAAACATGGATGTACATCTTTACAGTAGGATGAGTCTTTTGGGTATATATAAAGGAGAGGTATAACTGAATCATATGGTAGGTTCAGTTTTATTTTTTTAAGAGTTCTCCACACTGTTCTCCATAGTGGTTGCTGGAGTTTGCAATCTCACCAGCAGTGAATGAGTGCTCCCCTTTCTCCACATCCCCTCCAGCATTTGGAGTCTTCTTTCTCTTGATCTTATCCAGTCTGATTGGGGTAAGATGGAATCATAAAGTGGTTTTTAGAGTTCTCAAATGAAGAAATAAAATAGCTAAGAAGCACCTTAAAAATACTCAATATCCTTAGCAATTAGAGAAAAGCATAGTCTTTTTTAACTGACTTAATTCCAAACATACATATGTCAACTGTTTTCTTTCTAGGAATATTTCAAGTCAATTCCTGACTTCGTCTTATCTGTGCTGCGTAGCTGTGTTTGAATATGTTTTTATTTTCTCAGTGTACAGTGACTTAGTAGGAGTGGTAACTTTTGAGAACTTGAAATAAGAGGGGATGTCAGAATGGTCAGGACAAAGGACTGTTCTAACACCAATGAGAGGGCAGATAAGTGTCCTGGAGAGGGCTCAGGAGAGGGAAAAACGGGGTGAACATGAGGTTTTAAATTTTTTTTTTAACTGTCATTTGTGAGTTCTTTCTATATACTTGGTACCACGGTTAGTGTTTTCCATTTAATTGTCTTTAAATAATGGTGGTGATTCTCCTGAAGATGTCCTTCATTGAAAACACTGATTTTTTATTATTTTTTCTGTCTGGAAGTCAGTACATCCCAGGGAAGGAAAACTGATTGTCCAGGTGTGTGTGTGTGTGTGTGTGTGTGTGTGTGTGTGGTTGTGTACCTGAGTGTATAGCTGCTATTTGCCTGTGGGGCTCTCCCTCCCCTCATGGGCCATTGGCCTCCAACCCATGAGAATAAAGGGAGCAAAAGTGATGAACAGGGCCAGGACGGCCAGTGAGCATGGACAGAAAATACCTTCCGGGAGTCAGATTCAGTGATACAGCTCATTTATTCAGTGGGGGTCAGGGAAAAATATTGTGTGGAGGCAGCAGCCAAAGCTTCAGCTGATAGGTGTTCATAGTATGCTTTACTTACACGTGGTAGGGGGATCCTATCATCTGGCTATAGGGCAATGCCTAATTATCATATAGAAAAAACCTGGGGGCAGTTTTATTGCAGGTAACTATGCCAAAGGTCATGTTCCAAATAAAGCCAGGCATCTGTGCTTGGAGGCACTTTCCAGATAAGTCAGGCAGAGAGCAGGAGGTCCCCGCTGAGAAAGGAGTCGACCTTAACAGCAGGGTTCCCCAACATCTCCCCCTGTTTTGTTTTATAATGGAGAAGTGTCATCACAAGCTTTTAAGAGCCAACTCATCTATCTCGGGAGAATCCAAAGTCTGATAATTGAACATGACCTGATTTGTAGTAATTTTAGCAATGCTGGCTATTGATATTGATATTGTAACATTCCCCCGTAACATTCCCCCCCTCCAAGAGGTAACCCTAAAATCTTTTGGGGATAAGAGCTCCCAAATACTTTTAACATTTTTGGCCTTTGGGACAGAGTATTTTGCTAAAAGGCCCAAGGACATTTTGAATTTTAGCCAAGAAAGAAACTGGCTACTTTTCTTTGGGGTCTTTTTATCCTAGCTGCCTAGCCAATTTCTATCTCCTATTCTTATCATACCATCCTCTGAAGAGGTTACCCAAATTGCCAATAGGGAATTGGGACGCAGACCGCTCTGGCTTCTTCCATGCTGAACAGGGATGCAGGGTGAGGCAACTGGGGTACCCCCTTCAGTGGGTGTATCTAAAAGACTCCCAAATTACATAACTCTTAACTATGGGGAGAAAAGGAAGGTGCCTGACTGGTGCCTGGGAGATGTGAAGGCAAAGTAAAGGCAAGAGTAGTTAGTATTATGATTTTTAGGCAGGGAACCAGAAAATGTGCAAATTAAATCCATTGGAATTTCTTCATGAGGGCTTCCAAAAGCATCCATCTACTGGGTTCCTCCTCATTTTTCTTTTGTGTGCCAAGGCTGGATTGATGATTGATGAACTCAGGATTTATTGTCAGGCACTTTGATAACTGTTGGAGTGCCTAGAATCAGCTCCCTCTTAAATAGCCTCTAGACAGGGAAAGAAAACAATTTTAGCCTTCATTTTAGAACAATAGTGAGTTGTCTCCCTCAGCTGCAGGTGGGCACTACAGTATTGCAGACCAAGAATTGAAGTCTTACAGCTGAGTAGCATTGTCTTATTAGGAACAAAATCATCAATGAGAAGTAATTGTCTAAATAACATCTTATAAGAACTTAAGTCTAATTCTGGGATGTGTAATCCTTTGAATTTTTAACAAAATATACTGATAACTTTAATCTTTGGTTATACTTTCCTTTTGGGTGTTTAAGACCATGCAGTTGGCCCAAATAAACCAATTTATTATTTTAAGGTCATATGAGGATCTGTTCCTCAGGGGTCACATGGGCTTGGGGGGAGCCCCTGGTTCCTCAGGCTTTTCTTTACCAGTTCTATCTACATGAAGTCAAGAGGTCCTGCTTGACCTGGGCTTCACTTGGAAGCATGGAGGAATTGTTTTCTCTGTGTTGACCCTCCTCTTTGCAGATTGGACACTTGTTTAAGTCCTTCTTCTGGGGTCTCTATAGCCTCCCTGAATAAGAGGACAGGTGACTCACCAAAGTTACAGGACATTTTGAGAGATGTTCCATAGCCCCTGGAACTTTGTTTGACCTTGGAGGGCAAGGAACAAAAAATTTCTTTAATTACCTCTGACCAGATTAGTAAAGCCCTGATAGTACAGCTATTAAACATCCAAGGAGGTTAGTTACACCAATCTGGTACTTTTAATTACCATGTGCCATGTAGACAAAGCTTGGGCAAAACTCAAACGCTCTCAGATAAACCTTGCCTAGACATATATTATATTCTTTGATCTAGCTGTATGTATAATTTGTCAATAGATTGTTGGATTAATACGGTTTTCTGGATTTTTAAAATGAGGAAGGCATTATTTATCTCTTGTATTGTCTAGCCCTTCCACCATGGTTTCCCCATTTAAGGTGCCCCCATTTTTTAATAACCATGAGACACAATAAAATTAACAAACAAATTTTTCATCTGTTGTAAGAATTATTTTCCTGGGGATACTAAGCAATGTTTTACCCATTTTTAGATTGTAGTATCAAACCAATGTTTGATTACATTAACGTTTTTCTGGGGAACTGATGAATTTACTGAGCTTACTTACAGAGATGACTGAGGGGTTGCTGAGATGTATGAGTGACCTGAGGGTATGCACACTGGAAAGCCTTAACCCAGCTTGGATCAAGCCTTCTCTTCCTAGCTTTCCCCGGATAATATACTTCAGTCCTCCCCAAGCCCAGACCATGTGAATAGGACCAAATTACATACGGTTGGCTTGGAAGAGCAGCTGGATACTCCGGTGAGGATCCAATGACCCTGTTTACCCCTCCTCCTTTAATTAGATACTTAAGTCAACAAGTTCAATTGTAATGACCTTTTGTTAGTGGACACAGTTGAAGTCATGAAGATGGTACTTGTTTGACTCAGAAGAAAGTAGTGTGTAGCATCATCTTATTAAAAGAACATGGAATCTAAATTATATACATAAGATAATGTAATAAGTTAACATTACTTGTGTACATTGTGTTTTGTAA